>NC_061134.1:13837262-14437262 GCF_905220365.1 Vanessa cardui
TTTTTGTGTGGTCGAGACTCTAACGAAGATTAGCTTGTAAATTTCCCTCTGCTGGGCTAAGGCCTCCTTACCCTTTGAGGAGAAGGTTTGGAGCATATTCCATCACGCTGTTTCAATGGTGGAATACGCATGTGGCAGAATTTGTATGAAATTACACACATGCAGATTTCCTCATGTTCTCCTTCACGCCGAGCACGAAATGAATTTATAAACACAAATTAAGCACAATGCCTGCCATAAATGCCACAAGCACCTCTGAATATTTTAAGCCACATTATTTTTTATATTTGAAGCCACAATCATCGGTTACGATGCACATTCTAACCACTGGGCCAGCTTGGCTCGTCGATAAACAACTTTTTACTAGTAAAAAACGACATATTACCAATATGGTGTTATTAAATTTACAGATTATAGATGAGGAATATACTTGGCACAATAACATAACTGCGCCCAATCCGAGCATTGTATAAACTTATCTACATAAGAATGTAGCGTAACGTTTTAAAAATGGAACAGCTGAGGTGTCAATGAGTTTTGGGTAAACTTAAATAAACAATTGAAAGTTCTGCGTTGAATTCAACTCGGTTATGCAGATGTTCCGCGAACAACGTACGAGATGACGAACACTTGGACCGCTAACTTGGCGTCAGTTCGACAACTCGTATTTGATTTACAATTTAATCTGTTAACTCGAGATCACGAAGTCATCCCCACTTTAGTGTCTCCATTCGTATTTAACGAAATTATCTGCAGTCACTGCCTTTATTTTTAAATTAGACGCATCTCGTATTTCAATTAGTTACCGAATGGAAATTGATGTTGAAATGATCTCTTTCACTGCACCGATTTCGACGCTACAAGTTTCCTTTTTTCAACCGCCTTCAAAAACGAGGAGGTTATCAATTTATCTTTGTTACCTCATAACTTTTCGCTGGGTGGACCGATTGTGATATTTTTTTTTGTTTGTAAAGTAGTGCTTCCCATGGGGTCCCATTTTAATTTTATTTTTGTTTGATGATGGTATCCGTATGAAAACGTAGTTTGGTGAAAGTTTGGTAAGGTTCTGAGTATAGGATCCATGACAAAGTAAAGGAACGGAAGGGAAAGGAACAATTCTGAGGAGCACGTTAGCGATACTCGGTCGAATCTTTTATTTAAAGGTTATTTGGATATTTGAGTCACCTTCCGTAATGTGGTTATGTTTATGTAATTAATCATAGTCGAATATTATAATCAACTAGGTTTCAACCCACCCCGGCTTGGCACGGGTGCAATACTGTTACTAAATATACTACAGAATTTGTTTATTTACAACATCACATCGCAAACTTCACTGGCTCACTCACCCTTCAAACCGGAACACACCAATACTGCATACTGTTGTTTAGCGGTAGACTATCACATCGCAAACTTCTAAAATTATACACAAATTATACATAAACCTTCCACTTGAATCACACTATCTATTAAAAAAATCGCATCAAAATCCGTTGCGAAGATTTAAAGATATAGGGACAGAGAAAGCAACTTTATTTTTTACTAAGTAGTGATGGAACTCCTAAACTACTATATTAGTATAAGTAGCCCTTAATGTTTTTAATCAAATTTTGTGTATATGATGTGATGCCATATGATGTACGACATATCTCTTTTGCAAAGTTTAAGAGGTCGATTACAGCTCTTTCGAGGGTGGTACCTTGTAGTTTATGCCGCATGACGTATTAAAGCCGCATTTTCGAAAATCTATTTTTGCTTTATTCGAAAGTTTCTTTTGAAATTGTCCCCGAAGTAGTTTCTGATTCATATAAACGGCACGCCTAATTTATCCATATTAAGAAAAATTAGTTAGTCTACTTCAGCTTCACTTAAAATCAAAAAATAAATAAAAAAATTAACATAAAGAAAAACCGACTTCAAACAAAACACTATTTTAAAACAAATGAATATGCACTAAAAAGTAATAAAAATAATTGCGTATTCAACATATTTTTTAGAGTTCTCCTAAGTAAAATGAGATGAAAAATATTAGACTACTTAAAAGTCGATTTACGATTATATAATGTATTGTAGTTATAATTATTGCTATATTTGGAGTCGGTGTCAGCCAAGAAAACCCTACAGTAGGTATATCTACCAAAAAACAATACGAGAATACTTTAACGAATATGTTTTTAACAAATTACCTTTTATACAATAATATACTGGATCAATCAAGGGGCTCATATCGCTTCTTTCTTTTGATTGTTGGGGCAAGGGCACCGTGGCGAATAAAAACTGATGTTGAAATGATCTCTTTCACTGCACCGATTTCGCCGCTACAAGTTTTCCTTTTTTATCTGGATCTAGATGGAAGATCGCAGAATAAATCTTGCTAGTACTTCTACTTCTATTTGATTAAATACACTTCTTGTATGCCTGTGCTATTAAACATCGTGAGAAAACCTGCATGTGACTGAAACTAGCACGTGTGTGCATAGCCGCTCTTGTTCCATTTAATCGTGGAAGACGGTTTAAATGACGCTCTGAGCTAAGCCTCAAATCACCTCCTGTAGAAAAGAGGAAGCATAAGAATTTAATAGACTGTTTTACACTGATACGAAGTAAAAAGTAAGCTATTTTCGCTAAACAGTAATACCTAAATTGTTGTTTCCCAGTTTAAAGGTGAGTAAGCCAATGTAACTACAGGTACAAAGGTCACAAAATCTTGGCGTCCAAGGTTGGCGCATTGGTGATGTAATGAATGGTTAATATTTCATACGACGCCAATGTCAGTGAACGATGGTTATTGGAACCATCTTGTATATTAATGCCATAAGCCGATTTTTATCTCAGTGATTATGGGACGATAGCTGAAAATAAAAAAATCGGTTATGGTTTCATTTTGAAGAGCTGAAGTAGATATGCAGAAAATTAAAAAGTATTCTTGATTGTTATTTACTCAAGTGTTACGATTTTACAAAAAATAAATAAATGAACGCGAAGTTTCACTGGTGAACCACTAGCTTACCTTTATTTTGACATGAAACAAATATATGATACGTTAGTCGAGGCTATCAATGATGAATTGGCCGGATAAATATAAATAACAAGCCCCACTGATGTTGTCTATAATACACGAAAAAGGCGTTACTTTGACCATAATTATAAAAACGAATGCTCCATTGTTTACTTTTAAGAATATATTTGTGTTATTTCAATGCATTGTATTTTAAGAATACGTGTAGAAAATAAAAAAGATACATAAAACACTACACTAATGCCTCACACATTAGAAATAAGAGAATGATAAATGAACTCACGAAAAGAAAAGTGCGGCCTTATTGCTATAATGAATCTTTAGCAGACCTTTTGTGACAATAAGTGTCTTTTGTTGTACATATACCTAAATTACATAAAATTTTTAGAGTGTCTATGTAAGAGAGTCTATTTTGAAAGCTCTCGACAAAAGGGCATTGTCTGGGATAAAGCTGACCGTTACTAAATAGTAATATGCATATCATTATAATATAAAACAAAATATAATAGTATTAAACAAAGTCGCCTACTGTTGTCTGACCTTATGTACGCTTAGATCTTTAAAATTACAGAATGGATTTTGATGCGGTTTTTTTTTAATAGATAGAGTGATTCAAGAGAAAAAATTTTGTATGCAATACATGGATAGTCTAGAAGAGAAAAACTGATAATTTTAAAGTTTTTTTTTATGGCATAGGTGGCAAACGAGCAAGAAGCTCACCTGATGGAAAGTGACTACCACCGCCCATGGACATCTGCAACACCAGGGGGCTTGCAGGTGCGTTGCCGGCCTTTCAAAAAGGAGTGCGCTCTTTTCTTGAAGGTTCCCATGTCGTATCGGTTTCTAGTGTAATGTTGTAAATAAACCAATTCTGTGGTATATTTAGTATAAGTATTGCACCCGTGCGAAGTTGGGTTGGGTCGCTATTAATATATACAAATGAGTTCATGCTTCACGACACAAATCTCATACTCGACGCGTGTACTGTTCAAAAGAATTTACAAAGAACGCTTAACAGGAATTAAACGGGCACTAGAAAATGTATCTGCAAATATCTTTGTTGAAAAATATCTGTAAGTACGAAGAAAGTGGTACGATTCTGAACGTTTGTCACACTCGTACTTATCACCAGCTTAACGCTTAATGTTCCGTGAAATAAGAACATAAGTATTGCTTTGAAAAATGTGTACTTTATTTAATGTTTCCGTCAAGAGATGTCGCTATATATTTACTTATATAATTGTTTAACTGTCAGCTTAGAAATCATTTATGTATCAGGCTTTTGTAAACGTTTATGGCTTTTCTTAGAATAGCATAGTATTAAAACCATTAATAAAACATGTAATAATTTCATAACCGTGTCTAATATTGGCTAAACCTTCCAAAAATTCTTGGTGGTTTATTGTAAAAGGTCTAAGTTATTTTCAGTAATTTATTTTATTATTTCAGATAATATGGCCGTTATATTTGGCTATGGTGGTGTTGATCATACATACTGCTATTTTATGACAACTATAAAACTATGTTTGCTGTCAAAACTCAGTAAGTGTTTTATATTTTATCACTGCATATTATATTACAGAGTCCACCCGCCGCAAGTCCTAAAGCTACTCAATGGATTCATGCGGTAATAGACAGAAGTATTCATAAGCAAGGTTGAGGTATATAATTTATTGAGGTTTTTGTTTTAATAACTAGAAAAAGATTTCAATTGTTAAATATGTCGAAAAAAAAACTAATAAAATATACATAAAGAGTAAAAATATTCAAAAAATCTTATATCGACTTGTGCGAAGCCGGGCCGGGTCGCTTGTTATGATATAATACGAACCAAAACATTTTCAAAGGAGTTTTCTTGAAAAATATCATCGTTCAAAATGTCATCAAACTCATTAATTAAAATAAGATTGCTTCGATTTGTTTTAGAAACGACAAATTATTTATCAAAACAAATTAAATCTTGCTTTGTTTCGTCTACGTTTAAGCGAATTTGTTGTCAAGGTAGCAACAAAGAGGTTAATACCCGGAGATTATCTCAATGTTAAAAGGAGCTATGTGCAGATACAGTCAATTATTCATCGGATTACGACTCTCTGTTTGTATGTGTGTGTTTATTTGTGAGGGATTTTACATCCATGTACATAGAATAACATTGAAACGAAAATTTCAATATTAAAAATGTTTGCAAACAAATATATCTTTTTTTTATTTGTAATATCGAAATATATTGAATTTTATTTTTGAATACCGATAAAAATATGATAACAATATGCTTAAAACTCTAGATATCCATAATAATAATTTTCCTACTTTGAATAGCGATTCATTTTCACATTACGAGCAAACTACATTAAAATTTATTTATTTGGTGCTAAACATATTTACTAAATTTTAAATATTATTCTTCGTATCCTAAATACATTTATATGACTTATCTGTCAGAAAGCTACTCTGTAATTTTTATAATTAATCTTTAGTATTAAGCTCAGCGACGGTACTTCTGGAAACAATTTATGTTATTTTATATTATTACGTACATAAACAATAGTTGTTAAAGCCTATATAAATGAATTTACAAGGAATATATAAAATGAGTTGAATTTGTATATTTATAATAAAATATTACATGATAAACAAAAATTGATATTGATTTAACACCATTCCGTTCAAAATAAATATTCCGTAGCAGTGCTATATAACTGCTACGAAAAGGCAAACAAGCTACAAGTGCTACAAGGCTGCTTATGACGTTCGATAAAACTGACTGCTCGCTTTCTTAACCGCAGTCTTTATTGTAGGGTTTAAAATTTTTGCTTTAACATAATTTTGTACGAATGATCCTCGTGCCAGCCTGCATGTGGTATTCCACACATTAAAATTGAGCATTTCTCTTTGACTGTAGAATAATATGATGTAGGGAAGGTACCTCTGTCTGTATGGGTAGACGATAGCTTTCAACAAAAAAACTGCTCTGTGAGTGTTTACTTATTGTGCAAGCCCATTTAGTTAGGTATCCTTAAGATACTCATCAAATATGTTTGGCGGTAGAATATTTAATTAGTGGATACCTACCCAGACGGCCTTGCAAAAGCCCTAGCATTAAGCAAAGACATTTATTTAATAATTTTGATTTGTTGACTAAAATAATATTGTTATTTAAATTATCAAAATTGGATTCAGTTAAGAGTCGAGATGGCCCAGTGGTTAGAACGCGCTTTTTAACCGATGATTGCGGGTTCAAACACATCATAACACAACAACATCTCGTGCTCGGCGGTGAAGGAAAACATCGTTAGGAAACCTGCGTGTTTCTAATTGAATAGATATTCTGCCACATGTGAATTCCACCACCCTGCATTGGAACAACGTGGTGGAGTATGTTCCAAACTTTCTCCTCAAAAGGGAGACGAGGACTTAGCCCAGCAGTGGGAAATTTACAGGTTGTTGTTGTTTGTTGTTATTGGGTTTGAATACTTGCAGTCAGGATATTGAAAGCCAGCACCAATGAGATTAGCTGTTTAATCTAATATAAAGTTGAGTTAAAGAAGTTGAAGGTAAATCTATTACAAAGCTAATAGCAGAAATTTAACATATCGTAAACAAATGGTTTGTACGAAGGTTTTACAAATGAATTGCTTATGTAAATAAGTGGTAATAAAACATTCGTACTGGTGAACAGTTGTGGAAGAAACTTCAGTTATTTGCATAGAAATAGAACATAAGATTTCGTATGAACCGACAAATTGTTTTCGAGAGTATTTGAAACTTATTTTTATTGTTTCAATTGTATGAATGAATTGTTCGTTTATATTTTATATACTACTAGCTTTTGCCCGCGACTTCGTTCGCATGGATTTCAGGTTCGTCCCGTCTAGTCTAGTAATCGCTTAAAATCACTTCGTAAATAAGCCATTATTTCTCGTACAAAGTAAAGGATAAAAAATGGTTATTGTGGGTTATTCCTAAGAGATAAACATATACCATCACGGACTTTTTTGTAGACCTTTTTAAGTTGTACAATACTATAGTACATTGTTTTGATCTATCTTGTAGGATTCAGTCAGCGTTTGCAATGTAAGCGCAAAAAATGTGTTTTTTTACGACCTCACATTAGAAACCTCAAAAATTGTAGCCTATGTGTTATTCTGATGTATAAGCTATATTGTGGTAAAGTTTCATTCAAATCCATTTAGTAGTTTTTAAGTGAAAGAGTAACAAACATCCATACATCCATACATACAAACTTTCGCAGTAAAGTAGGATTATAGATATATATCTAGCTACCTTCACTTTGTGATGTGAATAATTCTTACACCGTCTAAGTCTATTGTGGTCATTTACAATTAGGCGCATAATATAACCGTCTATTTATTTCATAATAAAAACTGTCCTGGATACACAAGGATAAATTATAATAAAAATTGTTCATAGAATTTTTATATTGAATGTACGTACGTAGAAAAACCTTGCTTTCTTGCACCCGACCTTCAAATAATGGCTCAGTAAAATTTCATCAAAATCGGATGACTGTTTTAGTAATGCATAGAGAACGAATTTAGCTTATTTCATTTATATTATTACTATATGGTACCGGGGCTTACCTCAGATTTGTACTCCATTAACCTGATTGGTTAAAAACAATAACATTGTGAAAGTTAAATGATAAAATTTTATATCCATTACCTACTTAAGAAATGATTGATTCCCCATAAAAACTTCAACACCCTTTTAACACCCTTGAGGGATGAGTTACGTGATAACAACCTATATTCTTCGCGAAACTTAATCTGTCTCTAATAAGAAACAAAGAGTCAAGCAGAGTTACTTTCGCATTTATAATATTAGTAGAGTTTTGCTGTCATTCCTTAGGTATTAACTGAATATTATTAATTTATTTTTATGTCAGCGTTAAATTGTAAATTCTGTTAGATTATAATCTATCGCGTGAGATTGTGAACGATCGAAAGACTGTGAACCGGATCATACTACTTATAATTTAACACATTATTTTTCAGTTGATTATAAATATAATCTATCGAAGTAAATTTTAGTTAATTTATAAAAACTCAAACCTAACCTAATCGAAATATTAAGTGTCGAAGTAGTAGTTGTTTTATTGTAAGTTGAATAAACGTTCACAATCATTCGACAGTTTACAATCTGACGAGATAGATTATAATCTAACGGTACTTATATTTAAGAGAGAGAGCCGGCAAGATTGTTTGGTTAAGGGTCGTCCTGTTTGACATACACGTTTACGGAATAACACAACAAATCTATAGCTGGATTCGTATATTGATTTGTTACAATATTTTATAAACCGTGACACTATCCGCCATAACTTTCTTTTTCTGCCTTACCTTTACATTTCTTGTTTTTCTAACACGATTCCCACTGGCTAGAATCTAATCTGTAATGTAAGTGATTTTAATCAAAGTATTTAATTATCTCATGCTGCGACATATATATTTTAAATGATATATTGCCTTATTCTGTATATTATTCACTTTAGAATATAACCGTTTGAGTGCTATTGAATTACAAACACTTACGCAAATACATTAATGATAAGTAAAACATCCTTAACGTGTTTGTGTTTAGATAAAGGTTTCAGAAGTAAAAGGCAACTTATGACACACTTCTCAACGTTAGATTAACTATTACTAAAAGAGGTTCCATTGACAATGATCTTGAAGGTTAGACTACAAATTTCTACAATTGTCGGAGGCGTTTTTCGTTTCATTTATATTTCAACGATTGTCTTTGTAATTTTATCAAGTTGTTGCTTTAAATTAAACTTATATTTAATTGCTAATGAAGCAACAATTACTAATCTGATAAGTTCAGTAAATCATTTAATTTAGTTTAAAGAAACAAATATATGTTGGGTAAAAGAGTAGTATGAACCGATAAATCTTAGTTACATTTAAAAGCAGTTTCATGTTGTAGAAAATTGTCCAGAAAAGTACATTTATATTTTCAATGCAGCGATGCAGTATAGAGTTAAATAAATCACGTACCGTTCTACTTGTTCGCTTGTGAGCTTAAAAATGATCCGATTGTAACTTACTCATCCTTTGTTTAGATTTATGATTCCGTGGCCATGCAATTACCTGTCTTTAGTATAAGTAATAAGTTATATTCTGTCGTGGTATATATAATGCCGTTATCTACCTAAACTAAATGATGAGCTATGAGCCAAAAATGCGGTATAAATGTAAAGATATGTAACTTATTGATGATAAGGCTATTCAATTATTTACATATATAACAAATTTAACAAAAAGAAAAACCGACTTTCAAAAAAACACTATATTAAAACAAATAAATACACACTTAAAAGTAATACAATAATTGCATATTTAACATATTTTTTAGAGTAAAATGAAATGAAAAATATTAGACTATTTAAAAGTCGATTTACGATTACATAATCTACTTATAAATTTTGTTATATTTGGAGTCAAAGTCGGTTTATAAATGGCGAAGTAATCAGCGAACAAAAATATATACGGTCGAATTGAGAACCCTACTTTTTTAAGTGAGTGGTTAAAAATCAATAAAGCTATCAAAAAACCGCGAATATATGTATGTTAATAACGAATCTTTTTTTTTATTTGTACGCCATCAAAAGTGAAAATCGATCAAATGTCATTTAAGGACATTACTATTATAATATCTTGTAAGCTGATATTTATTAATAGTTTAAGTATAATAGCTTCTTAAAGAAGGCTTCTGTCATAGATTTTTTTTTGTTTTTGCAGAGAGTAAAAAGGGCTGCTAATGATGACTGGCTCCGTTAAATATATAAGCTTTCCATCCATCGTTAAAAGGCTGTGATAGACTAATTCGCTCAGTTTTTAAGCTAGAACTATGTATATACATACATGTAACAATTTGTAATGGAAGCGAACCTGGTCGGGTTTATTCTTTTCTTTTTTGGTATGGAAGTCAAAAAGTTTGTTTTATGTTGGAGTAGCGCAACCCGACGTTATCCTGACTGACAACTGATGATAATCAAGCGAAGGGTATATTTCGGTTACGTACAACAAAAAACCTTCTTCAGTAAAGAAATATTTAGTTCACTATGTGTCTAATAAATTAGCTTATTAAAATATGTTAATTGTTATATTTTAAACTAGAGGGCATTAATAGTAGATTAAATCGTTATCGTTATGTATTTTTGAAATAATGTAGGTCATATAAATCATATAATAAAAGCCTTTCCGTTCGGGGTACAACTTTTCATTTCCCCTGCCTTCGTAGTACTGAGATACTATGGTATTCTTTTTTTTATGATATAGGTGGCAATCGAGCAGGAGGCTCACCTGATGGAAAGTGACTACCCCCGCCCATGGACATCTGCAACACCTTGCAGGTGCGTTGACGGCCTTTAAAATGCGGTCAAATAGTGTTAAAATATACTAATCTAAATTATACAATATACCGAGTCGATTTAAATATATGAATACATATGTATGTAGCTTGAAGAAAACGTTCCGTATTTTCTCATACGAGTTATACTCGAGAATAGGCGTTTGATTGCAGTCAATGGATATCTTGAGAATGATGCGAGCACGAAGCAAATATGAATATGCAAATATTAAATGCTGAGAGTCCTCAAAATAATGTACTAGTTAAGGCTCCGCAGCCGACATCTAACTTATCCTAATTTAAGACTTCGTCCTCTGGTAATCTAATCCAAGGCAGATGTGCCTCCAGTGCGCGGGAAAGACGAGAGGAGGGTAATTGTCATCTAAATTGGATCTGCGGTCCGCGTTGGAATTTAATAAGCTTCTTTTAGGCTATATTAGATAAAAATCTGTGATGACCTTGACTTTATAAACTAATGAGGCAAACTCTTGAATAAATTATGCAAAAAAATATCTTATTTTATTAAGTAAAGAAAACTTACTCAAATTGTATTTAAGTTGGCATATGAATATATAATATAACATATGAATTGCAATGTTGAATTCAATATAGAAAATGGTTCAGAAAGTGGAATCTACCGAACTAGAATTAACTAATATTTTATTATATTAGAAATAACTAATTGACGAGAGTCATTCTTGTAACGTTTTAGTTACAGAATTAACCAAAAACAAATTGATTTATTTTCTGCCTGAAAATCAACATATACAAAGCCCACTCTTTTAATTAATATGATTACTGGTTTGTCTGGAAGAGATGGCTAATTAGCCATAAGTCCACCCATTGTACAATACTCGATATCAACACTTTTGTTGTTTTTGCGTTTTACTAATTTTGTTTTAATTTGGAGGAACATAGATTTTTTATTTTTTTTAATCTTTTTTTTAAGGAGTTTGGTCACATATAGATCATGTCACTCCTGTAGAAGCTAAAATTAGGAACAATGAATTAAACGAGGAACATGGATGTGGATGGATATAGAGGTAGAGGACGACCAAGGAAACGATGGATGGATTGTGTGAAAGACGATATGGTTAGAAATAATGTTACTTGTGAGATGACGTCTTACAGAGAAGTATGGAAGGAAAAGACATGTTGCACCAACCCCAAATAAAATTGGGATAAGGATAGGAGGATGACTAATTTTGTTTTATTTGTATGTTTTTTACTGTGTTTAATCCTAAACTTTCTTTATTTTTGTTTGTGATGTACAATCAAGTATATTTCATTAATATTCATTAATTATAGCATTGAATTGAATAATATGCATTATTTATCAATGTTTTTTTGGAGATAAGACTAATCTTCGAGTTAATCCATCAATCAATGTTATGTGTCCATTAGTTAGAGACAAATATCTTGTGATAATGAAACACTTAACGAACATCAATTTAATGTTAAGCTCGTAACAATATGAATGGTACTATTATTTTTCTCTGAACTGAAAAAAAAATGTGGTAAGTATGTTTTCTTGGTAGTAGGCCTCTGTGCAAGCCCGTCTGGGTAGGTACCACCCACTCATCAGTTATCCTACAGCCAAACAACAGTACTCAGTATTGTTGTGTTCCGGTTTGAATGGTGAGTGAGCCAGTGTAACTACAGGCTCAAGTGACATAACATCTCAGTTCTCAAGGTTGGTGGCGCATTCATCATGTAAGGAATAGTTAATAATTCTTACAGTGTCATTGCCTATGGGTGATGGTGAGCACTTACCATCAGGTGGCCCAAATATGCTCGTCCGCAAACTATTCCATAAAAAGTATAATTAAATGTAGAATATACAGTTCCCATTATATCTTATTACATCAGCTATATTTCAATGAAAGCCCCATTAAAATCGGTACAGCCGTTCCTGAGATTAGCTGGAACACAGGCGGATAAAATTTAAAAAAAAATGTTATTTTAATATTACAAACACACTCCAATTTTATTATTTATACAGATAGACACTTCTAATCAAGAACAATCAATTAATTGTTGATAATATTATGTTACAGTAACTAATTATAATATAAAACAAACGAAGCGTGTGTCAATACAGTCATGAATTTACGCAATTATCTAAATGTGTAATTTGTATTGTATATTGTATTTATTTAATACATAATTAAACGGTCTAGTGCGTATCAGAAATATCTCGAGAGAGTTTCATATTATTCCTATTGTAGTTTGCAAAGATGATTAAGTTTTCTGTAAATTAGTTTCATTCAGCATGTCATATTTATGACATCTACAGTCTTATTTTAGAACTTATTTATGTTTTTTATTTTATTTTTTTATGAGACAACATCACATACATTACTCTGATCCCAATGTAAGTAGCTGAAGCACTTGTGTTATGGAAATCAGAAGTAACGACGGTACCACAAACAACCAGACCAAAGACAACATAGAAAACTAATGGTAATCTATATCGACTAGGCCGGGAATCGAACCCGGGACCTCAGAGTAGCGTACCCATGAAAACCGGTGTACACACCACTCGACCATTGAGGTCGTCAACTTATGAAAATAGTAATATTATATCCAGTTAAAAACTATATTTTCTGTTATATATATAACGGAGCAGGATGTCGGGGTTTGTTTTTAAATACATACGAGCGTCAGGGTTTCGATCTTTAACCATCTTCGGTGGCATGAAACTAAAGTCAGGAAATAATATTCTCTGATTTATTCTTATATGAGGCGGCCCGATCGCTCCGACTGCTCGAGTTAGCCTATCGATACCGGCGGGCGCTTGGTCTTTCATAACCAAAGTAGGTTGGTTGACTTATTCACTCAACATATATTAACACCTGTTTACTAATACTAAAATATTTCAGATTAATTTAACATGTCACAATTCACTAAAAAATATTAATTTAACAATCAAACAGTTTTTAATTAAAATAATAATTTCTGGATACGTGTTTTTCTTAAATTCGTGGTTTCCCGCCGCACTACATCCTGTATGAATAATTTAATTTTGAGAAAATTTCTTAGCAATCCTGGATTTATTAGTGTACCGTTTGTGTAGGTTTAAATTTTACTATATGTATATTTTTTGTTTATTTATTACACTAACATTTAACAACATATCAAAGTATAAATGAATATAAGGTGAAATAATATCTGAGCTAGAGACTGTATTCAAAAAAAATATTGAAATTATTTGGAACTTATTCCAAAATGCAAATGAAAATGTACAAAAAAAGAACATTGAAATTAGTCCAAGCATTCAAGAGTACACTTACAAACATACATACGAACGATTTGTATATACTTTGTATAAAATAAATAAAAATAAAAAAATAAAAAATAAAAAATAAAAAAAATAAAAAATAAAAAATAAAAAATAAAAAATAAAAAATAAAAAAATAAAAAAATAAAAAATAAAAAAATAAAAAATAAAAAAATAAAAATATAAAAAATAAAAAAAAATAAAAAATAAAAAAAAATAAAAAAAGCCTTTTATTCCATGCATAAATTTACATATTACGTTATACAGTTTTATTTATTTTTTTTAAAGTTATATAAAAATAAGGTTTTGAATATTTAAGTAGTTACAATATCGAATTTTTTTTTTTTTTTTTTTAAATATCTAATTTTTGAATTTATAGATAAAGTGTTTCTTCTTGAAAAAAACTTGTTTTTGCATGGACCCCTCTCAGGTGAAGGCCTCCTCCAAGGCGTTCCATTTATCTCTATTCTTTGCTGTTATTAACCAGCTTGTCCCTGCGATCTTTTTTATGTCGTCCTCCCATCTTGTGTAAGGTCTTCCCACTCTCCGTTTGCCTGCTGGGCCCTTCCATTTAGTGACATTTATTGTCCATCTCTCATCAACATAGCGGGCTACATGGCCAGCCCATCTCAGTTTCTGTGATTGGGCATACGACAGCGCATCTATCGCTTTTGTGTGATGTCTTATCTTTGTGTGTCGAATCTTGTGTATCTTTTTTATATTGAGCATGCTTCGTTCCATACCCTTCTGGCATGAACTAATTTTATTTTTAATTTTTTTCGTGAATTTCCACGTTTGACAGCCATATGTTAAAGAAGGTAGGATGCATGAGTCTAAGATTTTCTTCTTAACTTTAATTGACATGTTACTTTTGAAAACATATTTTAAGCTCCAATATTTATTCCAGGCGTTTTTGATTCTACGCTCTATTTCCATTTCATTACCATCTTTTATGCAGCTTATTTGTTTACCAAGATAGATGTATTGGTTCACGTACTCTAGTGGTTCATTTTTTATTTTAATACTCGCCTTAATGCTGTTTGTCATAGCTTTCGTCTTTGAAAGATTCATCTCTAGTCCCACCTGTTTGCTATTAGCTTGAAGTGTTTCTAGCATATACTGCAAACCACGGCTGGTCTCTGATAATAATACGATGTCATCTGCGAATCTTAAGTGGCTTAGGTACTTGTCATTGATGTTCAAGCCGCATGTTTTCCAGTCCAGTTTGTTTATGATGCTTTCTAGTACAGCTATAAAAAGTTTCGGCGAGAGTGGATCACCCTGTCTTACTCCTCTCTTTATAGGAAAGCTTTGACCAATTTTTTCTAGCTTAACTTTGCTCGTGCTGTTTCTATATATGCCTTTTATAATTTTTATGTACGTATTTTCTATTTTTTGAGCTTCTAGGGCCTCCCAAATACTTTTATGAGATATCGTATCAAATGCTTTTTGGTAGTCGACAAAAGCGATGTAAAGTGGTCTCTGTTTTTCCTGGTACTTCTCAATCACTAAATCTAGAGTATGTATGTGATCCATTGTGGAGAAATTCTTTCGAAAACCTGCTTGTTCCACCGGTTGCCATTTGTCTAGCGTGCCGCTTATTCTCTTATTTATGATTGAGGAAAAAAGTTTATATAGCGTCGGTAAGAGACTAATGGGTCGGTAGTTACATATCTCTTGTGGGTCACCTTTTTTATAGAGCAAGATTATATTTGATTCAAGCCATTGCTTTGGTATAATTGCTGTATCTAAGATGAGATTAAAAAGTTGAACCAATGGCTTGACTAGCAGAGTTCCACCATACCTAATAGCCTCGTTTGTAACTTTGTCTGGACCTGGGCTTTTATCTGATTTTAAACTCTTTATTGCTTGAATAATTTCTAATTCATCGATCGGTTTTATTTTTTCTTCGGCACTATTCCTCTGGATCTCTACATTCTCCTGTTTATTTGAATTTGGTAAAGTATGTGTATCTGGTTTTTCGCTATATAAGTCTTGGTAGAAGTTTGTGGCAATACTAATAATATCTTTGCGATTGTGTTGTGTTTTTCCCTGCCGTTTCAATCCCTCGATCCAGGTTCTATTTGTTCGTAATTGCCTGTTTGCCTTTTTTAGGCTCCCATGACTTTCGACAATTTTTTCTATAGTATTTGTCCTGTAGTTTTTGTAGTCAAGTTTGAAGTATTTGCTCGTTAGCTTGTATAATGCGCTAAGTTCGTTTTTTTGGGAACGGGACTTGTTTTTCGTCTTTTGAAGTATTTGCCTTCTTTTTATAAGTGATAAAGTTCTTTCAGATAGTATCTTTTGTTTTGTAGTGCGTTGATTTTTTGAGTTTGTAACTTCTAGGCTTTGTTTAATTGCTAAAACCAGTGAATCATAGCATCCTTGAACATATTCAGAGCTTTTCCAGTGCAACAGTTTATTTTTTAGGTTAGCTTTATATTCGTTTATTTCTTCAATATTTTTTAAAGTATTCATTTGATTAC
The DNA here is from genome assembly GCF_905220365.1 of Vanessa cardui. Classification (NCBI taxonomy): domain Eukaryota; kingdom Metazoa; phylum Arthropoda; class Insecta; order Lepidoptera; family Nymphalidae; genus Vanessa; species Vanessa cardui. The sequence goes on from NC_061134.1 coordinate 13,853,422, forward strand.
TTGTGTAAGTCACTCTGCTTTTCTTTAATTTTGTTAAAATAATTGTGCTTCTGACTAGTCTGTGGTCTGTTGAATAATTCAAATTTAAAGTTTCTATGTTTTGGAATATTTTTGGTTGGTTCGTTGTTATGTAGTCTATTTCATTTTTATATTTTCCATTTGGAGATCTCCATGTCCATCTATGACGCTGTTTCTTTTTGAAAAATGTGTTTATAATAGCTAGTTTATTTTCAAGAGCAAAATTAATTAGCATCTGTCCTCTTTCGTTTCTTTGTCCATACCCGTTATTTTTTGTTATTAAGTATTCATCCTTTTGCAGTTGACCAATCTTTGCATTAAAGTCACCCATTATTACTTGGTTTTTGTGGGCGGACTCTATGGCTTTGTCCAAGGATTTGTAAAATTCATTGATCTCGTCATCATTTGCTGCCTCTGTAGGTGCGTATACTTGTATCACACTCATGCTGTATCCTTGTATATTAAGATTTAATAATGCCACTCTTTCTGTGATTCCAGTGAAGCTTTCTATATATTGTTTTGATGATGAATTTATCAGAAAACCGACACCATATTTTCCAGGAGTCTCACCTATATAACATAGAATAAAGTTTTCATATTCCTCTATTTGACTTCCCAGGCGTCTGACCTCTGACAAACCAATAATATCATATTTAATTCCTTTTAAAGCTTCCTGGAGTTCAATCATCCTCTCATGCGAGGATAAAGACCTTACATTGTATGTTGCCACATAGAACTTTTGACTTGATTTTTTATGCAATTGTTGATTATTCGATTTTTTATTTCTTGGAGGGTGTTGGTCGTAATCTTCCACGGTGACCGGCCGGCTTGGAAGATGTGTTATGTTGCTTTTATTTTTAGCTATTACAGTTTTCTTGAGAGGGTGTCCTAATTGCTAGTTGTGCTGTGCTTGGTTAGTTGTGGGTGTTTTGTTTACTAAGTAATTTAGAAGACCTGGTTTTACTATTCCTTCTGAACGGTTAATACTAGAAGTTTTTTTATTTTTCTTATTAACTTGAGTTCTTGTCGATTGATTAATTTTACTAGTCTGCTTTTCTTGTGGGGAATTTGAAAGGAACCTTTTTTTGCTATTTTCCGGGTGAGATATTTGTTCTGATTGTTTTGTATAATGTATTTCTGTTGTCTTGTCTTCTGATGATGAATTTTCTGGCGATTTTGTTGGGTTTCTTCTTCTTTTTTCTATGTTATTTACTGATAGTATAATTATTTTATCATATTTTATAAACGCTTTATTTCCTTTTCTTTTCTCTTCCTCCAATTGTTCTTGCAGTTCTTTACGTTTTATTAGTACATCAGGAGGATAGTCTTGTTTAATATAAAAATTGGAATTAGAAAGAAGGTGTTTGTTCTTTAAAAGTTCGATTTTTTTCCCCATTGATGAGAAAGTTACTGCTATGGGTCGTATTTTTTTACCCTTTCTGCCTATCCTCCTACAATATTCTACATCTCTATTTATGCAGCTTATTTCCATTTTATTATTTATAATATCTAGTATAGTTAATTCTAAATCATTATAACTTTTTTCGGTTTCCTCAATCCCAAAAAATATAATATTTCTTTTCCTTGCTTCTTTTTCTAAATTGTAAATTTTTGTCTCCTGTTTTTCGACTTTTTCAGTTAGTTCGTGATATTTTGATTCTATTGTACAAAACCTTTCGTTCATGCTGCTATTAATAGTTTTAATTATACTTTCTTTCATTTCTTTCATTTCAGCCTTTTGGCTAGTCATTTCTTCTTTAATTAGGTTTAGTGTTAATAGGATTTCATCCATTTTTTATTTACTTATATGAATTTAAATTAAATAAGAAAAAATTAAAGTCGGCAAATTAAATATAATAAAATATTTTAAGGGTTTTAAGATTGCAATAAAATACGTATATTTAAAATTTCAAAATGTGAGTAAAAATATGGTTAATTTTCATATGTCGTTCTAAATAAAAATTTAAGCCATGTCATATTATTGTGATTCCGAATGTCAGTAAAAATATGTGTATATTGTAATATTAAAAAAATAAAATAATTTGTTGACTATTTAATTAATTAAGACGTATATATGTATATTTAAGAAAAACAGGTTACTAAAAATATCATAACCATCATAATCATTTGATTGAAAATCAAGATTATAAAAACTTTAAGCTATTCGATATTAATTATTAATGTAAAGTAATTTAGAATGTTATCAAACAAAAATAATAATTCATTTGAAGATTTCAATAAATAAATATAATAATGTGAATAATGTGAGTTTTAAAAATGTCAATAAATAAATATACCTAATAAAAAATGTGAATAACAAAAAATATAATAAAAATAAAATAAAAATTTAAAATTAAACCTTTCAAAATTTTAATAATATATGAAGAATTTTGCAATGTATCTCAGCATAGGGGATCGAACTCTGTTTCGTCAAGCGAAGTGTCGTTTCTCAGACCAATACACCAGCTTATCTTTTGTACGTCGAAACGAAATTTATTAACTAAATCTTCTGGCTCTAATTACTTTGTGGGGTAGTATGCTTAATTTTTGTTCGGCTACCTTCACCTTTTTATCAATATTTTTCAATAATTCCAGTTATAACCACTTATTTATTATTCTCACTTTTCTCTCCCTTTGCTTCCTTTTCACATGTGGTTTGATTGTTTGTTTGTTTATTATTATTAGAAAATTCACAAGTTCCACTGTACACTTATTTTTGATTTTTGAAGTCTTCTTCGTGTTGCGTAGTATATTTGAGCGTTCTTTTCCTATCACTTTTTGTCTTATATTTGGATAACGTTATCTCGAATGTGTTTCATATATATCAATGTTCTTAACACCACAACAACCTTTAATTAGCACTTTTATAATTTTAAAATTGTATTATTATATGGAGCGTTTCCTTTTGACTCTGCGTGCAGCGCCCTCTCCAAAATATACTTTGTATACACATCAAAATAAAAATACAAGTGATCTTGTATTGAGAGAAAGGGTCTGTTCAAGGTCAAGTTGATTAAAGTGTTGGAACCAAATCATTGGGAACAATCGACGAGTGACAGAGACGATTCAAATCATATTTTCTCAATTATTAAGGACAAAGGCGGCTCTTGAAAGAGAATTTATTCGAAATGATGAACGCTGAATCGAATCAATATCACAATTTCAGACAAAAATATTCTTTATTCGAATAGTATGAAATCGGAGCTATCACTCGCTTTCAAATACGATCTATCATTTCATAGACTATATTTTATCTTTACGTCTAAGTCGTAGCAATAAACACGAAGTTATTTTGTTATCTATTTATTTCAGGATTCGTAGTACATGTGATTTGACGACAATTATGAAAAATTGCCGCCGTGCTTTCAAAGCATTTAATGTAGTGTATTTTTTCATTGATTCCTGTTTGTACAATTTATAAGATGGCTGTCACTTTTACTAACTATTACACAAAGCACAATATATAAATTTGTACACCACTATTACAGATGTGATATGTGATGTGTAATGGCGTCTGTGTACATTAAATTAGCAGGATTATAATTAAAAAAAGAAATAAATAAATGTTTATTTAGGACACGGTACTATTATAAAAAGTATTAAGAAATATATTAAAAAAAAAGAAAATAAACAATAATTTGTAGATTTAGTTGTAGCTTAAATAAACAGAAATAACTACAAACATGTAAAAAAAGAAATTTGGTGAGGAATGCTAGTAATCTTAAACAACTTTTCCTATATATTTTAAATAAGTTTATGAATTTCTTGCCTTGTAATATAATTTAATCTATTACCACTTACGCTGTGGTGACTATTTAACATATATGTATATACAATTATAGATATTGCAACTGTAAGAAAAAATAGTATCATCCCTTAGATCTTCCACGGGTCATCAACCTAGGGAACTAATACGTTACGTCCATTATGCCAGTAGTTACGGTAGCTAATTTACCCTTCAAACTGCATTACAAGATTACCGAGTACTGCTTAGTGTACTGTACTGTTTGTTTTTTTTTTTATGGAATAGATTGGCGGAAGGACATTTGGGCCACCTGATGATAAGTGGTCACCATCACGCATAGACATGACGATGTAAGAAATATTAACTATTCCTTACATCGTTGATGTCCCTTGTGCCTGTGGTTACACTGGCTCACTCACCCTTCAAACCGGAATACAACAATACTGAATACTGTTATTTGGCGGTAAAATAACTGATGAGGAGATGGTACCTACCCAGACGGGCTTGCACAAAGCCCTACCATCAAGTAAAATGGTGTTTCGAAACTATTACCTAAACCGATAACACAACAAAAGAACAACAACCAACCAACTTCCTTTGAAAATTCAGAAGAAATTTTGAAATTTTTAGTATAAGGGAAAAATGCCTTCTGTGAACGTTATATTATCCAATATTTTTTTAAGTTAGATCCAATGAGCGCGTTACGTATATTTGATGGAGCACCTCTCACGCAAATTGCGATGCTTTGCTCTTATATAAGCTTATTTGGTTCGCCTGTCTCAAATTGGCTTCATTGGGAAATGATAAGCTAATTTCAAAACGACTTGGATGATATAAATTCTTGTTATTTGATATTGATATATAAAAGACTCCTTTTTTCGAATTACTGATCAAACGTTTTAAATATAACGAAATAATTTTGTTAGAAACTCCTAAATATAGCAAATAATAGGACTTTTCTTATAATATATTTACCTGTATCAAATCTGGTTGTCAATCCATAGTTCCACATGTAATCTACATTAATAATATAAATTACTACCTCTGTGGTCGAGTGGTGTGTACACCGGTTTTCAAGGGTACGCCACTCCGAGGTCTCGAGTTCGATTCCCGGCCGAGTCGATATAGATTATCATTAGTTTTCTATGTTGTCTTGGGTCTGGGTGTTTGTGGTACTTTCGTTACTTCTGATTTTCCATAACACAAGTGCTTCAGCTACTTTGATTGATTCTTGATTCTAAACGATTTCTTCGAATTCAACTACAAGAAAGATTCTAGAACATTATTGCTATGTATTTTATAAATGTAAAGTATTTTGTATACTGTGTTAATATATCAAGTGTTGTTCTCGTCGACAAGTATTGTAAGTATTGGATTTTACATCACAAAACTGTTAAAATATTTCGAATGTTATTATGGAATTGTACAGTGCTACATATTTTAAAATATATCTCTATATTTTATGAAAGCAGAGTTTCTTTCACCACGATTAAATGCAGGCTGGGAAGAAAACTTGGTAGACTATGTCGTAACTTAGTTTGTTAGTCCACAACAATTTTCTTCACTAATCACTTATCTTGAGAGAGTGGTATCTTAAAATGAGAAAGGACAATATGCCTTATGATGAGTGGTCACTACCGCCAGAAAAAAATGGTGTCATGAGAAATATTAACTCTGTTCTTTCAAAAATGATACACTAACATTGTAACCTAAGATGTTATGTGTCTGTAGTTTCAAACTCAAACAAATAACTTTATTCAATATAGAAGCATTACACTTTCTTATTGATTGTCAATTGAAAAACTACCACTGGTTCGGAAAAGAAAATACCTGATGACCTGAGAAGGACCGGCGAAAGAAACTCAGCGGGCTTTTTGTTTTTTTGTTTTTTCTCATATATTATATAAACAATTTTATATGAGATGAAATAGCCAGGAGGCGATCGTTTCATTCCCAAGGTGTGCTATCGATCATAAACTCATTAATTGTATAGTAACCAAAAATAATTCAATTTCTAAGTCTAAGTCTAAGTAACACTAGATTCAAACCAGACCACACGAATACTAAACATTAATTCTTGGTGGTAGAATATTAGTTGATCAGGAGAAACTTTAATAAAAAAAGCCACCTGAGTGATATGAATACGCAGTAAAGATACATTAATGTGTTCATCCTTGTCTTATTAGTTTCCACCCTATTCAAACAAATTACACACGCTCAGATTGCACTGTAATTACAGGCACAAGGGACGTTACAATTTATGCTCGTCTATAATTGGAGTAAGAATCGAAATGGCTCGGTAGAGAATTAATGGTTTTAATCAAAAATTACCGGTTCAAATTCAGGTGAAACCACTTTACGTCACTAAATACTCATTTCTTGTACATAGGAAATATGCGTCCATCTAGTGAAATCCCTTCATATGAATTCTGAAGCTGTTAAGTTAAGAGCAGAGATCCCCTAGTGGTTAGAACGCGTGCATCTTAAGCGATGATTGCGGATTCAAACCCAAGCAAGCACCACTGAATATTCATGTGCTTAATTTGTGTTTGTAATTCACGTGCTCGTCGGTGAAGGAAAACATCGTGATGAAATCTACATGTGTCTGATTTCATAGCAATTAGTCACTTGTGTATTCCACCAACCCACCACCAATAAAGACGTATCACCCATATAAATGTGTTTTTTTTAAGTGTTTAGTGATAAGTCGATGGTGTAACTTTTTACAATAAATAAATAAACCCGCAATGTAACAGCGTTGTGGTAGAAGAAGGTTTGGAACATTCAATGTGTTCCAAATATTCTCCTCAAAGGGAGAGGAGGCCTTAGCCCAACAGTAGGAAATTTATAGGCCGTTGTTGTGGTTGATGTAAGTTGATTAAGGTTCCAAAATTGTTTTTAAAGAGTTTTGTTAAGAGTGTGTGTGTGCAAGGAATTTATAAAGTCTTCCAGTATGCTTCCCCTAACTGCTCGTAAATATCACATTTCTGAGAGATAATTCTGTCATCTCGATCTTTATGGCGGATAAAAATCTGATATTTATTACTTGAATTAACGGCTCTCCTGTTGCCAATTCTACAAATGTTACCTTAACTATAAAATTTAAAAATGACTGTCTGATTTACAGCGCTTAGCCTAAACCTGTCCAAGAGAATGGATCTTCTGCGGTATTTCCTAAGAAACATAAGTAGGCACCAAAAACAGTATTTAGGTTTCTATGGATTATTATTTACGGATTTAAAGATAATTGAAAAAGAAAAATTAATTAGTAGTTTTATGGATTATCACCATGAGGCCTAGATTGGGTTTCTGTATAATATTTGCACGATTATTCTTTTATAATTAAATTGTTTAAGTCGAAAAACAAATTCTAGTTAAAGGTATATTATTCAGTGTGTCACAAATTAGAATACAAATTTTTTGCTTTTTTTCTTTTCATTGCTTAACAGACAATTAACGTGTAGGGTTAAGTGTTCACAAAACTATTTTTAAAAACTTCTCAACAATAAATAATTATTTGGTATATATAATACACATGTATTTATTAAACTTATATAATATATATAAGTAAGGTATTTTGTTATATATTATTTGTATTATTTTAAGATTATTTTTTTGTTGTTTAAGAATAAAACATGCTTGTTTGCACCATCCCGTTTCCCACAAACAAATTCTTACTCAAAAGGGTTGTCTGTAAGAGATTGCTTTAAGCAATAAGACCGCCTTTGCACGCTTCTCTTTTTTGTTATATGTCCTTGTAATGTTATGTACACTGTATTTTTTGTCTTTTGTGTGCAATAAAGTGTTTATAAATAAATAAAAATAAATACATAATACAAAAATTACAGCATATTTGGAGAAGGTTTTGGTATATCACACTTTTATGTAAGAAGCCACACTTCACAGTTTCGCATGCATTAAATTTAGTCTTCATATTTCGATTGTGAATTTCAAGTAAAAGTTAGTTAACAACCTGTAAAAATGTCACAGCTAGGCTAATGCCTCCTTCTTCTTTTGAGAAGAAATTCATTGAAATTCGACACATACTTCGATTTCCTCACGTTTGTTGTGCTGTATTGCTTGCCTGGGTTTGATGCCGCCAACATTGGTTAATTTCACGTTCTACCCACTAGCTATCTCGTCTTACTTGGGCAAATATAAGTATTTGTTCGAAATAATGGAGTCGATAATAGACAACATATATATTTAGAATAGCTCAAAAGTTATATCTTTCAATTAATCTTCTATGAATATAATTATCTTCATCAACAATCGATCGTAATACTGTGGGATGGTTGCCTTCCACATCTCATTATTTCCAGCCACTTTCTTCACTACAATTATCCTGTATTCCGTATCTCACTTGGGATATATTGACAACCGACTTACAGCGACACGCCATTTTGATACGTGTGTCCTTTAAATTTTTTAATAATTTTAGCCAAAATCTCATATCACGTTCTGACATTGGACCTTTTTCATCTGTTACCAGGATAAGACGCCCTTAATTACTATTCCTGATCTCTAATATACGACTCGTTTGATTCAGTACCAGTCTTGCTTAATAATTGTGAAGTACGATATTAAAAAAAACACTGTGTTTTTTTTGTCTATATTTCTCACACCTGAGGTGTTATTTTCAAACCGGTGGAAGACTTTTGTCTATCAAAAATCAAGTCTTAAGCAAGTCAATTTTGTTTACGCGTACATTATATACAATGTGGTGCTGTTAAGCAAGGTTTATACTAACAGGTAGTATTTGATACTAGCTATATACCTAGCTAGTATCGAACTTCTAATATATAGGATATTGTTATTTATATTTAATTGAAATAAACATAAACACCAATTGTGTGGCGAGAAAAGGGAACTGTAATTTATTTGTTTTATTTATAACCTTCCATCAGCACTCCACACAAAGCCTCCCATTAGCCTCCAATTACGTATTTTGACGAAATTAATCAACAGGAAACGCCCCGGTTTGAAAATATACGGATCGATATATGATACACATCATTTTCAACAACAGCCTGTAATTATCCCATTGCTGGGCTAAGGCCTCCTCCCCCTTTTGAGGTTTTGGAACATATTCCACCACGCTGTGACAATGCGGGTTGGGGAAATACACATGTGGCAGAATTTCTACAAAATTAGACACATGCAGGTTTCCTTACGATGTTTTCTTTCACCGCGGAGCATGAGATAAATTATAAAAACAATGAAATAAATCTTATTTAATTGGACAAACTAATTATAACCACTAAGTAAATTAATCTACAAATAAAAACAACAACAAAATAATGATTGTTAAAATGTCCTAAAGGTATCAAGTACCTTACGCTGATTTTCAATGGTATTGTACCCAGTGTGGTTGTGACGAGCTGTGACAATATAAGACAATATTTAATATAACTACTTAAACATATAATAAATATATAATATATAAATAAATAACCTTTTATCCCTGAGAAGTTGTAGGTTGTGAGACATTATAAATAACAAGAAACAGAACACTTTTCAAGCAGCTTTATTCAAGGAGTCTTACAAATTTGGCTCCGTATGTTTTCGAGCTTGAGTAAACTAGGCTAGGCGTGTTTTATGATACCGACCCACGACAAATGTTCTGTGACAGGATATTTGTCTTCTAAATCGTCTAGATTACACTTATTTAATTAATTTGTACGGCTTTTTCTTAAAATGTTTTCCGTCTCTCACACACTCTACTGATTCATTATCTTTCTCTTTCACTCAACCAAGGTAAGGTTTGGCACTAGTGCTTCAAAAAGGAAGCAAAGCCTACGTTAAATTGTCCCATAGCCCGTCGATCCGGGTCAAGGATAGCCATTATAGGGGTTGCAGTAGATAAAAATTCCACATACATTTTCTCCCCAGAGCCCTTGCGTCTTAAAAAGATTTACCCGGCGTTAAAGTAAGTGCTGAGATAGTTTTTCGTAAGACACAATATTTTTCGAATAAAAAACCATAAAAAAGTAAAGTAAGTGCTTGTAAATTTTTCACACTGCTAAGGCTAAGGCCTCATCTCCCATTAAGTAGAGGGTTTGGAACATATTCCAGCACGCAGTTCCAAGGCGGGTTGGTGAAATGCACATGTGGCAAAATTTCGATGAAATTAGACACATGCAGGTTTGAACCAGAAATCACCGGCTAAGATGCACGCGTTCTAACCACTGGGCCATCTCAGCTCCAAAAACCATATTAACAACCATGTTAAAAAATCATGTTACTAGTAAATTAGATAGAACTAAGTCGGATCAGTACCTTTACACCCTTAAGTCACCAGTGGTAGGAGTTCATGAATATAAACTCAAGTTCGGGCTTGTCCCTACCGACCCTTTAAAATTTTAAAGTACTAATTAGTGACAAAAAAAGATCACACACAGTGACGAAGGTAAATAGAGAGAACAGCGTTGCAGAAACAAAGTTTATTCTTTACTAAAACACACTTATTTTAATTAAGATTATTTTTCAATTATTTATATTCAAATCAAATAATGTCGTACGTTAAACACAATATTTACACGCGCACATAAGTTGGAGTGCGTACGTACGCGTTTATGTATGTGTGTGTGTGCATGTTTCTTGTATATTTACTTTTGTGTGCGTGTATCATGGGGCAAAGCAGAGATGTTAGATATGTAAGAAAAATGATACATCATAAATATGCTCGGCCGTGCCAAAGAATTACGTGCGCCGTCAGAGATTATTTTAAGTAGATTCTAAATAATAGCCCAATGTTGTAGCCATGCTATATTTCTTCTAAAAATATGTCATAAGGAAATATAAATAAATAAATATAAATATTGAACAACATCACATACATTACTCTGTCATCATGTCATATCCCAATGTAAGTAGCTAAAGCACTAGTGTTATGGAAAATCAGAAGTAACGACGGTACGACGAACACCCAGACCCAAGACAACATAACTTTTTCAACCGACTTCCAAAAGGAGGAGGTTATCAATTCGTCTGTATTTTTTTTTTTTTTTTTATGTTTGTAACCTCATAACTTTTTACTGGGTGGACCGATTTTGATATTTCTTTTTTGTTTGAAAGGTAGTGCCTCCCGTGGGGTCCCATTTTTTTTTAATTTTTTTCCGACGATGGTATCCGTATGAAAACGACATAAGTCTTAAATTTGCATTATGTATATGCGCGACAAATAGGTGAATAACTGAAAATCACGTTAACCAATTTTGATAATTCTTTTTTTATTATAAAATATATACTTCAAGGGTAATTTGGTGAAAATTTGGTAAGGTACTGAGCACAGGATCCATGACAAAGTAACGGAACGGAAGGGAACGGAACAATTCTGAGGAGCACGTTAGCGATACTCAGTCGAATCTTTTATTTATAGGTTATTTGGATATTTGAGTCACCTTCCGTAATGTGGTTATGTTTATGTAATTATCATAGTCGAATATTATAATCAACTAGCTACCCACCCCGGCTTCGCACGGGTGCAATACTGATACTAAATATACTACAGAATTTGTTTACTTACGACATCACATCGCAAACTTCTAAAATTGTCAGTGTTTCTTTACTATATTGTTCATGTATTATATACACAAACCTTCCCCTTGAATCACACTATCTTTTAAAATAGAAATAGAAATACGTAGGGTTATGTAGGGTTTTATTGGCTGACACCGGCTCCAAATATACCAATAACTATAACTACATGATATAATCGTTAATCGACTTTTAAGTAGTCTAATATTTTTCATTTCATTTAACTTAGGAAGACTGTAAAAAATATGTTGAATACGCAATTATTTTTATTACTTTTTCGTGCATATTCATTTGTTTTAAAATAGTGTTTTGTTTGAAGTCGGTTTTTCTTTTTGTTAAATTTTTTTTCTACAACGACTCAGCCGGGAATCGAACCCGGAAACTCGGAGTAGCGTACCCATGAAAACCGGTGTACACCGGTGTCATTTAATTGATTTCCAATATTCGTGAGTTTACCCACACATTAAATACCTACAGACAGGAAACATTAAATTTCATTCTGTTTCAAATGCCGTCCTTCCGTCTGATATTTTATTACATTCAAACAATCCATTAAACGAGGATATTATATATCAGCTAATCAAATTGAAATATCGAATTACCAAATACAAAACAGCTTATGTTAGGCCGTATAAATACGAAACTAAAGTTACATAATTTTCAACGAATATAATTGGCAATTCTAAAAATAAATAATAACTAGTTTGTCCGCTCAACTGTAATAAAAGAAATGATCAGTTCTGCCAGTGAAAGTCCCGTCAATATCGGTCCGTTAAAATAACCGGAACAAACAGACAGACACAGACATAAGATTGTAAAAAAAATTTTTCGGTATATGTTAGCTACTTACTACCTTGTATACATTAATATGCCACCATGAGCCATCATAATATACTTATATAATATAATCTTTAATATTGAACATTCAAACATTCGCTGTTAATTATTTTGTCAAAAACAGCTCTCTTAACGAACATTTGAAGCTTGTTTGGTTGAATAGGAAATACTTTAAAACGATAGTTTCCTCTACACTTTCTTTTTATATTTATGAGCCCCGTCATGAATACAAATTTGCTGAAAAACGCGCAGTAAAAATGTACATGACGGCTTATGACACCCAAAAAACACGTTTAGATAGAAATCTAATGGAAAATTCCAGGAAATATTGTCACCGGTTATGAAATCTTTCGTTCTACTTAGAATTCTAAATTGAAAGCAATTTTATAAAATGAGTGTGATATTCCTAAGTGGTGGAATGGGCCACCTGATGGTAAGTGGTAACCACCACTTATAAACATTGGTACTGAGTACTTATGTCCTTTGTGGCCTTTATTCCAAAATACTACAATATTAGTTATATGATGTTTATAAATAACTCATCTATATATATAATAAAATTGAGTGTTTGTTTGTTTGTATTATTAAAATAACAGCTTTTTAACGCATATATATATATATATATATTTTCAACCGACTTCCAAAAGGAGGAGGTTATCAATTCGTCTGTATTTTTTTTTTTTTTTTATGTTTGTTACCTCATAACTTTTCACTGGGTGGACCGATTTTGATAATTTTTTTTTTGTTTGAAAGGTAGTGCTTCTCGTGGGGTCCCATTTTTTTTTTATTTTTTTCCGATCATGGTATCCGTATGAAAACGACATAAATCTTAAATTTGCATTATGTATATGCGCGACAAATAGGTGAATAACTGAAAATTGGTTGGCACAATTTTGATTATTCTTTTTTTATTATAAAATATATACTTCAAGGATAATTTGGTGAAAGTTTGGTAAGGTTCTGAGCACAGGATCCATGACAAAGTAACGGAACGGAAGGGAACGGAACAATTCTGAGGAGCACGTTAGCGATACTCAGTCGAATCTTTTATTTATAGGTTATTTGGATATTTGAGGCACCTTCCGTAATGTGGTTATGTTTATGTAATTATCATTGTCGAATATTATAATCAACTAGCTACCCACCCCGGCTTCGCACGGGTGCAATACTGATACTAAATATACTACAGAATTTGTTTATTTACGACATCACATCGCAAACTTCTAAAATTATCAGTGTTTCTTTACTATATTGTTCATGTATTATATACACAAACCTTCCCCTTGAATCACATTATCTTTTAAAAAAAACCGCATCAAAATCCGTTGCGTAGATTTAAAGATATAGGGACAGAGAAAGCGACTTCGTTTTATACTATGTAGTGATGGAACTCCTATACGGCTCGCAGTTAGGGTGTGATATGGGGCAGAATTTCTTACTATCATTAATCAAATTTTGTGTATGTGATGTGATGTCATATGATGTACGAAATATAGTTGGTCTATTTCAAAGTTTTTTTGCTGAGTTCGATTACAGCTCTTTCGAGGGATCCTTGTAGTTTACGCCGCGTGACGTATTAAATCCGCATTTTCAAAAGTGTATTTTTGCTTTATTCGCAAGTTTCCTTTGAAATTGTCCTCGAAGTAGTTTCTGACTCATATAAACGGAACGCTTAATCTATCCATATTAAAAAAAATTAGTTAGTCAACATCACCTTCACTTAAAATCAAAAAATAAATAAAAATTTTAACAAAAAGAAAAACCGACTTCAAACAAAACACCATTTTAAAGCAAATGAATATGCACGAAAAAGTAATAAAAATAATTGCGTATTCAACATATTTTTTAGAGTCTTCCTAAGTTAAATGAAATGAAAAATATTAGACTACTTAAAAGTCGATTAACGATTATATCATGTAGTTATAATTATTGTTATATTTGGAGTCGGTGTCAGCCAATAAAACCCTACAGTATATCTATCAAAAATCAATACGAGAATACTTTAACAAATATGTTTTTTACAAATTACCTTTTACACAATAATATACTGGATCAATCAAGAGGCTCGTATCGCTTCTTTCTTTTGATTGTTGGGGCAAGGGCACCGTGGCTGACACCGGCTCCAAATATACCAATAACTATAACTACATTATATAATCGTTAATCGACTTTTAAGTAGTCTAATATTTTTCATTTCATTTGACTTAGGAAGACTCTAAAAAATATGTTGAATACGCAATTATTTTTATTACTTTTTCGTGCATATTCATTTGCTTTAAAATGGTGTTTTGTTTGAAGTCGGTTTTTCTTTTTGTTAAAATTTTTATTTACTACGGAACACGTACCAAATTATTTGTTTTTTAGGTTTTGGTCTGTCTGTTTGTTCCGGCTAATCTCTGAATTGCTGGATCAATTTTACCGGACTTTCTCTTCTAGAAAACGAATGTAATAAATAGTAACTTAGGCTACAAAAATAACTTTCTTATTAAATTCAAACGCGCATGAAGTCGCGAGCACAGCTAGTTAATGAATATGACATAATGCTTTTGAAAAAAGTAAATCAATGAAAAGTCATTTCACAGTACCGTGAAATGGGAATCGCTTTGCAATAATGTTCCGAGCGCCCTGACTGTCTTTTGTTCTATAATCTGCGACTCAATCATTTTTAATGATAATTATTCTGGAAGCGTCAATGGCGCAATGGTTCAAAGGCCGCCGATATAAAAAGTCACAAATTCGATCCTGACCCAAGCTTTGAACTTAAACTTCAAGAAGGGGTAAAAAGAAATATTAGTATTTCCTTAATTAAATTGGTACGTACATTGATGTTTCTTAAAAAGTTAATTTATTAATTACTAGCGACCCAACGCGGCTTCGCAAAAGTATTTGATATATATAACGATATAATATGACAAAATTACATAAAATAATTATAAACTGAGCTGAGAAGGCCCAGTGGTTAGAACGCGTGCATCTTACCAGTGATTTCCAGACAAGCACCACTATACATATATTTGCTTAATTTGTGATTATAATTGATCTCGTGCTCGGCGGTGAAGGAATCGAGAGGAAACCAGCATGTGACTAATTTCATCGAAATTCTGCGACATTTTTATTCCACCAACCCGCATTGGAACATCATGGTGGAATATGTTCCAAACCCTTTCCTTAATGGAAGAGGAGGCCTTATCCCAGCAGTGGGAAATTCACAGGCTGTTAATTTACTTTATTATAAACTATAGCCTATGTCTTATTCTGATGTATAACTTATATTACTGTAAAATTTCATCCAAATCCGGTCATTTTTTCGTGAAAGAGTAACAAACATACATACATCCATCCTCACATAAGGATATATTTATATCCTTTATTATAACCAATTTTGGTTACACAAACTAAACATCATATAGAAAGCAATTTTAAAATCTTAATCTTTTTGATCGGAGCTGACCTTTTCCAAAGGAGCGTTGTCATGTCAAAGGCCTATAACCGAATGTCCCGTCCGTTTGAACCCATATTCAAAACCATAACAGCGTAACCCTTATTCGTTACGTCACAGCGACTTTCGATTAGAATAAATAGTTGGGACCTTTGATTCAATCTACAAACATATAAGAGTTTCAATTTTATTTAAAGGCGGTTCTGTAGTTATTTCTATTATATACTAGTATATTATATTAAAATTGTAATAACAGTTAGATTATAATCTATCTCGTGAGATTGTGAACTATTGAAAGATGGTTTCATATATCTCATCTAGTCTATTTAAAATTAAAGCAAAATTGTTGAAATAAGCAAGGAAAAATTGTCGTTATATTTTATTTTACTTGTATATTTTAGTACAAATTAATTTGAAGTTTTATGTTTGTTAATAAATGGGGACTCGTTTGTAATGCTTTATAGAAATAATTAATTAAGCAATTTGTAGTTTTTTTTTTCAAAGTATATTATTAAAGAAAGCCAGACAGACAAATGGTAGTTGATCACAAATAGGCAACTAGGCTTTCCAACTAATATGTCATGCGTTATGCATGCATCTAAACTGTTCATACTTCTAACCGACCCACAATCACGCCGCTCATTGTTATCTAACGGTAGAACATATGACAATTAGATGGTACCTTCTCTATACTACAAAATCTTATTTGAAAATCTGTCACAAATATGTTTTTAAATTTACCTTGGTATATTGTGGCAATATCAATATTATACAGCCTGATAAACATTACTACCAAAACACAGCACTAGTTTCAAGCTAATGTACTTAAATATTATCTTATTCTGTTATATATATATATATATATATATATATATATATATATATATATATTATATATATATATATATAACTGCGATCTATATATATATATATATATATATATATATAGATCGCAGTTTTATGAACACGCATCGCGATAGGCGCGGCTGCGTGCCCTGATCTGATGCTATAATTATATAAGTAGTTTCTCTTCGCGGTTTCAGCTGAATCAATAAACTTAAATCGATAACCCCTATTGATGACTATTAATTCGAATTGAATCACGATACTCAATATGTATTAGACAACCGTCTAATCGAATATACGGTTGTCTAATACATATTGAGTATCAGAGAATTAGAAAACGTCAAAATAAGTAAGATTGCATCAATACTAACTCTCCCTTAATACCACTTCTTTATTGTTATATGGTAACGCCCAGACATACATTAAAACTATTCTTAATTAAGTTTAATTATTCTTAGTTTAGTTTTTTTTTTCCTAACATTTGAAGCCACATTTCAGCCTGTTATTTTTATTAAAATTTGACAAAGTATATAATTTTATGATATGTTTACATTAGCCGTATTTCATTTGATTGATTCGATGTCAATATTTTTACCATTTTTATGGCATAATTAATGAATGTGCAAATAGCTATCTGAAGGTAAGTGGTTACCACTGCCTACAGACATTAGTGACGAGATGGAAAATAATCATTCTTGGTGGCGATGCGCCAATATAATGATACCAGTGTCTTACCAACGAATAAATCGACAGTGTATTTATGCTGTAGTAAAAGTAAACAGATACACTTATTCTTATTACGATTACAATTATCCTGAATTTCCTTGAACTAATAAACTTTGATACAATAATGAAATATAATAAGATTTATGCCGCTAATAAAATCGACGACTGAACTCCAAAAACAATGATTCAGTCGATAGAGAACGCTTACAAATTTCTGATCAGGGCGCTATAAAAGGTAAGTTTTATGAATCACATTTGGGAAAACGACCTCCATAAAGGATAATAAAGAAAGGAAACACTTCACAAAAGCTTTGTATGTTATGAAAGAAATAGAAAATAGGTTATTATTTAATAGGAAAATTGTAACATTTCGAAGAAAAAAATATATTACAAGCGCATGTCCGTTAAAATGTAATATGTGGAATTCCTCGAAAAGATCAAAGGGCTGAAGTGCTTGCCCTTCAAATCTCCATAACTATGTAGGCCTGGCTTTTACGTCGCACCCTATAGTAAGGCGTGGGGTACAAGTTTCTGATTCTTTGATAAAGAATGAGTTCATTAGTGGGTACAGCTAGAATGACGTGTGCAATACTTTTGTTTCCTCTATCAGAACAAATAGTTCAGAACTACTAAAAAATGCTTGTAAAAGCCTCGTGGTCAAGTAAATTTTGATTTCGTATGATTTATGTTACTTCAACTTTTTTAGGATTTTGAATTCAAACACAGTTTCATTGCAAAATCGCAATGGAGTTTCAATGCAATTTCAATTTTCATTTTCAGACCATACTAGGCTAACGACAGATCTAATCTAGATGAGATAACGAGAGTGAAAGAATGGGGAGTAGAGTCAATGAGTTTACTCACACGGTAATAATTTCTCCTTACAGAGTTTTAGAGAAACGTCTTCACCGGAGAATTTTATCAGCTTTTTTCTTTAGAATTTGGGATTGTCAGCTTAGTTTATCTAGTGGCTAGAGAGATTCTGAGTACAAAATCCAGATAGTGCCGATAAAGTGTAATTCAGTTTTTCAGTCAAAAT
Source organism: Vanessa cardui (assembly GCF_905220365.1). Classification (NCBI taxonomy): domain Eukaryota; kingdom Metazoa; phylum Arthropoda; class Insecta; order Lepidoptera; family Nymphalidae; genus Vanessa; species Vanessa cardui. Next base: position 13,871,611 of record NC_061134.1, read on the forward strand.
ATTCTCAGTAGTAGGCTCAAAAATCTTTCCTGTAATACTGGATATGCCGTAACATTGGATTATGACAATAAAAAAACAGAGTTCTCCTGTGCTTGGGTACATTCTTGTCCATTTTAATATGACTTTCATAATTTACTGGTCTAATTTGAGATTGGCTGCTGATGAAATTAGTATTATTAATGATAGGCAGATGAGCTATTGAGCCAGCTGATTGTACTTAGTCATCCCCGCCCACAGACGATTGAAACTGTTATAAATTTCCAATACGCATTTAGTCTTGGAATCAATGATGTTTTGTCCCTGGTGCCTGTGCTCAAGGTCATCCATATAAGGCGGAACACAACAAAATAGTTTGGTAGAATATCTGATAATTGGTTGGCTTGTAGAAATTCACCCAGCAAGTAAATCCCTCCTATATTTTAACCCATTAATTAATTAAGCAGTAAAGGCATAAAGTCTGTTCAGAATGCACCGCAGCGCCGCCATTGAACGTTAATTGTAAAGTTTCATTAGCCGTAGCTTAATTATTACAACCGACTAATTAGCATAATACGAAGTCATCCATGTGACTTCCAACCGTTAACAATGAAACGGTTACAACTCGGCCAAATATTTTCAATTCGGCAGAATGTAGCAATTCATTACCGGGCCAATTTGTTTCGAGTATCTTTGTTTTATCCAACACAAATATTTAAATTAAGATATATGAATATTATGAAACGAATATGGTGGTTGTGGATGAGAGCCGAAATGGCCCAGTGGTTAGCATGCGTGAATATTAACGAGGAGTGGGGGTTCAAAACCAGGCAAGCACTGAATATTCATCTGCTTAATTTTTGTTTGTAATTTATCTTGTGCTAGGAAAACATCGTGAGGAAAGCTGTATGTGTCTAATTTCATAGAAATTCTGAACATGTGTATTCCACCGAACCGCATTGGAACAGAGTGGTCGAATATGTATGAGGCCTTAGCCCAGGAGGGGATTAATAGGCTGTTGTTGTTGAATATACATATATTTGTAACACTGTCCGCTGAAGTGTAGCACGTGTAAAAATTGAATTTATTATTAATGTTGCTGTTACTAAATAAACGATTTCATCATTTAAGGCGATTTTGAAGAAGAGAACTTCTCTGTGGACAAATCCAGAAGCGTAATTTTCTGACGAACGAGTATTTAGGCGAATAGTTTATGAACAATCGACAGTGAAACTTCTCTAATTTGGTGACTCACCCTCTCAAATTCTAATGCACTTCTAGAAGACACACAAACTTCAAACTTCGATTGCAGCTAATTCATTCATTTAAGCGTAATAGTAATGAACAATTTGAACAGTTTCGAAAAAGATTAAAAGATTAAAAAAATAAATACGTTTTCTTGCCTTTTGAAAATTCGCTAATAACAAAAGCCTCTTACAAAACACATATAATGCAGGTACAAAAGACACGCAATAAAAATAATAATAAGAAAAACCTACCGTGTACAAAATAAACAACTAAAACGGGAGAAAACGCATAAAATATTATACAAACAAAAGATAAAAAACACTGCGGTAAATTTTTATACTGTAACCAAACAAACAGAAAAATCAAAATATACTTTATTCGATTGGGCTTTTACAAACACTTTTGAAACGTCATTTTTCAGAATTATATTGCGTAAAGCTACCACCGTTTTGGGCTGTACTGAGAAGAATTGGCACGAAACTCAGTAATTACTCTTATCCAACATGGAGATATATTAGAATAGGTAAATACAATTACATATATCATATCCTACCTGACACTCATATAAACATATAATTAAATTGGAGTGTCTGTTTTTTATTAAATGTATATACGGTGAGAGTCGAGATGGCCCAGTGGTTAGAACGCGTGCATCTTAACCGATGATTGCGGGTTCAAACCCAGGCAAGCACCGCTGATTCATGTGCTTAATTTGTCTTTATAATTCATCTCGTGCTCAGCAGTGAAGGAAAACATCGTGAGGAAACCTGCATGTGACAAATTTCATAGAAATTCTGCCACATGTACATTCCACCAACCCGCATTGGAACAGCGTTGTGGAATATGTTCCAAACCTTCTCCTCAAAGGGAGAGGAGGCCTTTAGCCCAGCAGTGGGAATTTACAGGCTGCTGTTGTTATTGTTGTTTGTTGTATATACGGTACATATGCCAAAATAACCTAATAATAAAGTATTTTTTTTTGTAATTGATTACCTACTGACATACGAGAAGTTAATAAAACATACGAGAATTAAATAAAAAGAGAAAAAAACCAACTACTTATAAAAAGACACGACATTCAAAATAAATATATAAAAATTCAAGTCCTTCTAATGAGTAAACTTGTGAGTTCTCATGTAAAACCAAGTCTTATTTATTTAGTATCTATATAAAAGCAGTTTCAACGACTTTGATATTAATTAATTATCATAATTAGTTACCAAGATATTTTATATTGAGCTTATTTATTATAGAAATATTTATATCTTTAATATTAATGACTTGATAATCGCATATCCAGTTATTATTATTATTTTTAATTTGGTAGTGTACGTAATGATGACGTTCCTGATGGCAGTGGTCACCATCATCAATAGAATCCTTATTTCATCAATGCGCTGTCAACCTAAACCCCAAATTAAAAACAAAAGTTTTAAGTATATCTATTTGCAGGTTATAAATATGACAGGGCGTCACGGTAGCATGCGTAGGCTATCCCGTGGCGTCCGCCGAAAGACGGAGAGGGTACCGCTGGTTTTTTAGTGTATTTTTAATTTTATATTAAAATTTAATTTTATATTATTAATTTTTTTTTAGTTTTTTAGCTCGGCGTCCAGGGTTCCGGGAGTCCCACACACCCCCCACTTTTCCATCACGTGGGGGAAGCGCGTAATGCGTTTTTCCGGCGAGAAAAAAAACGGTTATAAATATGACGCTTAGGAGGGACAGGTTTGCAGATTTAATAATGTGATATAATTAATTCTGACATCGTATGACGTAACATAGTAATAGAGGCTACGATTACTCACTAAAACTATATAAAATCTTAATTTATTTAGATTGCTTTCATTGAAACAAGTTAGTAGTACAGTAATAGTTTTAGTTGGGAGTTATCAGTTATCATAATGTATTATATAATAAGATTATCAGCGTAATTTGTATGTTATGCACATGATCTGTCTTTGTATTCGTGTTTCAATCAATCAATATCTAATAATCCTATTACTGAATATCACATAATTTAAACGTGTGCAATTCGATATGTCCTATTCGCTGTGAAGGATTACGATGATCACCATGATTTTCCATTTCCAAGGATATAAATAGATATTATATTTCCTATGTATAGCAGGATGTCTTGCGAATATAAACATCATCATATTTATTATATAAACTATAAAACGAAGACGTTTTTCTTAATTAATAGATGCACATGATCATGATTCACAATGTTTAACTTAGTTTAGATAATAACAAAATGAATAAACTTCTGTGGTTGGTTTTATAAAGTAAATCTGACACTTCCTTATTTATGTAAAGAATTCTCGTTTTTTTTTCCAAACAATAAAACAATTTTACAATTTATAATTATTCCTCCAACTTATGGTAATGAAACAAATTAATACTTGTTTACATCGTCAATGATAACGACCATTTTTTATCACCAATACGGTCTACGAAAACTAGAGATGAACACTCTAGTCTAGTCTAATTCTTAACAAGAACTTTTAAATTTCCATATATTCAATTTTTGTTTTTATTTAATTATTATTCAGTGGTAAATAATAAAAGACAATCAAGAACTGTGTTTTGTGTTGTGCTTTGTTTCACATCTGTTTTGATTCACCTCATTGTAGTGCTAGTTCTCAAGTAATACTGCATGTTTTGGATGAAAACCTACTACTACATGTGTCAACTTCAGCTTCAAACATATTCTCAAAAGGAGAGAAAGTTTTAACGTATCAGTTACTTTATAATACTCATACATTACGCCGTTTATTTACTTTTAAAATAGGATTATCCGCGATGTTACAAAATCATAGCTACTCCATTCGTTCATCCCTTTGCTGAGCACAGTTATGAACATACGGATGATTATAGAATGGCTTAAATACTTCGTTATTCGACATCGAAGTGCTTAGTTATTTATATCAATATCATGTTTATTTACCCTCTCATATTAATATTGGGAGATAATTCAGATTCCTAATTATACCCAAAATAAATACTTGAGAATTTACTATTAAGTATTTTATCTTTTCATTTTGTAATCGAGTTAAAATAAATCGTCCGTTCGATTAAGTTCTTAACACTAATTGGCTTCGCTTATTGGCTTATTTTAAAAGGAGACCTGAAATTATGTGCCAATATAAAAACTGTTGCCAATTTAAGTTTAATATTATCTTTATTCTCTTTATCTTTACTTGGTGGTAGGGCTTTGTGCAAGCCCGTCTGGGTAGGTACCATCCACTCATGAGTTATTCTACAACCAAACAACAGTACTTAGTATTGTTGTGTTCCAGTTTGAAGGGTGTGTGAACCAGTGTAACTACAGGCAACCGGGAGAAAACATCCTCGTTCCCAAGGTTGGTGATATTTCTCATAGCGTCATTTTCTATGTGTGACGGTGACCACTTACCATCAGATGGCCCGTATACTCGTCAGCCAATCTATACCATAAAAAAAATCTTTAATTAATAGCTCTGTACTTTTGGTCTTTACTAGCAGAATTAATGGGATATTTACCAAATTTAAGGGTGGTAAACCCGAGGCGCAATTAGCGAAGCGCGTGATGAACTTCTGTTCAAAGAGGTTTGAACTTTTGTAAGGGCTCTCGGTAACTTTTGTATCCATCGATATTCCAGCCACGAGCTGTAAAGGAATTCTGTTTGCGTGTGAGACATCTTGGCTAACCTTTTACTTCACTGTACAACTTTGAGTGGGAAGTTGGAAATCCTCAAGATACTTAGAAAATTCTACATTAATTATTATGGCACAATTAAAAATTTATTGTTTTTCAAAATCAAAATATACGTTATTTATATATGCTTTTGAATCTTCATTTAACAACTGTATTTAGAGAAGTTTTCTTTCTTTTCCGATTCGGAAAGAAGCTTCTACCAAGTAGCAGCCAAGCCAAGAAAACCAGTAGGTACTCTTTTTTACATTTGAAAATACAATCATGTTAGTTTAATACAATTCTATGCATATGTATGTAATATAACCTGCCTGGATGTCAACAAGTATTACTTCCATGGTCTTTTTTTTGTCTGTATAATCTATTACTGAATAATATTTGTTTATTTATATTTTATTCGAAAAGTGAACATTATATTATCAGAGTATGTTTAGAAGTACTCATTATATAGGTTTGCTCATCCGGGTCACAGGTTTAATTTTACCGAACAATTTCTCCAAACATAAATAATAATTTGTCCCGTAGAATTCCGCTTTGAAAACCGAGCTAGCCAGTAGCTAGCAAATACAGGCACACCTAACATTTATTTATGTTTAGTCCAAATTAATGCATATGTTTCAAACTGATGAATCTTCAAGAGTAGATATATCACCCGGTAGATTATTAGGTACTTTGTCTTAAAAGAACCACAGTAAGTCTTTTTAATATATTGCTGTTCTTTGTCGAGCAAAGTTTAAATTTGGAATGGCAATGATAATAGGGATCAAGAATGAACTAATGACCTTGATCTTGAATTTCTTTTATTAATCTTGATTATCACATTGGGACTATTGCACAGCCTATCTCTCGAATTCTGCTGTTCTGAGTTCAAACTGGACGAATAAAGAGATCGAATTAAATCACCAACGATATATAGACTTTGTATGTTTGAGTGCCTGTCGTGAGAAAATTTGAACAAAATTTATTTGCGCAAACTATTACATGCAAAGAAAAAATAATTTGCAATAATCCGCGAAAGGAAATGGTGATCACGTGGCAGATTATTGGAAGTATTTTTATAGGACAAGTGTACACCACGGCTTTTGTAACGATAAATCTTTTGAGTACACTTTATTTGTATTCCACTCACATTAGAGGAGAATATTTTTTGTTACGAAAACATCAGATTATTTGTTTTGATCTTACTTTGTAATAACACATTATGTATATTTATCCGTTATACATTACACAATTTACCGTAAATACAATGCTGGATACAACGTTTCTTTATGACGTTGTTTTATGATGGTAAGTGGCTACCACTGGCATTGACACCGTTTGAAATTTTAACCACTAACATTAACCGTGAGAGTTAAGATGATACTATGTATGTTTCCCGTGTTTGGTATACATAGATAAATATAGTAGTTACAGTAACACTTCCTGTAATACAAAATATATAGATTCAGTTATAACAACGATCTGCGTGGTCGAGTAGTATGTTCGTCTGTTTTCATGGGTACGCCACACCGAGGTCCCGGGTTCGATTCTTGGTAGAAAAAGTGCATTAGTTGTCTTTGTTGGCTTGAGTCTGAGTGTTTGTGGTACCGTTGTTACTACAGATTTCCATAACACAAGTGCTTTAACTACTTACATTGGAATCAGAGTGATGTATGTAATGTTGTGCAAAATTAAAAATAATTATAATAATAACGATGTAAGTAAGCAAAAGATATATTTTAACATTATCATATATAAATAATTTGTACATTGTTAAGCGTTAAATGTAGTAAAAATATAAATCATTGACATTTAAGGTTTGAATATAATATCTCATATAACTTTATCTGTCGTTAGCATCGCATGACAAGCTCGTTGTTGGTAACGAGGTCTGAAGCTTAGCGCATTCACTATCACACTAATTGCGGAGCTTTTAATGACTTTCAAATGTTATATTTTTAATGTTTTTCGTTTGCAAATTATGACCATGCGAATTTAACAAATAATTTTTGTGGAAGCTTAAGTTACTTCTAATTACATCAGCCAGTGAAAGTCCTACTTAAATACCAATTTGTTGTGGACCGCCGCAACACAGGTGCACTCAATATGTGTGATGATTTTAATTGTGTTATTCTGATTTAGAGATGGTAACACTGTTGCGTCATGGCTGGCTGGTAAAGAAAGCCGACTTTGATCGGCTGACCAATTGGATGACTGGACAGATTGACAGGAAAAATAAAAGAAGAAAAACAGAAGAGAGCGGTCGGTGGTCAGAATCGGGGTTTTTGAACGGGGTGATCATGAAAATTAAGGGTGATTGATTGTACAACTTGGAATTATGTCGATTGAACCGATTATGTTAAATAAATATATCTAATCGAGCTGAGTTTGGATTTATAAAATATGTATCACGGTAGCATGCGTAAGCGATCCCGTGGCGTCCGCCGAAAGACGGAAAGGCTACCGCTGGTTTTTTAGTGGGTAAACCCGGCGTACCTGGGCGCACTCGTCGTCCAGGGCTCCAGGGAGTCGCACAACCAAAGATTGCTTTAAGATTTAATACAAATTAAAAGAGAGTTAACAGGTTACACTCGTTGGAGCGGAGGATTCGCTATATTATGTCTTCAAATAATAGACAGTAAAAAGACAGAAAATTAGGAATAGGAACATATATGGAACTTACAATCTTTCCTAAGTTAAAGTGTACCAAACATTAATTAAACATGATCATCTCAATACGAATTTGTTTTCGGGAAAATCGTGGACAATCGTAAATAAATATACACATAAAATACAGTACATGTACTTGGAAGTCTAAGAAGGATGTCGTACCAAAAAAAAAAGGAGTATAAAGTGCACAAAGTACTTTATACTCCTATATTCTTTAACGAGGAACATGATTGATATATATATTCAGTTTTTATTTTGCAGTATAAAAAACATTATGAAAAGGTCCACGCGATTCTATTATATTAATATGATAAACCGTAATTGGATAATATGTGAGTATCTTTGCCAAAATTACGCTTTCAGAAAAATTGTGGTCTTAACCGATCTATACTTATTATTAAGCGCATGTAGTTCACTGTCGAAAGCCTCTTTGAATAATTTCCGACGTCCATTAGCGATCTCGTTATATCCATTTAATTTTAATTTAACTTAGCGAGTTTGATCAATTATTTGTCAATTCTGGCTTCACGTCTATTTAATTTTAAACTTTAATTACTGGCTTTATCATTTCCTTGTAATTATCGCATTAAGTTGGTTGCTATATAATGTAACGCAGTTTTTATTGCGCCAACGTGAATTCCCTTCGTTTATGCTATTTTCTGTTGGGATTCCATAACCAGACGGGTGATTTATGCCAGGTAATGATAAAATTAGTGCCTTACACAGAAGAGTCCCTATGTCGGCTATCTTATGCTAATATCCACGGCTTGAGATACGATAATAATCTCTCTATTTTATGCCCCAATTACCATACGACCTACCTAATTATGTACTAAGAATTTTGTATTAAAATTAATATTCATTTATAAAATCTTACGTAATTGATTTTTTTTTATAACACTACATATTCTCTCGTACGTGATGTTTTACTAAATTTAATGTTATAACATTTATCAATAACAATATTATTCTTTTTTATTTATCCATCCGAGAATTTCGTAATAGGATCATTTAAAAAACTGTAAGAAAAAGTAAAAAAGTAACAGCCTGTAAATTTCCCACTGCTCTGATAAGGCCTCCTCTTCCATTAAGGAGAGGGTTTGGAACATATTCCACCACGCTGTTCCAATGCGGGTTGGTGGAATGCACATGTGGCAGAATTTCGATGAAATTAGACACATGCAGGTTTCCTCACTATGTTTTCCTTCACCGCCGAGCCCGAGATGAATTATAAACACAATTAAGCACATATATATATATATATATATATATAGTGGTGCTTGCCTGAGTTTGAACCCGCAATCATCGGTTAAGATGCGCGCGTTCTAACCACGGGGCCATCTCGGCTCTCTACTTAAAACTGTACTTTAGCTCTAGTATTATTTATTATTAAAACCTTTACTGACTTACCTTGCGATATATAAAACGCAGCTGATTGATCAAGACCGGAAAATGCAAAGAGAAGAACAGTAAATAAAAAAGAAAGAACGAAAGGCATGTGACATTAGGCTGATAACACATTCAAGGAACTGTCAAATCTTCTAAGGTATATCTATTTTTAAATTATATGTATCCAATTGATATCAAGCGAGCTGTTAAGGGAATATATTATATTGGTTAAAGAGTTTCTTCTTAAAAAATATTAAAGTCTTGTGTTTGTGAATGATCCGAGAAAAATTAAAATTTGACATACATCAGAAGATAAGCAGGTCCTTGCGTGTGTGCGACAATTGAAAGCTGATTTCAGAACTGAAATGATTTCGACAGTATTGGCCAAGCATGTCAAATTTGCTGAGATGGCCTTGTATTTAGAACGCGTGCATCTTAACCGATGATTGCGGGTTCAAACCCAGGCAACCACCACTATGTATATATCTACTTAATTTGTGATTATAATTAATCTCGTGCTCGGCGGTGAAGGAAAACATCGTGAGGAAACCTACATGTGTCTAATTTCATCAAAATTGTGCTACATGTGCATTCCACCAACCAGCATTGGAACAGCGTGGTGGAATGTTCCAAATCCTCTCCATAATGGAAGAGGAGGCCTTATCTCAGCAGTGGGAAATTTACAGGCTTGTTACTTTACTTTTACTTATGTCAAAATTCTTAATAATTATTATTGAAACATTAATGCTACTTTACTAATAAAAATATTGTAACGCAAAAAATGTAATTGTTTTAATATATTCTAAGCGCTCTGGTGATAATATGGCGTATTATTGACAGATTGGGACTACCAATCTTATTAAGTGTTTTCCAAGAAAAACTGTAGTCGATTAGAATTTTAGACAAAATTACTTTCAAAAACTTTAAAGAAATTACATTTCATCCTCACCCCTGATAGGATGGAATTGTTGACGGGATTGTGAAGAGTTTCGGTGCAAAACACACTTCCAACTTCTAGACTCCGTGCTTCAGTGAGAAATTCTTTAAAAGAAAACAAAATTACTTTTTATCGACCAGTCCTGGAATTTGAACTCAGAACCTTAGCTGGCTTAAATTAACCACTATAACAACGAAGTGGTGCATCGTATGTATAATATAGGTATACTAAATCATTGAAAAAATATTCGCCATTTTTCAAAGCATATGAAGTCAAATTTGTTATATAATACAACAAGTATTAAGAGAAGCATGAAATGGTGATGAATGAAAGTTGTCTCAAAATCGTAAATCTCATAATATCATTATTGTTATTTAACTAATCGTAAGCATACATTTTGTCAAGAGCGCGTTGGGCTATTGAAGAAGGGGTCACCTGGCGATGCAGAAAGACGTAAGATCGATCCAACCCCTTGAGTCACTTTCGCTCTCATTTCTAAACCAACCTTTCATGTTAAAAAAAATAACTTCACAATTTATGTAATTTTGTAAAAGTTGAAAGATGAAACACATCGATATAAATCGTATTAATTTTTCGACCAATGTTATGTTATGATGTCGGAGAACGGGTGACAAAATAAATAGTAGAACCAATTTATAAGTAAACAATGTATATTTAAAACAATAACAATAAATTATACTTATTCTTAAACACTAATTACAATTAATTCGATGTACAGAATATTTAAGGATTAATTATTACAGAATAAATACAAAAATGCGCTCACCTGGGTTAATCACCAAATAAACAGTTCAGAGCACTGATTGTGCCGTGTTCAACACTGAACCACTTCTGATCTGTTGACATCTGTCGAGCCTTTTTTATAGCAACTTGTCATTTTGAGTCAATAGCACAACCGTATTATAAAATCGGAATTTGATTAAAAATTATTATCTCCCACACGGCCATTCTGACGAGCAGCCAGTATGGCTCGCGAACTAAAAGAACACATACCTCGCAAAATGCTATACAGAAATATTTGTTACAATATCATTTACATCATATAAACATAATAACATGTGCCAAATCACATGGCCCAAGACATCTACATAACAACTCTCAATGTAAATTGCCAAATCACATGGCCTTAAACACATACCAACTCACATGGTAAATTGTCAAATCACATGACAAACACACTGGCCAAATCACATGGCCTTAAACGCATACCAACTCACATGGTAAATTGTCAAATCACATGACAAACACACTAGCCAAATCACAGTGGCAAAGTGTAGCCAAATCACATGGCTTTCAACACCCGATATCTGCCAACTCACATGGTATAATTGTCAAATCACATGACAATCAGATATCTGCCAAGTCACATGGCAAGCTGCCAAATCACAGTGGCAACCGGGTTCACAATACAAACACATTAAAACAAAATTACATATATTCTAAATTGTCAAATCACATGACAAACACACACTTGCCAAATCACAGTGGCAAAGTGTAGCCAAATCACATGGCTTTCAACACCCGATATCTGCCAACTCACATGGTAAAATTGTCAAATCACATGACAATCAGATATCTGCCAAGTCACATGGCAAGCTGCCAAATCACAGTGGCAACCGGGTTCACAATACAAACACATTAAAACAAAATTACATATATTCTAAATCAATAAAAACATTTGTGAAAGCAGTGGTCGTTGGCCAGGCGACCACTCCCCGCACAAAATGTTTACAATTACTACGTACTACAACTTATAATCACATCATACATATTGTCATATATTTCATATAAATCAGTCATTCAAAGTATTTGATAACTCGCGTCCCATATCTGGGCTTAAAAATACGTAAATCATCATGTGACACGTACAATTCATTACCAGTCTCATAGACTTTTACTGTATATCTGTTATTATCATTAACTTATGTAATAACGCATGGACCCTAATATTTGTCGATTTGTTAATATTACGAGAATTTTGCTTTACGAGCACAACGTCACCTAAAGGGCACAATTTTAGCTTTTGTATTATCAAAGTCAATTTTCTGAATATTAGCCCGCTCGTCCATCCTTTGTTTCGATTCTTGACGCCAAATATCGAGGTCAAAACGTTCAATATTATCTGTCAAGGCTGGTAAAGCGGGAGGAGACTGATTACAGCCCATGAGAAGCTGGAATGATGCGTGACCAGTGCTTTTGCTGAAAGTACTGTTAATTGCTAACTGTACTTCACCTACGACATCCTTCCAACCTCTCCTGGCAGATGTATTTTCAGAAATGGTAAAACAGTTTGTCAATACTTTCATCATTCGCTCGACTTGCCCATTAGCACGACTAACGCCACTAGCGATAAAATGTATTTCTATTGACCAACTGTCTCAAAAACTTCTAAATTCTTTGCCTGTATATGAAGTAGCCTGATCACAAACTATTCTTTTAGGGGTCCCAAAGGTATAAATTAATTCTTTAAGACAATTAACGGTGGTTAAGGCAGTAAGGTTATTGACGGGTTTCATAAAACATTATTTTGTAAAAGCGTCTATGAATACAATGATGTACCTTTTTTATAGGTGTTTCATTGCCACTTAATTTGCCAGTCGTATCCATATGAACTGTGTGAAAAGGAACAGGAGGCTCATCAATAGGGTGAAGGGAAATTTGTCGAGAACCAGATTGACTGTTATTGACTTTGCAAGTAAGACAATTATCAATAAACTTGCGAGTACATATAGACATATTCGGGAACCAAAACTTTTCTCTGAAAACGTGATTTTAGACATGAAATAGATATGAAAACGTGATTTTAAGTTTGCTAAAAAGATTTTGACCTTGCAATATTTGTATAAAACTATCTGAAACTAAAATAAAATCTAACTCGATACTAAGACCATCAACAAAAAGCAAACACTTCTTTTTTTTTGTTTTGAACTAAATGAATTGTCTTTAATAGAATCGGGAAACACTCAGCCCTACTCTATATTAAACATAAGTAGTTACTGTTACCTATTTGAATAATTATTGAATTTTATTATTTACTGTAAGAGAATTTTATAGTAGCGGATTTATCAACATTAGGTTTTTTTTTATTTATAAGTTGAAAACAGTTTTCAATGTTATGGCCTTTTTTATTACAATGAGCACAAATTGGAACGACAGAGTTTTGGAATATTTTTTTTTAGATTCATAAGATAATAGGGGCATATTTTGAGCATTTATATTATTATTAATGACGCTGCAATTTTTTTACGTGGCCTAGCTTGTGACATTTGTGGCAACGTTCTGATTTAAAATCTGGCATTAAGTTAGGCTCAAATCGTTTTGGTAAAATAGTGTGATCAGGCTCTTTACCAAGTCGTTTGCGTTTATACGAGTTTAAGCTTTGGATTAACTGTGGCAAATTTTTTGGCGTCAGTCGTAACAAATCAGAACGAATACGAACATCCATCATACCTGAAATAACTGCCTCTACCAAGCGCTTCAGTCACCTCCACAGCAATCACCCTTTTTGCCAGCTCCCATTTTCGTGTAGCATATTCAGAAAGACTTCCAGCTTGCTCACTAGTGTACTCAATGAAGAGCGTTAAGTCATCATAGTATCGCGTTTCATCTGCAAACGTTTCAATAAGACCAGTTTTGAGCTCACTCCAGGTTAAAAGATTTGTATAATTACGACGTGCCCACTCGGCTGCACGCCCACGTAAATTTTTTCTGGATAAATTAAGAACTTCCCTATTACTAAGATCATATTCTTTTATGAGATCATCGATATTTCTACACCAAACTTGTACGGTATCAGTTCTATCATCGGGGTCAAAAGTAGGTACGTAAATGTGTTCAAGATTTCGCATTCTTGGGGTAGGTTTCTCAATGGGTGGGTTAAAAGCTTTGGCAGTTGTTTGAATTAATTGTGTCATCATTTCCTGCATCATGCCTTGCATCAAATTAAAAGGAACAAAATCTACTGTCCTGCTTTCACGGCTGTCGCTTGCTGCTGTTGAATTTGCTGGGACCGCGTGACTGCTACTCGCCGGAGTAGCCCTTGGTGATGGTGTCTGGACTTTTCGTGCGGAGTCGTTATTGCCACTGCCAGAGGCCACGCAACCTGTCATGTTTAGTCCCAGGATCGGAGATGAAGGACCAGCATCCTGCGGTGCTTCGTGATTCGAACCATCGGATTCACCAATGTCCATTTTGCTGCACCTGGAATCATAACAATTTCTCGCCGTAGTTGGGGTAACGTAATCCCGCTTCTGATGTCGGAGAACGGGTGACAAAATAAATAGTAGAACCAATTTATAAGTAAACAATGTATATTTAAAACAATAACAATAAATTATACTTATTCTTAAACACTAATTACAATTAATTCGATGTACAGAATATTTAAGGATTAATTATTACAGAATAAATACAAAAATGCGCTCACCTGGGTTAATCACCAAATAAACAGTTCAGAGCACTGATTGTGCCGTGTTCAACACTGAACCACTTCTGATCTGTTGACATCTGTCGAGCCTTTTTTATAGCAACTTGTCATTTTGAGTCAATAGCACAACCGTATTATAAAATCGGAATTTGATTAAAAATTATTATCTCCCACAATGATACGTTTCTATATGATAGACGAATGTTTTAATAAAATTAAAATACGAATTTACTTGGTGGTAGGGCTATGTGCAAGCCCGCCTGACTAGGTACCACCCACTCATCAGATATTCTACCGCTAAACAACAGTACGCAGTATTGTTGTGTTCCGGTTTGAAGGGTGAGTGAGCCAGTATAACTACAGGCATAAGGGACATAGCATCTTAGTTCTCAAGTTTATTGGCGCATTGACGATGTAAGGAATAGTTAATATTTCTTACAGCGTCATTGTCTATGGGTGATGGTGTATACTTACCAGGTGGCCCATATGCAAGTCCGCCAACCTATTCCATAAAAAAAACGAATCTTTCTGTTTGCGTTTTATAATTCTCAAATTCGGTAACATTAATATTTTATTTTATTTAACACTCAGTTCAGTTGGAAACCACATACAGTAGCAGTTTCAAACAAACTCAAATCGGACGGGATTTCAGAAGTTTCGGAGCGCGCTCCGAATAAATTTTGTTTCCAATAAGCCTGTCTCGTTTAACGCACTAACGATTTATGGTAAACGTGATCATGTCTGTGTTTTGTATACTTATGTGTGTGATAATAGTTCAGTAGGAGGGTGTGCTGTGCCGTTTGGGTTGGTACAATCCATTCATACTAGAGTATGACGACCTCCGTGGTCGAGTGGTTTGTAAACCGGTTTTCATGGGTACGCCACTCTGAGGTCCCGGGTTCCATATCCGGCCGAGTCGATGTAGATTAGTTTACTATGTTGTCTTGGGTCTGGGTGTTTGTGGTACCGTCGTTACTTCTGATTTCCATAACACAAGAGCTTCACCTACTTACATTGTGATCAGAGTAATGTATGTGATGTTGTCTCATATTTATACTATAATGGTAATTTTATAATTAATTAATTAACAAGGGATATATCAGATCAGAAGATAATTTGCTTAACAACTTTTCTAATATGAAAAAAGCTTAATATACAAGCAATCAAAAGTTTTACATGATGGATGATATCAACTTATCGTATCCAACACGAAAAAAATACACAGTTGTTTAGAAATGGTGAAACAAGGGTTGATTAATAATATCAAGAAATACCTTAAAATTGACCAAAGATTTACAGTAGCATTATTCAGGCTTATCAGATGTAAGAAAAGAAAAATATAGTAAATTTTCTTAAAAAATCTGAGCTATGTCTCGTTCACGGACTATCTCTACTTTTTATAGAAGATTTCGAGCTAATTCGCTCTACTATTTCAATTTTGGATAGATAGGTACATGACTTAATTTCATCCAATCAAAAATTTATGCTAACTTAACCGACTAGTTTTTGAACACCGCGAGTTGAATTGTAAAGACAAATGAATCCCTAAAACACTCAGAAGTTATCTGATCATGAACCCGTTATAGTCTTTGTCTACATTTTTTATATGATACTAGTTTAGCCCACGACTTTGGGTGAATTTAATAAACATTAAAACCTTTTGAGCCTAAGTTATTCCTTATTTCATTAGCTATCTGTCCGTGTGAGTTCCGTCAAAATCGATCCAATCGTGATAAAGATATAGCTGATACAAACACAAAGACGTATTATTTATGTATTCGTATATGAACCGTTTTTAACAACAAAAGCATTAAGTATAGCGCTTATTTTAATATTACAAACAGAAACTCCATCTTTAGTATATCTATAGATATGTATAGGAGGACTGGCATGACATTGAGGCTATTAGGAATATGAATTAACCTTTTTTTAAGTTGCCATTTTCCACAAACCTTGGGAACTAAGATGGTAGGTACCTTGTACCTGTACATAAGCTCACTCATCCTTCATAGTGGAACACAATAATACTAAGTATTGGTGATGGAATTTCTGAGTGGATACCTAACTATAAGGGCTTTCGAAATACAATGTACATGTTTTTTATCCTTTATCATACATATACTATAATTAGATAACACTAACTCGGCTGAGTACGGGCGGAAAATTCGCCTCGTCGGGTACGATTTGTATGTATATGGAATTTTATGCCGAGATTATTGTCTGACCTTTATAACCTTTTTCAGATGAACGTGATATGAGATTACTGTATCACCCTACTTAGTCTTAACGATTATTATAATGTTTGTGGTAACAACTCGGTTCAACGCCTCGATGTGCTATACAATTAACAGCCATAACATTTATATTTACGATCGCTTTCAGTAACCCTCATCAAACGGGCGATCATTCGATACTGCTGTCAAAAGCTTTTAACTATCAAGTTTGATCGGGTTGTTGAAATATCATATTTTTTGTTTCTTATAAATATGTATGTGGTTGTATACGGTCATCGCAAGTCATAGACATTCGAATCAAATAAAATAAACTTATTCAAGCAGGCTTTCAAGCACTTATTGAGTGGTATCGCGTAAAGCTACTATCGTTTCGGAATTCAGTAGAATTTTTACTGAGAAATACCAGGCAAGAAACTCAGTAGTTACTCTTTTCCAATATTTATTTTAAATGGTTATGTTTAAATACAATTATATATAATACGAGTATAACCTGAATGAAAGTCAACTACTTTTTTGTCTTTTAAATAATCTTTTGTTGAATAATATGCTTTATTTATTAATATTTTTTTAACAAATAATTTGAATTTAGGAATCGGTAAAGTTAAAAATGTCAACAGAATTTTACTATAAAAATGTTTGCCCCAGGAAAGATTTATTGTCTTCACGGAGTCGGAAACTTGGCGTTAGAAGATTATCCTTACGTCTAGTGCACATACAATGATTATTACTGATTTTATCTCAGTGATCGATGTTACTGTGAATATACAAAACATTATCGTAAATATATTATAACTTCAATATCGGTAGCGTTACCCTAAAGTAATATGTCTTATGACATGATATTACGAAAATGAAAAAACTATACTAAAACTAATATCAATATTAGTTAGTTGTCTAACTTTTCTAACCACGTATGCTATGGAGCTGAGGATTCCTTTTTTTATGGAATAAATAGGCGGACGAGCATATGGGCCACATGATGGTAAGTGATCACCATCACCCATAGACAATGACGCTGAAAGAAATATTAACTATTCCTTACATCGTCAATGTGCTACCAACCTTGGGAACTAAGTTGCTATATATGCCTGTACACTAGCTCACTTACCCTTCAAACCGAAACACAACAATATTGCGTACTGTTGTTAAGCGGTAGAATATCTGATGAGTGGGTGGTACCTACCCAGGCGGGCTTGCACAAAGCGTAAGGCTTTGTGCCCTACGCTTTATATAGGCTACTTTTTCTCTACACATGACAACCAACACGCTAAAACGCGACCGAAGCGGGCGACTACTAGTAAAATATATATCTTGAATTCTTCGTCAGTGTATGACAAATTGTTAGGGTAAATAATATATGTATATCGAATGTTTCAAACTGTATCGTCAAGGCTTTATAACTGCAAGAACAAGGTGATTATTAATTTATGGAGTTACAATTACTTACAGCACCAATATCGAGGAGAATTAGCCACTTAGTGAATAATATTAAGTCTTCAATTCAAAAAGATATAACCATCAAGTCAAATCGACGATTTAAAACTTGGTGTAATCATCGATTTACTTTTCGATAGTCTGCCTTCACCACGTAACATTTCCGGTGTAATAAGCCACCCATTTATCCCTTTCGCCTTAAATTACACTCGGTCACTTATCCCCATTGGACTATTTGGTTTTAGTAAGTCCACTGACACGGACTATAACTTAACCCTGCGATCTGTAAAGATTTCCGAGCTCACCTTGAAATCGGAGATTTTTTCTTTTAACTTGCGACCTGTACCGGATTTGCACAGAATTAGGTATATACAAATAGTATCATGGAATTTTCCAACGGACTGTTTGTGTGGGACAAGGACAACATGTGTATTACTCTCTTTAATTAATTTTATTGATTTACGTTGCGCTGCTATATTAAAGGCGAGATGGCTCAGTGGTTAGAACGCGTGCATCTTAACCGATGATTACGAGTTCAAACCCAGGCAAACAATAAAATAATTCATCTCTTGCTCGGCGGTGAAGAAAAACGTCAGGAAACCTGCATGTGTCTTATTTCATAGAAATTCTGCCACATGTGTATTCTACCAACCCGCATCGGAACAGCATGATGGAATATGTTCCGAACCTTCTCCTCAAAGGGAGAGGAGGCCTAGCCCAGTACTGGAAAATTTACAGGCTGTTGTTGATGTTGCTATATTAACCCTTGCGAACTATGACTTATTCGTAAAGATTAAAATTGATAGCGGTGCTACTCAATTTTACCTTACACCGCGTAATTCCTTATGAGGCCGTCTGTATCACAAAATGCTTGGTAAAATTGGAATACATAATGAATTAAGTTACAATATTGTAAAGTAGAATGTCTATTAATTATAACTTATAAAGACGGGCCTCGTGCAAGCCCGTCCAGCTACCGCTCATTATATATCAAATATTCTAAACTCAAAATGAGTTGCTTAGTTTTTTTAGTATTGCACATCACATACATTAGTCTGATCCCAATGAGAGTAGCTAAAGCAACTGTGTTATGGAAAATCAGAAGTAACGGTACCACAAATACCCCGGGCCCAAGACAACATAGAAAACTAATGAACATTTTCCACACCGACTGGGCCGGGAATCGAATCTTGGACCCCGAAGTGGCGTACCTATGAAAACCGGTGTACACACTACTCGACCAATGACCATTCTGAGCCGAGGTGTGACCTCATAGGAGACATCCTCAGAAAAACGTCAACTCCGAGCCCAAAAGGGCTTAAACTTCAGGGCTGAGTCTAGTACTCGCCCGAAGGCCAACAGCACTATTTCACACAGAAAAAAAATTTCGACCATGGAGGTCGTCAAATTGTGTGTGTATGTGTATAATACAATTTTGGAATTTATATGAAAGGATAAAACAGCTTATTTCATATAACTTTGTTTATAATCTAACTTTAAGCGTTAAAATAAAGTTAAGTAAAGCAATTGAGCAACGTGAGGAAAATGTCATACATGGCACATACTTGACGCCCAAGGGGGAGCAACTGTTCTAAGTTGCGAAATTGAGACAGACGATTCGGCAACGCTTTCCAACTTAATAAGGCGTACGCTCCACTGGTACCAAAGCGCTACTAAGCTTATTCATAGATTTTATTTTTATTTTGTCAAAGTTTAATAAATAAAAATTTTAACAAAAAAAACCGACTTCAAGCAAAACACTGTTTTAAGACAAATAAATATGCACTAAAAAGTAATAAAAATAATTGCGTATTCAACCATATTTTTCAGAGTCCTCCTAAGTACAATGAAGTGAATAACATTAGACTACTTAAAAGTCGATTTACGATTATATAACGTAGTTATAGTTATTATTATATTTGGAGCCGGTGTCACAACCTTTCAAAAAACAAAAGAAATCAAAATCGGTCCACCCAGTGAAAAGTTATGAGGAAACAAATATAAAAGAAAAAAAATACAGACGAATTGATAACCTTTTTGAAGTCGGTTGAAAAGTGTAGGTCGTTATGCAGGTGTTTAACCTACCCAGCTTAGGCTACTACTCATCATATACGATACTGCCAAACAGTAATTTTGTTTGTAAGACTTTTTGTTGTTGTGTTCCAGGCCTTTAGCCCAGCAGGGGGAATTTACAGGCTGGTGTTGTTGTGTTCCAGCTTACAGGGTCAGTGAGTCAGTGTTTAGTCACAAGAGACATCACACCTTTTCCCCGAGGCAACTGTGCCATTGACGAGGTAAGGGATGATTTATATTTTTTTGAACTATTTTTATACACTGTGACAACGAGTTTGCAATCCTTATCGAACTTTAAGTTTAGGTCTAAATTTTGCTGCAGTTCAATACTAGCTTTTTATAGTCAGAATAAAATATTTAAAATCGTAAATAAATTGTCCATGTCGAATAAATAAATTAAAGTTATGTGAGTGCTCAAGTGATTAAAATATTTTTTTCAGTTTTTTTGAGAAATAATTATTTGTAGACAATTTATATGGGCAGTATACTACTTATAGTTTCCTTCCATACATGTTTTTGTTTGATGTTGAATATACAGGAGGTACGTAAAAACAATTGTGATACTTATTGGAGTTTATCGTTATCTTCAAGGTTACCGTTCATGCTTTATCGCTCTATAAAGTCACAATTACAAAACACAGAACAGCTCTACATCGCAAAACATTTACTGGACGCTATACTTAATTCGTGAGACGTGTCATCTGAACCATAAAAACACGCGTTCGCGTTGTTTTTTTTTTTAATAATTTCGTGTACAATTTATAAAGAGGACACGTAACACAGCCTAGAATAATGATGAAACTTTTACGATGAAACGTTACAGCGTCAAACTCGTCATAAGTTTGACGATGTGTCGTTTAACGAGATTTATTTTATATTTTTTAATTTGTTTTACGATTTTGTCATTCCCATTCTATTACTTTCCTATTCCTAGCTGTGCCCGCGACCTTGTACGCGTTTGTATTTAACAAAAAAATATTGAAGGCCTAAGTTACTCCTTATTATATCAGTTATCTGCCAGTGAAAGTCCCGTTATATCGGTCTAGCCATTCCAGAGACTAGCTGGGACAAAAAGACACACAGACAGACAGACAAAAATGGCAAAAAATGTTATTTTGGTATATGTACCATATGCATATGCACTGACAAAAAAGGCCTATTTTAATACTGCAGGTGCGTTGCTGGACTTTTAATAAAAAATTAAATCCTTGTTATTGTCTTAAATGGATCATGAAGATTATATTGACCGATTTCTATCACGTCAGATGTTCAACGGAAACCAGCCAGAGCGTAAAAGATAATTAAAACTAGAACAACATCGTTATGTTTCTGCTGCTGCTTCAAAACAGATTGTTAGATACACAGAATTTCATTGAAATTAGACACATTGAGATTTCCTTGAGATGTTTTTCTTTACGACCGAATAGAAGATGACTCATATATATAAATTTAGTGGTGCTTGTCTCGGTTGGATTACAGTATCGTGGATTGAGATACAGGCATTTTAACTACTGTACCATCTCAGCGGAAATAATTTGTCTCTTTGGTGTCCGTAATAAAATGGGCACATAAGAAAAACATATTTTACTGTTTATTATATAATATAGATTTCAGCTTCTAAAAGATATCGCTATCCAATTGATTTCCCGACCGCTTTTTGATTGATCTCTGTCTTGGGTATTCATTTACAGGAAATTCGTTAATAATAGATATATCGCGTAATAAATATGTGATTTTCACGCGTGTCAGGTTTAATTTATCGTACAAGACCCTATTTAATGTCTTTTGTCTTCTAGAACTAAATAGAACGGAAATTTGATGGTCGATTGTATAAAGTCCAGGGTAAGGTTGGTATTGCTTTTCAACCAACAAAAGAAGGAGGTTATCAAATTGTCTGTATTTTCTTAAATGTTTTTTGGCTCCAAACATAACACTAACTGCAGCTTTAATTTATATAATCGTAAATCGACTTTTAAGTAGTTTGATATTTTTCATTTCATTTTACTTAGGTGAACTTAAAAAAACATTTTGAATATTAATTTGTTTTGAAATAGTGTTTTGTTTGAAGTCGGTTTTTCTATTTATTAACTCAATTTTTTTCTTACATCTACAAACAAACAGTAATTAAGTATATAGTTTATTATAAGTAATGATATTGGAAATTCTACGAACTCCATATTAATAACATATAGGTGTTTAAATTTTGAGTTCTATATTATTATTAATAGAGTTGGTTTTCGCAAAATCGTCATCATCAAATCAGTCAATTCGAGACATCGAGCGAAAAATTCCCTCCCTGGCAATAATGTAAACAAAACATTTACGAAAAAGAATAATAGAAATTTCTCGAAGCCATGAACCAAATCACGTTCCGATAGCCGAATAAATGATTCTATATACATTGAAGACACGCAGCTGCCCTCTTCAGGTGGTCGTTTGCAGCTAAATTGACCTATTTAAGTCCGTTACGTCCACGCGATCACACAATTTCATTGGTATTATCTATACCGTTAGAATTTGTGTATAAGGTAAAATACAAACTAAAGTATATAAATACAATTCTTACTATATTCTGTCTCAGTTAGTATACAGTCAGCATGATTTCAAGTTTACGGCTTAGAATATTCTGTCCAAATATGTCTTGGTCTAAAAGAAAAATACAATTGACAAAATATAATTGAAAATAAATAAATATGAGACAACATCACATCCATTAATCTGATCCCATTGTAAGTAGCTAAAGCACTTGTGTTATGGAAAATCAGAAGTAACAACGGTACTACAAACGCCCAGACCCAAGACAACTAACTAAATGAAAACTAAAGATAATCTACATCGACTCAGCCGAGAATCGAACCCAGGATCTCGGACTGGCGTACCCATGAAAACCGGTGCAAAGAACACTCGACCACGGAGGTCATCATAAATGATTCTGCCGATATTGCCAAATATATTTATATCTTATTTATAGCTTATTAAAGATAGCTTCACTTAATACAGGTTTATGAAATGACGATTCAAAAGCCCTTGTAAAGGTCTACTTGAATAAACTAAATTTAGATTTAATACTAATATTAGAAATGAGAAGTGACTCGTCTGTTCTGATTTCACGGCATTTGAAGATAAATCTTAAGCCCCAAGAGAGGTTTTATTTTTATAACATAAACCTACGACCGACCCAAACACGTGGGCGTATACGCAGCTGAAGATTATAAATGTAAAAAATACTTTGTTTTACACCTACCTGTTGTAACACCTGAACTGGTAAATAGGATTTGGCATACACATTGTCAGGGGTAGAAAAAATGACTTAATATGATATGTACACCCCCCCCCAGTCACGTAGGTCGTATTAAAAATAGGTTATAAGTCCGGTCCATTACTTTACAAGCTTTTAATATTTCGTTTTTCAGAATTTATTTGGTGATTGTCATAAATGGTTACTTTTAAACTTAAATATGGTTGGAATATCTTCTAACGAAATGTAATTTTAAACATTTTCTACCATTCTTGCCATTAATCCATAATTAGCAATGATAAAACTATACTAAAACTGGATAACAGTTATATCAAATACTGCAAAATAACCTTCTGCCTGATAGTAACAACAAGTACATTTCCTTATAGGAAGGTTATTATTTAACCTCTTTCTTGGTATCATTCAGTAAATACAGGCCATGTATACTATGTTTAATAGTATATAGCTTCGCTTAGCACTGAGCTATCGCCTTATATATTATTTAACATAAAAATATTAAATCAAAACAAAATGATATTTGAACGTTACACAGAAATTTGTAGAAAGTTTAGTCTAGACTTAGTTAATAAATAATGTCACGACTTGTGACCTTCAGCTTCATAGCGAACTTTTTTGAGTATCCCCTGAGAGAACTTTGATTTATCTCCGTATAATATTCCATCTGTTAAGTAAAACATCAACGCTTGTTACTAAGTCTTATTAATTGGTGTGATTTTGACTTGAAGAGTTTGAAGAAGTTTTATTCGCATTTAATTTTTAATACATAAAAAAATGAGGATTTAATTAAATTGTGACGACCTCCATGGTCGAGTTGTGTGTGTAAGATTCCCGACCGAGTCGACGTAGAAAAAGTTACTTTTCTGTGTTGTCTTTGGTCTTGGTGTTTGTGGTACCGTCGCTACTTCTGATTTTCCATAACACAATTGCTTTAATGTTGTCTTAAATTTTCGCGATTATTACACATTTAAATAAAACTAATTATAACGGATGAATCGCGTATATTAATTATTTTTAAAACATCCCGACGTTTCGAGCACTTTGCAGTGTTCGTGGTCACGGGTAGACTCCGATTCATCCGTTATAATTAGTTTTATTTACAATTGCTTTAGCAACTAACATTGGTATCAGAGTTATGTATGTGATGTTGTCCAATATTTATTTATTATTTACTTGTTATTTATGTTTTTGAGAAGCATATAATTCCGTACACCGATTTGGTAAATTTATTTTTTTATTTGAAAGAATTTAATTTTAGATTGGTCACGTCACGATTAAACATCAATTCCGATAATAATTGGATTCTTGAGAAATTAGGTGAACCTAAAGTTTTATAGGCATGATAATTGCTAGGCATCTATATAATACGTATAGAGATTTTGGTATTATCGTCGATATGGATGTAAATTCCAGAAAATATCCTTAATCCTAGATGATCTTTTTTACTTTACAATGCCTTTTTAAAGTATTATTTGAAGCTACTTTCCTGGTCACAATTTTTCTATTACAATATTAGGCATTCATTTCTATACAATAATTCCTCGGATATTTTCAACTTTAAATATTTTGTTAAATAAACAACGTATAAAGATTAATGACCACAATATTATACTGACGAAAAAAACCGTAGAGCTTGATACTTGCATAGAGCTTATTATTGTATTTAACTAATATAAAGTATCTCAAATGTTGGAAGTTAGTTACTACTGAGTCAATTGATTTAAAATAAAATACAACCTATTATTTTATTTTTGTGTGATAGACTTATTTCGGTGACTGCATATCAATATATTTGTTTGAATGTTGAATTATTTCTTTGTTTACAGAATGTTTGTCAGCATTGAACGAGGTCAATTGTGTACAGCACATATTTTAAATACCTATTTGTTTGATTAAAAAAACGCGTGAAAAACAACGGTACATTCTCGATTCATTTTAAAACTACATCACATAAAAAGGTAGAAAGTTGGTACTTTCCACCTTTATATAGGCTGATAGCTGTATCAAGAATTCGGTACAAATGCAAAAAAACATTTGAACTCATATAATATTTATAGGATGAGTTTTAACCCTTCTGCATATTTTAAAAACCTTGACGGAAACGCCTTCAGTAATCGGTACTCCGGTAAATGGATCTAGAGGCCTGTTGTGGGATAAGACACACGAAAAGGTCAAAAGGAGAATGATCGGATCGATAAGCTTTACTTGGTGGTAGAGCTGGGTAGGTACTACCCACATATCAGTTATTCTACAGCCAAACAACTGTACTTAGTATTGTTGTGTTCCGGTTTGAGTGAGCCAGTGTTACTACAGGCACAAGGGACATAACATCTTAGTTCCCAAGTTTGATGGCGCATTGACGATGTAAGGAATAATTTATTTTTTTTACTGCGCCATTGTCTATAGGTGATGGAGACCACTTACCATCAGGTGGCTTACCATATGCTCGTCCGCCAACCTATTCCATAAAAAAGCTCTTCGTTGACGATTTATTAAGTGACCTAAAAACTATGGACTTGAAATTCAATTTGAAAGTATTTGTGTCCACACTTAACGACCTCCGTGTAGAATCGAGTGTATATAGCTTTTCATTGGTAATCCACTCCGAGGATTCGATTCCCGATCGAGTCCATGTATGTAAAGTTCATTAGTTTTCTATATTGTCTTGCGTAGTGTGTTATGGAAGATCAGAAGTAATACCGCGTCACTACTTCTGATCTTCCAACACACGAGTGCTTTAGCTACTTACATTGGGAACAGGGTATGTATATGACGTTGTCCAATATTTATTTATTTATATATTCAAACTAACTAAAAAACTAACTAATGATTTTGTATTCCTGGACAAACCTACAATGGTGGATTCGTCGTAAAGAGAAATTCCAGATAATTGTGAATACTGAGAGAAGAATGAATCAATAATCAATATATAGAAAATATATAAACTTACAGATAAATAGAATTGAGTGGTATCAAATATAAATAATAATAATTATCACTACATATTATAAAACAAGACCCGGTCGCGTCTGTCTGTGTATTCGCGATAAACTCTAAAACTACTGAATGGATTTTCATGCGGTTTTCAGTGAAACACAGAGGGATTTATAAGGATGGTTTAGGTATATAGTTTATTAAGGTATTTGTGTAAATATGGAAATAGAATAAAAACTGTTAAACATGTCGGAAAAAAGCTTGAGCGGTTTGAAACATATTCCACCATGCTGTTCCAATGCGGGTTGGTGGAATGCACATGTGACAGAATTTCTATGAAATTTGTCAATTGCAGGTTTCCTCACGATGTTTTCCTTCACTGCTGAGCACGAGATGAATTATAAAGACAAATTAAGCACATGAAACAGCGGTGCCTGCCTGGGTTTCAACCCGTAATCATCGGTTAAGATGCAAGCGTTCTAACCACTGGGCCATCTCGACTCAATTATTGAAATTGATGATTTTAATATAATTTAATTTTAAAACGCTCGCTCATATTTCTCTGCAGCCTTAGCGTTGTTGATGTTTTCAGATTGATGCAAAACTTTGTTATGAAACTTTTACACGATGATAGCTTATGCGTTATAATTGTTAGCATGCAACATATTCCAAATTAAAACTTTGCGCTGTTTGCTGTACCGTGAAGCGTCGAGAGACTGACGATGGGATAAGTGCAAGTATATGTGAACATTTCAAATTTATTATCGTATAAAAATATGTCACTTGTGTATACAAATCTTCTTTAAGCCAAGAGACCAAAGGCAGTATGGGTAGATCAACCTATCTTTATCTGAGGTAAAACAGTAAATACCTGGAATTGTTGTGTTCCGGTTTGAAGAGTGCGCGAGCCAGTGTATCTATAGGCACATGGGACATAACATCTTATCTAACAAGCTTGCGAAAATTGTCCGTTAAAAAAATATTATATATGACAGACCAGACTAAGTAGACTAAATTTAATCCAAAATAAAATTGTTCACGGTAAATAAGTTTCATTTTTTTTTTCGTTTATTGGGTAACGGCTTTAAGTTAAAAATATTATTTCCAATGCGCGTATATCATCTGAAAAATCGGTAGTTTTATTTCAAAAAAAGTATTTTGAGATCCTTTTATGAAAGCATACAGATTTTTTAAACAAACGAAATACGATATGTAGTCGGATATCAAAGAGACTACATGTACGTTTTTATTCAATGACATCGGAAGTCTGCCATTGTGTCACCTGATGACACGTTAGCTTGTTCTATAAAATCAAAATCAAAATATATATTATTCAAGTAGGCTTTTACAGGCACTTTTGAATCGTCATTTAACAACAATATTGAGCGAAGCCATCACCGGTTCGGAAAGTTTTTTACCGAGGAGAACCGGCAAGAAACTCATTAGTTATTCTTTTTCAATATTTAAAAATATAGTCATGTTTGTTAATTACAATTATATGTGGATGTAATATATCCTGCCGAAATCAACGTGTATTAATTTCACGTTTTTTTGTCGTCCTGTATTGAATAATATGCTTTCTTTATCGATTTTTTTTATTTTAATTTATGAGACGGCAAAGTTAAAAATATCAGTGGAATTTCATTACAGTATGTAAATTTAGATAATAAAAGAAATATAAACGAATCCTAACTCCATCATTGCGAAACCAACCATGATATCTGATGTAATCCCTCGTGTCATTAATCACACCGCCTCACTCATCCATCAAACAAAAAAAAATACAATAGACAATTGTGGTTCACCGGTCGAATAATTTATGTGTGAGTGGTTCCCGGTCAACATCAGACTGTAAATTTCCCACAGCTGCGCTGAGGCCTTCTTTCCCGTTTGGGAGAAGTTTTGGAACACATTCCACCAATTCTGTTTCCACAGATTCGCTGTTCTAATGCGGGTTTATGGAATACACGTGTAGCAGAATTTCTATGAAATTAGACAAATGTTTCCTGACGATGTTTTTACCGCCAAGCTAGAGAAGAATTATAAACACAAATTAATTCAATATTCAGTGGTGCTTGGGTGACTGGGTTTGAATCCGCAATCATCGGTTAAGATGCACGCGTTCTAACCACTGGGTCAACATACCCGGTCAAGTTAATAACATCACTGGGTAGAAAGCAACAATTTCTAGAAAAAATATTGTTTGTGTTTTTCTATGAAAGTAATCAAATAAATTTTGGTAAAGGCAGTCTCGGTGTTAAGATAAAGCGAGTGAATTGTGTTCTGTATATACTTCTTTCCACTTCATTAGTTCGGGGACACAAAAATATTATTCGATGATAAAAGTAAACAGAACTAAGGCATGATGTTTGCTTTTATACACAAATCTGTTATCTTTCACGGTTGATTGACTTTGAAGGTTTTTGTACGAGCTCTTCAAAGTGTATCAATTTCACTTCTAACACGTGCCAATAATAAAGTTTCATAAATGGCATTGTGGTACAGTCAGCAAAAATGGCTGTAAACAATTTTCATTTCTTTTATAACACTAGTTGAGTGAACAAACTAATTTTATTATTTCTTTTTAGAATTACCAATTATATTCGTTGAAAATTATGTAACTTCAGGTTCGTATTTATACAGTTTAACATAAGCTGTTTTGTATTTAGTAATTCGATATTTCAATTTGATAGGCAGATATAGTTATGCTTGCCTGGGTTTGATCCCGCAATCATCGGTTAAGATGCACGCGTTCTAACCATTGGGCCATCTTAGCTCTAAAAATAACAAATTCGTACAATTCACTTATCTTAACTTTACTAACAGACAAACCACGTGGAAATCACTGTCAATAAATCGAATCCCTTTCAATCGGAAACGCTTTTAATTTCAACGTGATTGTATGTTTCATTGATCATTAGTCTGCAGATAGATAACGTACGTACTAAAGCGACACAGTCGAGATTTAACAGTAAGTCGAACGAATTAGGTCAACTGGATAAGAGAGCGTGCCTACTTTAATATCTGCGGGATCAACCATTATCTGAAGACGGCTGAGACGTGGTATATATCTACTAAGACAATAGGCACGATGACACTTAAGTTAATAAGAATATACTATTAATACAAGCTATAAGAACAAACTTAAAACCCTTACTTTACAGTTGCGTAGAGTACATAGAACGTTTTTGAGCAATGGTATACGCTTACGAATATATAATAAGATGATTATTTTGACGACCTCCGTGGTAGAGTAGTTTGTACAACGGTTTTTATGGGTACGCCATTCCGAGATACCGGGTTCGATTGCCGGCCGATTGGATGTAGAAAAAGTTCATTAGTTTTCTATGTTGTCTTGGATCAGGGTGTTTGTGGTGCCGTCATTACTTCTGATTTGTGACACAAGTGCTTTAGCTACTTCATTGGGATCAGATGATGTATGTGATGATGTCCGATGTTTATTTGTTTATTGTTATTTTATCCATGTAATTGATTGACGTTTAATTAAAAACTTATTGAATTTGTAAATAATAGTTTGAATTTACGCCATCTTATCATGAACAATTCTGATATCGGCAATTAAATTTAATATCTATAAATTAAAAAAAATATTTTCATTTGACAATAACATTTATAAATAGAACAACGCTATTTTTATTCTGTATAATAATTAACGATTAAAAAGTTTTTATTTGGTATTTTTCAAATAAATTTATATACAAATATTTATTATACATTCATCTCTCTTCAGGGTACATTTCGCTGTACGCCTATTACCCAATGCTAATACATTTTGCGCTCCCACTTTTCCCTGCTTTCTTATCTATACTAATATTATGAAGGCGGAGCGGCTGAACGCGGTAAAATGAGAACTATTTCGATGTCGTTACCGTATTTCGAAAAGCCATTTATTGACGAAGATTAAGAAAAGAGGAAGAGGAGTCGAGATGGTCTAGTGATGATTGCGGGTTCAAACCTAGGGCACTGAATATTCACGCTTAATTTGTGTTTGTAATTCATCTTGTGCTCGGCGGTGAATCGCGAAGACAAATGCATGTGTCTAATATCATAGAAATTCTGCCACATGTGTATTTAACCAACCCACAATGGAACAGTGTGATGAAATATGTATGTTCCAAACATAAAAGGGATAGGGTGGCCTTAGTCCAGCAGTGGGAAATTTACAGGTGGTTGTTGTTGTTGAGGAAGATTATAAAACCATAACATAACTTGGTGGTAGGGCTTTGTGCAAGCCCGTCTGGGTAGGTACCACCCACTCATTATTTATTCTACCGCGAAACAACAATACCTACTCAGTATTGTTGTGTTCCGGTTTGAAGAGTGAGTGAGCCAGTGTAACTACAGGCACAAAGGACATAATATCTTAGTTCCCAAGGTTGGTGGCACATTGACGGTGTAAGGAATAGTTAATATTTCTTACAGCTTCATTGTCTATGGGTGACAGAGACCACTTACCATCAGGTGGCCTATATGCTCGCCCGCCAACCTATACCATAAAAAATCTTGGTATATACGTGCGGTACAATGAGTATTCAATATATTGATGGGTAATCTGGCTGGGGTATGTATTGCACATGGACATCTACAATACAGGAAGGATTGTTCGTTGATTTCGAGTGCGTTGCCGATATATTGAAGATTGTTGAATACGTTGCCGATATATGAAAGATTTTCAAGTTATATCAGTTCGAAAAAACACACAAAAGACCGTCAAGAGAAGATGCTATCTCTAATATACTAAGACCTTTACACAAACCTTTTGAAATTTTATAGTTTAAAATGTTACTTTTAATTTTTAGTTAGCCTATCCAAAAAACTATTCATCTCATTTATTAATATAGATAATGTATCTTAAATTAATAGTATATTTATTTGAAAAAGAAATAATAAAATTTAGATATCTTTCACGATTCTTCTGAGGCCAGAATTATTTTGACACACCTTTATAATATTATTGATACACGAAATTAATAAATATTTATGTATATTTAATGTGACAAATCTTGTAATAGAATATTCGTGTTTTTTTTAAATTAAAAAATAAATACAAAACACTGATATAATTACGAGAAAAACCATCCAGGAATCAAATCGAAGGAGACACTAAAACATCTTTAACATTTAGGCGTTATTAATAAAACTCGTAACATGTTTTGAGTTACAAATAGTACTTTGCGATTACATTTCGTATAGCGTCTCCGCGACGAGCGATGTTTGGCACTTCGTTACATTAAGGCTTTGACAGGTCTTTGTTGAAATGACAATGCGATGTGATGTGTTTGTTCGTCGATGTATGGCTTGAGACACATTTACTAATATTATATAAATACAAACATAACATGTCAGTTACTATTATGTTATTGGTATAAGGTTATATTAATGGATTTCATTTCGATACTTTAATAAGAGTAAATATATAAATATTGGACAACATCATAACAACTCTGATTCTCATTTTAGTAGGTATAGAACTTGTATTATGGAAATTCAGAAGTAACGACTGTACCAACAAACAGCCAGACCGAGACGAGACGGCAAGACGACAAAGTAAACTAATAAACTTTTACTACATTGACTCGGCTGGAAATCGAACCTGGGACCTCGGAGTGGTCATGAAAACCGACGATTACGTGGTCTGCTCGACCACGGAGGTCATCGAGTATTTTTAGTTAGATAGATGAGAAAATAGTAAGTAAGTAGTTGATGCTGGTAAACAAACTTGTAAATATCCTAATACTGGGTCTACCTGTTTGAGATGAAGCTGTGAAGATACATGCTTGTTAACCACTAGGTTATTCCATCTTCTAAAAAGTAAATTAACGCTTTTTCATTACATTGACTTAAAAAAGAAATGTTTATGTGTGAAATGAAGATGTATGTGTGAAAAGTAATTTCAATCGATTTCCATCAAGTGTGATTGAAAAGAGGCTGCTTCGGTCTATATAATATATGAATCATGAATCAAAACAAAAGCATTTATAAACTAAAGCATATATAAAAGAAAGAGACAGAAAAAAGAGAAAAAGAGGAACGGTTGACTAGTGTTGTGTTCCCTATAAAGTTCTTACATTACTCGAGGATTTACATCAGTTCTTTCTACTGTAAGGAAAGTCTAATAACAATCAGTACAGTACCGTGTAAGTGCAGCTGTGCTTATTAAAAGACATTACCTGAAACAAAAAAATATTGATTATTATAAATAAATAGGATAAACTGTCTGAAAAGTTGCTACTAAGCTTCCATTGGAGATTATTACACTGTTAGATAACAGTGTAACAATGCAGGTTTTTTTTAAGATGTTTTCATTTCTAACATTTATAACTTTGCCGTTTAGTAAATTCAAATCGTTTGTAAAAAATACATTGGTAGAAAAAGCAAATATGCTTTTTTATTATTCAATACAAGATTTTATACATGATAAAACAGCGTGGAGCTAATACCTGTTGACTTCCACGCAGGATATATTAATTTAAATAATTGTATTTAACTAACATGACTTTGTATTTTTAAATGTTAAAAATAGTAACTACTGAGCTTCTTGCCGGTTCTTCTCGGTAGAATCTAGTTTCCGAACCGGTGGTAGCTTCACTTAATTGTAAAATGACGATTCAAAAGTGCTTGTAAAAGCCTACTTGAATAAAGTTTATTTTGATTTTGATTTTTGATTTGCACGATATCATACTGGGGAAGATAGCAACCACTTATCATACACTACGTAGCAATATTAACTACTAGTTGTCTTCCGTGGCTTCGCTCGTGATTTAAGAGTTGGTTGTCATGTGTTGGGCAAAAAGTAGCCTATGTCATACATATATTTGAGTTCAAGTTTGCTTCACACTAAATTTCATTAAATTTGGTTTGTTAGTTTGGTCGTGAAAGAACGACAGACAGACAGAGTTACTTTCACATTTATATTATAAATATATTATATTTCATAATACTTTTTAGGATACACTGTCTGGTATTTCGCTGACCCCATCACCCAAAACTCTCACCTTGATACAAATGCAAGAGGATCAAGTGAAGATCCGTCTCCGTGCATGTGTGATCCAGTATCAGGAGGCTCTGAAAGCGGCACAGCAACTCCAGCAAGGCTTTTCGGAACCGACTTTTGGACAATTCGCAGTCTCTCTCGTTATTATATGCGTGATTGCTTTTCAGCTTTCATGTACATATGCATAAAGCTACAGTAAGTGGAGCATTGAATGTATTCGCTTAAGTTTTGGACATTCCTTCGTTCGTTCACCTCTAGGCCATCTCAGCTATATTAATGAAATAATTAAGAAACATATTTTTAAGTCATTATCATTAATCTTCGTTTAAAACAAAGTATTAACTTCTAATTACTCCTTAAAACTTGTCAAGAGATTTTATCAAGAAATTCGTGTCAATTGAATAACATTATGAAATATTAAGGATAGGTCTTTTCTTAATCAGCGTCATATAGCAAGTAAAAGATACAATTTTGTTGTTTTTGATTATGTAACGTCTGAATAAGGAGCACGATTATCACATAAGTAATGAAATTGTCATTAAAGCTCCAGTACACAAAATAAACCTCATTATGATACAGTTAAAGGATATTATACGCAAACATATATATACACACCCACACCCACACAAACATACAACTAACACACACACATTTACATACACACACACACACACACACACGCACAAACACGCACACACGCACACACTCACACACATTCACACTCCTTATCCTATTTTTATTTCTTTATGTTAAATTTGGTAAGAGCACACTGATTCGTTGTGCCAGAGGCTTTTGCTTATCACAAGAACCAGGGAACTCATTTTTATATGTAAATCATTTTTTATGAATAAAGCTTATTATTATTATTATTAAAAATTGAGATTTTATACTTTAGATGTTTTATGTCCATGGAAATCCTGAAAATTACCTAAAATACGATATTGACTGTACAATCATAAGCTCTTTTAGCACCAAATAAAAATACTTAGTGTATTCATCTATTCCGGCTTAAATAGTAAGTTAATTGTTAAATCTCAATATATTATCGTCACGGTAGCATGCGAAAGCGATCCAGTAGCACCCACTGAATAGTTTTAGTGCGTATTCCAGGCCTCAATAGTGCCATCTTTGGCGCCAGTGAGGCCCACTTCACGTGGAGGAAATCTGCTTTTAACAAATCTGGAAAGGTTTAAATTTTCTTAAAGCAGTAATTTTATAGGCAGGGGCGACCACTTGCAATCAAATATTCCATTTGTCAGTCCGTCTAAATATAAAAATAATAAAAAAATGTAAATTTCCAGTCTCTGGGCTACTACTGAATATTTCTTGTCTGAAAATCAGAGTAACTTTTATTGACCTGATATGTGACCCTGGACGTCTGGATATAACCTTAAAGCCTTAGTAGTACCAACAAAGTTTTTGGATGCCATTGGCTTTTTAAATATGAAAACTATTATCAAAACGTTTCATTTTTATTTTTATCCGTATATTGGTTAGTTGTTGCCAAAAAGTTGCAATATTAAAAATATATTAAACACTTTTACGACATTGTTCTAGCTGAAATTTAGTCTTAAGCCAAAAACTCATTTTCTACACTTTCATCATATTCTGTCTAAAAATTTTAAAACGAAATTGCCTTCACATTTTATCTCACATAAAAGTCGCAAAAAACACGACAGCCTCGTCTGAGTATGAAAGGATGTCAAGCCTTTATCACGCTGGCTTTAAAACCGGACCATTCCGCCCCAACGCTCTAATACTTATGTTCCTTAAGAACGGGTACTTAAGAGGATATATTTTCTATGTTTATAATATATGGCAAGGTGTAAGCGTGATGAGCATTTGGGAATTGCGTTTATGAGGATTGATATTGGAGAGAATGGTATGAAGGACCAGAATGGTAACATAGGAGGATAGAAGGAAAATACAACTCGACCCCCAATAGTTGGGATAAGGAGAGGAAAAATAATAATAAGGTTAGGCAGGCTGGTATATGGTCCACAAAAATTAGCAACTAGGAACCTTCAACTGGCTCACTTACCCTTCTTACTGTAAGACAACACGAAGTTCTGTGTAGTGGAAGAATAAGTGATGATGATAAAAGGTACTCAAATGACCTTCCACACTCTAATCATGTAGTCAAAAGTATTTTTTGATGGAACTTGTGTGATCTTGAGTGATCAAACAACAATTGTGGATCTAATACAATATCGTACCGAAATTTCTTGTCGTACGTTACACTCCAGACACGCGGCGAAAGTGTGACCCATAAGTGAATCCGAAAATTGAGACACATTTGTTATATATCTATAATAGTTAAGTCACCTGCGGCATTATTGGAGTTTTAGGGGTTGAGTCGAGGTTAAAACCTTCGGCCAATTCTTAAGGTACTTTATAATAAATTTCATATATTTCGGTTTAATGTTTTACACGACACAACAGATTCACATTTTTTAAATTTTAAAATTGTAACGGCTGGACCGATTTTGTCAGGACTTTCACTGACAGATGGCAGATGTAATAAGGAGTAACTAAAGCTACTTATATTTTAGTATCATTACAATCATAATCATATCATCATCATAATATTAAAAAAGGCCACGGTGTCCAAATACTGTCTAGTATCGCGAGCCTGCCATTATACTTTGCTGTCACGTTGGGTGTCTCCTACCAACGACTTCATATAACAAAAACTCCTCAATTCACAATTAATAAGTTGTAGTACAATCAGCGAAGTAAACAGTAACGTTTTTTGTTTGATTCAAGCGCAAACGTTCTATCGATTGCTTACACGCTTAAAAAATAAACTTTACGTGTAATTTGTATGTGTGCGTAATTTGTTTTATTTTCTGTTTTCACTCGTAGTTATCTCACGCACACTAAAACATCTTGTAAGCACGAGTGCGACTCACTCATGCTAATAAGTGAGGCGCGCCTCTATACGTGAATAGATCTATACAAACGGGTCTATGTATATGTATGTTATTCACCTATTCGTGTTTTACAACAATTAATTATAATAAACATTTTATAATGAGTTTTATAAGTTTAACAAAAATATACATTAATTAAAATTCTACTAACATCGCTTCATTTTAATTCTTTTAAAGGTTTTTTGTTTATTTCAATGTTCCCGTTGTTTAAAACGTTATATATAAAGAAAGGGACTTCATTCCAACCCGATATCCCAGGAGAGTTTCTGGTTAGTATTAGTTATGATATTATCAGTTAATTACATTGTATTTTAACAATACATATCAGTATTTATTTTATTGTCACACTGTTAAACAAAATAATTTGTTATGTGTATTACCACCTTCAGGTACAAACGATTCAAAATAAGGTACAATCTGGCACATACCTAATACAGTCGGTTGGAAGCCATTATTATCACAATTAAAAACAAAGGATACCGATGTTATATCGTCGTTCGTGATGATTGGAACCTTAGCCTTCTCAAATATTATCGAGAATTCCTCTATATACTACAACCAACAACAACAGCCTGTAAATTTCCCACTGCTAGGCTAAGACCTCCTCTTCCTTTGAGGAGAAGGTTTGGAACATACTTTTCCGCGCTGTTGCAATGCGGATTGATGAGATACACATGTGGCAGAATTTCTATAAAATTAGACACATGCAGGTTACCTCACGATGTTTTCCACAAACACAAATTAAGCACTTCAATATTGCCTGGTTTGAACCAGACTAAACAAGAATCTACACAAATAAATAAAAATTTAAAAAATCTGAATATGATTTAAACGTAACTGAATTTATATAAAAAATATATCTTTTTTTAACAAATAAAAAACAAAAAGATAAAAATATCGTAACGATTAAGTGTCACGACTAATTAAAGTGTAAGTTGATACGAATTGTTTTACAAAGCTTTTCGTTTATAGTGAAATTAAACTATTTTTAATTCGATATAAATTAAATCGAAATGAAATAAGTGTGTATGAAACAAAATAAGGCAAGCACCGCTGTTTCATGTGCTTAATTTGTCTTTATAATTCATCTCGTGCTCAGCGGTGAAGGAAAACATCGTGAGGAAACCTGCATGTGACAAATTTCATAGAAATTCTGCCACATGTGCATTCTACCAACCCGCATTGGAACAGCGTGGTGGAATATGTTCCAAGCCTTCTCCTCAAAGGGAGAGGAGGCCTTTAGCCCAGCAGTGGGTATATACAGGCTGCTGTTGTTGTCTGTTGTTGAAATAAGTGTTAAGAAATACTCAGTGGTTCTATATACTATTTCGTATCTTACGACCTTGTTTAAAAAAGTAAGTCAGTCAATCAGAAGTAAATACTACGAGACAATCGCGAGTGATGTTACGTCGTTTTGATACTTGTTTCATTAATGTAATTATAGTATTTTAAAGAGTAATAACAATGTCCCAAATTAATTGGTTATCCTATCTATTAAGCTCAAGGAATCAGTGTCCTGACAGAGACTGTCTGAGAGATCCTGCGACTTTTTACAGGGTTAGGCGACCCGTTAACCATTGCGCTATTTTTAAAGCAATTATTATTGTCAATATTCCATATCATATTCAGATATCAAACTCGTTCTGCGGTGAATTTCAAGTTTCTTTGTACAGAATATATCTACTGAACTTGATAAATAATGGTTCATAACTCAACGGCTTATCAGAACTCCGAAAGCGAACGTTCCATTGCTGAGGTTGATTTCGCTAAGATTTATTGGTGTCAAGATTCAGACAAAAATGTTTTTGTCTAAACATCTATTTGATTTGGGGTTAAGATCGATTCATAATCCGCGACACTCGCTCAAGTCATATTCGTATAGAACGACACAACTTAGATGTAGCATCGGCAAACTCAATGAAATCAATTACTGACGATTTATACAACCAATAGAAACAGTTCCTATTTAACTCGAGAAATCAAGTGAATGTAAGTCAACGTGTCAAATTGACGAATATATTAGGTCATATGATATAGCAAGTTGTTACGTTTGTGTAAAAATCATATTCACATAAGAGATAAATATTGATTATTTGGGAAAGTGTACTTAATTCGATAGAGATTAGGAAAAGCGTCCTCTTGTTTAATTTCTATATGTTTATCTTGATATGATCTCTATTAGTCCAGCTAATCTCCTCGTCTTTCCATCTCTAATACAGAACACTTTTAAGCTTATTGCCAGTGATTTATCTAGATTAATAATTGAGAACAAATTGAAAAAACTACTTAAATGATATTTGACGACCTCCATGGTCGAGTGATGTGTGCACTACACTACACAGAGTGGTGTATAGATCGGTTTTCATGGGTACGCCACTCTGAGGTCCCGGGTTCGATTCCCGGCCAAGTCGATGTAGATTACCAATAGTTTTCTATGTTGACTTGGGTCTGGGTGTTTGTGGTATCGTCGTTACTTATGATTTCCATAACACAAGTGCTTCAGCTACTTACATTGGGATCAGAGTAATGCATGTGATGTTGTCTCATATTTATTTATTAAAAATTAGGCAACATTATAAATACCAACGATTGCAGTGCAGTGCAGTTGTAAGAAGGTTTAAGTATATAATTTAATTGTACAACTATTTATAATTCATTTTATGCTTGGCGCATGTGCATTCCACCAATCCGCATTGGAACAGCGTGGTGGAATATGTTCCAAGCCCTCTCCTTAATAGAAGAGGAGGCCTTAGCAGTAAGAATTTTCAGGTTGTTACTTTACTAATAGTACAACTGCGGTTCAAAGTTTCAATCACTTTAGATTTATTATTGTCGTAACATATATTTTTCATGATCTTGAAATATTTTATCTGCTAATAGAAAATATAAACAATCATCCTCCTGCCCTTATCCCAATTTTATTTGGGGTCGGCGCAGCATGTATTCTTTCATTCTTCTCTGTCGTACGTCATCTCACAAGTAACATTCTTTCTAACCATAGCATCTTCCACAAAATCCATCCATCGTTTATTTGGCCGTCCCCTACCTCTTTATCCATCTACATCCATGCTCAAGACCTTCCTTACAATATGGTCCTCATTCCTCCTCCAGGAAATACATACACATTAATATTAAATACGTGATGGTCCATTATTGCGCTGTCGGAAAAGAATGACGAAAATTTTTTGAAAACAATTAATCCTCTACCTAAATACAAAAAGCAATTCCTTGACATAACGTTCCTCAACGTATGGTGTTTGTCATGCAAATAACATAGAAAACTGAACTCTTTATGAAAAACCGTTTCGCATTTCAACTGAAGAAATATTTGTTTTGGCTCCGTAAGAATATTTGGCAATATATTAAATTTCGTTTCTGTATTTACATCTAACGCTTAAAGAATGTAATTTATTTGAGGATACGTATCTACGAAATTATTTAGGAGAAATTTTTAAAAAGGTATTTAATGTTTATCCTGTTCTGTTTAGTAATATTTTTCATTTGAAGGAAAGAGCTACGCTTTCTTAGCGGTTTCAAAATCTACATTCTCAAGCGGTTCTAGCTTAGAAT
This sequence comes from Vanessa cardui, assembly GCF_905220365.1. NCBI lineage: Eukaryota > Metazoa > Arthropoda > Insecta > Lepidoptera > Nymphalidae > Vanessa > Vanessa cardui. The sequence continues at coordinate 13,911,403 of NC_061134.1, forward strand.
TCAATTTAGTCGTGTAACACGATATTCAAATGTACGAGGGCCTACTTGAATAAAGAATATTTTCATTTTGAGTGATATAGAGAGTAGGTGAGGTGTGCTCGTCTGATTACTTGGTGGTAGGGCTTTGTGCAAGCCCATCTGGGTAGGTACCACCCACTCATCAGTTATTCTACCGCCAAATAACAGTACTCAGTATTGTTGTGTTCCGGTTTGAAGGGTGAGTGAGCCAGTGTAACTACAGGCACAAGGGATATAACATCTTAGTTCCCAAGGTTGGTGGCACATTGACGATGTAAGGAATAGTTAATATTTCTTACAGCTTCATTGTGTATGGGTGATGGTGACCACTTACCATCTCGTGGCTCATATGCTCGTCCGCCAACCTATACCATAAAAAAAATTCAACACCAACAATTTTGCAATTTTGCTGCTATATGTCAATACATAGTTTGTTGCGGTGAGACTTGTGACTAGAAACAAATATAGTGACATGCATTGTTGGTGTATTGACATATGGTGAACTATAGTTTTTGGAGAGTTTTAATGGGCAAAGTTTGTGCTCGTTTGCCTGTAAAAAATATATCTGAAAGTACTTCGAAAATTTTGTATGAACCACTAGCTTATTACCCGCGGCTTTGCTCGTGCTGAATATGAAAACACTCCTTAACCACGATTTGATATTTTATAAATGTAGATCATCATCCTAAAATATAAGTTTTATGCTTCAAATTGCTAAAATGGCAATACATTCATACAACCTTTCATCGCTCTTTTCAACCCTTTACAACACTTCTTTTCCAGTTAAAAAGTAGCATGTGTCCTTTGTCAGGCTCTAGACTATTTCATTAGCAATTTTCATTTCGGTTGTTTGGGCATGGAAGTGAGACAGATAGACAGGGTTTCGCATTTATAATATTAGTATGGATTGCATGGCTAACAATATTGTATTATTTTTTAATAAGCATCGTTGTGTTGTTCGATAAATCACAAACATTTCTGAATTCCATTATTACACAATAAATTTTGAGGTTTATAGCGCAATAAATCCTCACTCCAGGAGATAATATTTGAGACATCAAAGTTCTACGCACGGTTTTAAAGGGTCGTAAACACATGTTACTTTAGGACGCCGTCCGCAATATGGTCTCATATGAACACGCTTTCTTTATTCATACAAATTTATATTAATATAAGTTGTGTCAAGCTGTGTATTTTTTGTATATCTTCCTTGAACATTGACAAATATATTGTACACTTTTTTATACGAACTAAATTGTTCCGTCATAATGATTTGATTCAGTTGTATTATTGACACATTTTTTAATTTGTCCAGAGATGCTTAAGCCTCTTTTACATTAGCCAATTTTAGTTGAATGCAAATAATTGAAATCTGAATATATCTTGAAATTAAAACAACATTAATACGGAACAAAAAATCAGCGTTTTTAATTTTTTAACAACTTCTTCAAATTAGTGAAATAAAATCGAAAAGTATGAACCAGCTATTGACCGTCTTTTTTAAATTCATCTCGGACTCATAATTATGGAACGTCACTTGGGAAATACATTCTATCGAGAACAAAAAGATTGGTTTCAGAACTTAAGTTCAATTGTCTTTCGTCTTTCGTCACTAATTAACCCAAGCACACGAGAGACTTAATCTTATAATGATTGAATAAAAATACTGTTTCTACAGAAAACGTAACTCTCAAGCCTGAAATACTGAACGCTCATTGGTCGCCTAATTGCTTCGACTTCCATCGACCAATCACAATTTAGATTAAACTTAAATTACTTAATTCGATATTGATTAGAGTTGCAGTATCCGGAGGTGATTTCAAAAGTATTGAAAATTCTGGACTTAAATTTTATATTTCTTTGATTTGTCTTTTCCGTTTTCCGATTTTCAATCAAACAGCATATTTTGATGCACAAAGAAGATAAATACCTTTATCAGACTGATTAAGTACATCAAAAAAGAATAACCGTGAAACAGCAAGTCCTAAAACTTTGATCTTGGCAGATAAAATTATCTAAATCTGAGTACATATATAAGATATGGACACATTTTTATGTATGGGTTGGAACTAAAATATTAATTTTCTTATAAGTAATAAAATAAATAATCATTACAAAATAAACATAATATGTCTCTCCTAAATACTTTCTCACGTCTTATTTTCTGTATTAATACGTGTATTATATATAGAATAGGAATACGTGTTATTTCCAGCTAAATATTAAAATCACGTAAACCCTTTACGAATATGAAATCTAACGCAAATTGCGAAGTTTGCGTTTCAGCACTTTGTTCAATTTATCAAAAGACAAATGATATTTGGGCGCAGAGAGACAACGAAACATGCTACGTGTCTTGGATGCCTTTCAATCTTTGATAAAAAGTTTTTGTAACAAGAATACAGAATACGTAGACACGTTACGCGTTTACTTAGAACTTATATTTCGTATGAATAAAGTTTGTCCTTGTTTATGTTTTTGTTGAATGAAAAGATGTTCTTTCGCGGCTTAGAGTCGAGTGAACTGGCAGACATTGTCACAAAAGACTCACTTAAACTTATATCTTGTTTTTATTCACACGTGACTTTTAGTAAAACAAAATATGTTTGTCATTTAATTGATTTCAAATATAGTTAATTTATTTCATTGTATCTTTTGTTTAATAAATAATAATTTAAAAGTTTGCTCCGACCGGGTTTTCCACGACATCTTTCTTTTTTAAAGCCCGACGCAAAAAAGGTGTGTTGTATGTTTAACGTGTCAGTCTGCCTGTCTGTCTGTGGAATCATAGCTCTCGAACTAATGAACCGATTTGAATTAAGTTTTTTTATGTATTTGTATGGACACTGTTATATCACTAAACGATTTTTTAAATAAACAGAATTTGATCCTTTTCAGCAGGACCCTGCTGAAAAGGGTGCAAATAATACTGCAAAAAAAATTGTGCCGTTTTGTTACATAGTTAAAAAGGTGTGAGATTTTATTGTTTTTATATTAAAGCAGCATCAGCTATAAACAATCATGAGGAACAAACCATAAAATTAAGAGGCATATGCACTATGTAAACTAAGAGCATTCAGAAATTATTCAAAACTACAGTTATATTAAATTTATTTATCCAGTTACAAAGGCATCTGATACCATTAAAAACGGTACAATGCCTTTCGAAATCCTTGTCGAATATATTAAAGATACGATCGTTTAAAAAATTGCTGTACAATCTCAGCGTCTGGATAAATTTGCTATTGTGGATGCTCTTAAAAATCCTTTTATAGGCATCCAGAGAATATATAGTCTTCTCACAATTCTGAGAGTAGAAAGTTTGCCGAGAAACGTTTCTCTCTTGGATATACAATTTTGGATTAATATATTAGAGCAATACTGTTTGAAATTGACCATTCTATTTGAAAACATTATTAATTGGTATATCTTATTCCTGGCAGGAACTGGATGCGAGTAGCCGAAGACCGTTCACAGTGGCGTCCTATTGGAGAGGTGTATGTCCAGCAGTGGACGAAAAGAGGCTGTCAATGATGATGATGATATCTTATTGTGATATACATTTTATTGCTTTCGTAGATATAGTTATTTATTCTCATGTAATTGAATTCTGAAAGAACGATTCATCAATATTATCATAAACTATTGGTCTTAAAAGACGTTTATCCGTGAGTTTATCATCGGTATGTCAGCGAAAACCACCTCTGAACAGTTGTACCGCTTGAAGATTCAACAATACTTGTAAAAGTCTATAGTCCAGGATTCATGGTCTATATTTGCACTTGATTACAATTAAAATAATTTTTCGTGAGCAACTTCATTATTCAACTTAACGTAACTTCATTAAAGCCTTCTTGGGGAAAGATATCCGTTTCTATACTAAAATTCCTCTGACATTTTTAACTTTGCCGTTTCGTAAATTCGAATTGTTTGTAAAAAATACATTGGTAGAAAGAGCATATTATTCGATAAAAGATTTTATACACGATTAAAAATCGTGGTGTTAATACCTGATGACTTTTAAGCAGGATATATTAATGTTTTTGTATTTTGTATGTAATTAATTAATGACTTTGTATTTTTTTAAATATTGAAAAAGAGTAACTACTGAGTTTCTTGCCAGTTCTTCTCGGTGGAATATACTTTCCGAACCGGTGGTAGCTTCACTTAATTGTAAAATAACGATTAGAAAAGTGCTTGTAAAAGCCTACTTGAATAAAGTTTATTTTGATTTTGATTTTTAAAATGACCCAACAATTTCCTGTACGAAAACTCTCAATTGTTGTAGCTAACAGAGGTAAGGATACAAAACCATGGATGGACTATGGATCTTGCACTGCTATTGGAATTAGCTATATATATTATTTTATTGGAATTATAATAGTAATAACAGGGTATACCATGATCGTATAGATGTGTTCCGTGTTTAATCTTACACAACTTCTGTATTAAGAGTAATTGTAACCCCACCAACTTTGATAATTGTGTTCAATTTTCGTGACACAGTTATTCAAATCCTAAAGGCATAGATGTTCGTGTACTATTATTTGTACTTCTGATAAGATTACGTAAAGCCTTTACTTTGAATGTAGCAATCTTACCCAAATACCCGCATAATTCGATCGTGATTGTTCTGAATAAGAAACGACTATCGTTTATTTTTGATGTATAAACATAGAACACAGTTTTATAAGTATTAGCCTGTATATTTATTCTAGTTAGAGAAAGCCCTCCCATTTCTTGAGAAGAATATGAATATGGCGATATGTTGAACAATTGTATCAGGCAGGTTCTTTTAAAATATTTCTTAAAGAGCACAATTTCAATGAATAAACAAATGGTAAATCAATGGTTCTAGTCTAGATTTGTTTCAATTTTCAGTGACACTGAAAATTGAAACAAATAATTTTTAATTTTAACCTCATAATTTAGTTCATAACATCGTAACTCTATTGTGTCGATAAATTGCGAAGCAGGGGCGTAGCTACCGCCGTATCTGCCGTATCAATTATACGGGGCCCCCGGGCCACGGGGCCCCCAACTAGCGTAAGCAAAAATTAATAAAATCTTTCCAACTTTTTTTTTATTTCACAAATGACAAAAGTAAAAAAAAAAAACAATTTCTCTTATTCCTGTGTAATGGCCTCTGCACACTGTGCGCGAGCGACGGGCGACGAGCGATATCTAATGAGAGCTCTGCTTTTAAGAACTGTTCTGGGGGAAGTAAAGTTCTCATTGGACTCATTTTCCATAGAAGCAGAAACTTTAGAAAAACCTAAGTCATCATCAGCTATAAATAAATGGGAACATACACTGCTATGCAGACGAACTGTCGTCATGGGTGTACTGACACCCATGGCCGTCGGCAGAGGTTTTTGGTGGTTCAAGACCCCCCCCACGAATTTTTTTCGCTAAGTCAAGAAAAGTCGCGGTTATCTTATATATAACTCGCCTTTCAGGGACTTTTTCGTGAGGATAATAGTAAGGATAGAATCCAGTATTATTCACTGTAGAACATGCTGTGTGTGCTGTGCTTTGTTATTTAGGCTATTTTACAAAATGTCTTACTTATAACTTAGCTATTGAACTGTTTATGTTTCTAAATTTTATTTTAATATTTAATTTCTATAAATCAATAAGTTAGTATTTTATTTTCATTGGATGTTTTTTTTTAGTTTTTTGTTTTTAAGGTATTTTATGAGTCTTCGTTAAACGAAGTCTCGAACTGGGGCCAGCTAGTCCTTTTCAACCTCATCTCCACGATTTGAGAATACACCGATTGCCGCTATAGAAGGCAAAGCCAAATTGGCTTCAAAAAATCTCGGTGTGCTCAGCAAGGCGAGACAGTATTTTTCATCGGCCCATCGTCTTAAACTTTACAAGGCGCAAATTTGGCCTCACATGGAGTACTGCTCTCACCTCTAGGCGGGTGCTCTCCAGTATCAGTTCCTTCCATTTAACCGTATCCAACGCAGAGCGGCTCGAGTTTTCGACGATCATGCCCTTTCTGATCTCCTTGATTCTTTTGGCTTTGAGCAGAGATGTTGGATCACTCTGTATCTTCTACCGAATTTTTCACTGGGAATGTTCCGAGGAATTGTTCGAATTAATGCTGCTGACTTTTACCTTCGGACACCTCGTCAAAGTTTCATCAAATTTTTATTTGCCAAAAAAAGCAAGGAGAGTGTGTATGTATTTAATTTCAATTGTTTATAAAAATTTTGGAAAAAGTTACAGACAGATAATTATATACAGATGGATAAATATTTCTATTAATTTTATGCATTTTTTTTGTGAGAAATCTTTACCCTTCCTAAGGGCCCCAAACAAAATTTTATACGGGGCCCCGCTAAGGCACGCTACGCCTTTGTTGCGAAGACAATTGTAAACGATTTTTGCTCAAACCTGTTTGGTTTCACTGTTGAAATTTAAAGAAAAATGATCAGATATATTAATAAGAGTGAAAAATAATTAATTAATTGTTTTTTTTTATGAAATAAGTGGCAAACGAGCAGCAGGCTCACCTGGTGGAAAGTGACTACCACCGCCCATGGACATCTGCAACACCAGGGGGCTTGCAGGTGCGTTGCCGGCCTTTAAAATTGATTTGTGACTTTTCCTCTTTTTAATAAAATTATATATAATTAGCTATTTTTAGTTTTATATTTTCCTTATAAATCTACACAAATATAATTTATATGGGTGTAATTCGATGAAATTTGTTATGTAACAAGCTTGAAATCTAGAATGCTTTACTAGTTTCATATAATATGTAAATCGTAATTAAGGTAAGTAGTTTAAGTGTCCAAGAGATTTTAAATCAGATTTAATAATGTTTGTTAAGTTTTGACAGTGTTACATTTAAGAAATATTTATGTTTCTAATAAAGGCGTTGTTCGAACCATTTGGCTACGCTCCCACGCTTGACGCCTGGGGGAAATTTGAACAAACATTTGACTGAGATATATACTGTGTACTTGGCCAAACATTTGGCACTTGTTCTTCAATAGTTCTTAAGGATTATGAACTTTGATACGGAAACATTCAAAGCGTTTTTTTAAAGAATTAAAGTCAAATAAATAAGTAATAAATTTTGTTAATTAAACTAATAGATTTTATATCATATACTTGACATGACAGAAGAGATAGAGAGCGCAAAAGAGCGCCCTGCTGTTTTTGGTTTTACCCCCTGAAGGCGTACTTTTTATTTGTTTATGTAATAGCTGACTAACGAGCAAGACTCTCTTCTGATGGCAAGTGACTACTACCGCCCGTGGGCACCAGCACCAGGGGGCTTGCAGGTGCATTACTGGCCTACAACCGCCGGCGAAAGGTTCCACAAAGTGGTTGTCCGAGACAGAACATGTCTTAAAAATCGCACTGTTATGGAATTTCGGACGTCAAGGTTGTATTGGCGTTGTATTAAAAGTAAAAATTCAAATTGAACGTGAATCGTTTCAGCGTTATCATTAATCGTCAAATCCAAACTAAGTCGTGTGTAAAAGTTATATATATAACACTGATAACTTAGCGTTGAAAATGTTACGACGTCCCATTAAAGCTAATGATATCAAATGTGTGCTCCCAACAAATTATAAATGACATTCATTAATCAACGTTGTGGGCGAATGGATGTTTGGGTGAGGCTTCTACGGTGTTATGGAAATTTTTAAGTATCTAATATAGTTTTATATGATAATGGGGTTGTGAAAGAGGTATTTTTTATATACTAACTTGCTCTATCAACAACAATATCCTGTAAATTTCCCACTGCTGGACTAAGCCTCCTCTCTCTTTGGGAAGAAGGTTCAGAATATATTCTACCACGCTATTCTAAAGCGGGTTGGTGGAATACACATGTGGCAGAATTTCTATGAAATAAGACATTTGCAGGTTTTTTCACGATGTTTTCCTTCACCGCCGAGCACGGTACAAAGAAATTAAGTACATGAGTATTATGAGTGGTGCTTTCCTGGGTTTGAACTCGCATTCAAAATCAAAATCAAAGTATACTTTATTCAAGTGGACTTTTACAAGCACTTTTGAATCGTCATTTAACAATTAAGTGAAGCTACCACCGGTTCGGAAAGTAGATTTTACCAACAAGAACCGGCAAGAAACTCAGTAGTTACTCTTTTTCAACATTTAAAAAATACAGTCATGTTAGTTAAAACAATTATTTAAATTATAATAAATAAATCATCGGTTAAGGTGCACGCGTTCTAACCATCTAGCTCTATAACCTGCGTAAAACTGTTATATTTTTGGAACGGTTTTTGGAACCCAATTTGGAAGCTGAATGTTACCTATTTAAGACACGACTACTATCAAATCTCCGTGCAATCTCCGTGAATGCGAAGAAAAAAAGGTCTTTAAATCTGACATCGTTACGCCCTTTTGAAGTTATAGCCCTAATACCTCGGGACTGAGCTTAAGTTGTTCGTTTATAATTTACTCTTTCGCTTATGTCTTGCCGGATTCAGAAGACGTGTTCTGGTACTCAGAAAATCTATAGCCATTTGTTATCTTGAACTATAAAATGTATGTATTATAAAATGACAACCTCGTCAGTTTTGTAGTTACATAGAGGTAGTTGGGCTGATGGGCTATCTGATGCTAAGTGGTCAACTCCCATAGATATTTTTACTGTAAGAAACACAATAGTGCTATGTTTGTTGGTAGCATATTTGATGATTCAGATAGATTTTTTTTATTAAGTATTTTATTTTTCACTTATTACTTCTGCTATCACATATTTTTATCATCCATTCCTTTCCTAAGGTTTGCTTATAGATAATTCTTAAATATATATATTGTGTTTTGCAGTCAAGTGTTGATTAAAAAAATCATTACGTAATTTTATAGTATGAAGAATCGTACAGTCTTTATAAGGATTTTTTCGTTTTATTTTGACTACCAGCAAAAATATGTAATGTTCTTTTACATATTGGCAAACAAATAAACGAGAGGCAAGTCACCTATATCTTATTACTGTTATTTTTCATTATAAGACTAGAAATCTAATCAACAAATGAAAACACAAACATTGATAACAGTAACATTTAATACATGATATCAACTTAAATTTAATGATAAAGAACGCCGCATAACAAAATAAAAAAACGGAATGAAAAAAGAACGATTTATAAAAGTGGAAACACTTAGAATCTAATTTAAAACTTCGAGAATGTAATAAAAACTGCTCGCAGAGGGCTGCGGTTCATCTGGTGTAAATAAAAATTTATTTTTATTTACTTCATTGCACTTTCAGAATATCTTGTATACACATAAATGAGTCTTATACACTAACAACGCATTGTTCAGTTATAACCGATGATTGCGGGTTCAAAACTAAGCAAGCAGCACTGAATATTCATGTGCTTAATTTGTGTTAATAATTCATCTCTTGATCGGTGAAGGAAAATATCGTGAGAAAACCTGCATGTGTCTAATTTCATGGAAATTCTGTCACATGTGTATTCCACTAACCCATATTAGAACAAGTGGAATATGTTCCAAGCCTTCTCAAAGGGAGAGAAGGCTTTAGCCCAGCATTGGAAAATTTACAGGCTTTTACAGACAGTTGTTGTTGTTGAATATAAAGTAAGCATATAACCTAATTAAACAGAAAGTATATTTACAAATTGGCTCTTACAATGTACAAAAATGCAACTTCTTTTGTTAGTATAGCATTGCAAATAGTTTCAACGGAACATTTGGTTTCTGAATAAAATTTAATTACTCAGCAGTTTAACGCTTACTAATTGGCGCCTCTGGCATCGTTCACACGAAATTAGTGCTAAAATTAATTACGAAAGTTACACGGATTTTATAAATTCTTTAAAATATTTTGTTATTCAAATATATTTTTTATAAAACATTTACTACATTTTACCATAAAACTTTTTCTGACAAGCAATCGACTCATTTAACCTGGTAATAATCGTGAGTACTGATGCGGTCTTCAGAACTAATATTTATGCTAGCTCTATCGTTTTCCACGTACCTACCTAGTAGCTGATATATAATGTAGATCCAGAAACCTTGAGTTCAAAGCAATGTTTAAATCAAATAAAATCGGTAGAAGTTATATCAGTGGTCAGGAAATCAGGGAAGATATTGAGTTCAGAAAGCGTTTGCTGAAAACATACTTTTTTGTAAATGTGTAAAAAAAAGTACCTAAACATATATACCAAACAAACCCTTTGCACAATATTCAAGCGGTGAACACTTATATAGCTAAAATATTTTAAAACTATTACTTAAATAAATCCATACTCTGAAACTCTTGTATATTTAACTAGTTTCCGCCTGCAAGTTCGCCCGCATATGAAAAAATGGCAGCTGTTAGAGCAGCATTTGTTTTTTCACCCCTGATAACAGTTAAACAAATCACCGCTATTCTTATTATTAAATTGTAGCTAGCTATTAAATTTAACAATAAATGTATTGTTCAGTTTGTTGATTTTATTATAGCTTATTAATTCCGTAATAGGCATCTTTCGTGGGTTAAGTCGTTGGTGTGTGGAGGCCCTTACCGTCAAAGCGGAGTGGCGGCATGCACGAGAGCTGACCGTGACACTGGACAGTATTTGGTCTTAGGATTATTTCATCTATAATCCTCAAATATAAGCAGCCTAAGTTATACCTAATTACACTAGTTATCTACTAGTGAATGACCTGTTAAAATCTGTCCGTCGTTTTAGAGATTACTTGGATGAAAAAACAGAGAAAGACAAACAAAAATAAAAAAATAAATGTTATTTTGGTATATGTATTGTGAATTCGCACATATGCATTTAGTCAATGGTTATTTCAATATTATAAACAGACTCTCTGATTTTATACATGGATAGATATCATAACCTCAATGAATTCGATATATAACATCCCTAAAACTTGGTAGAATAAGTCGTTGTAAAAATTTCAATTTAACTTCTGTTCATGAGGGAAAGTTAACTCAAAATCCGCTCTAACTGTAGTTGAAAATCAACGACACTTTAAAGGGGAAGGAATCCAACAATCAGCAAATAAGCATACAGTATCTCCAGTAATTGAATTGAAACTTGTTCCGTATTTCCAAATTATACTCCAGGAACTCGAGATTAAACAGTAATTAGTTTCATGAATTTCAATAGACGAATGCCCTAAATGGGTTATATGTGTTTTCACTTAGGTTTTTATCGTATTTTTGTTGCTTATTTGTAAATAGATTTTGTAGCAGGTGAGGCAAATTTACTACTATAATTTAGGCACCTGACAGTAAGTGGTTACTATTGCCAATACATAATGTGACTGCTAGAGATATTAACTATTTTTGTCATACCTATTACGCCAGTAAACTTAGGGATTAAGATGGCCTGCGTATCTTTCATACCGGATAACGTAACGTTACTAATTATTGCTGCTTGTCGGTAGAAAATCGGACGAGTGATATTTTTTGTACTTACCAAACAAAAATATCCACTTATTAATTCAATTATCAATTTTTATCTTACCGAATGTCTTACTATATCCAATTCATCATTCATCTTCATTCTACTTATAACTTTATACAATAAATCAATAAAGTACCCCACTGTAAACACATAATACGATAATTAATAGGACGAAACATTATTTTATCTATATATAACGAATCAATCAAAATAGTTAATAATCTTTTTGTGCATCTGAAGGAGAAACGAATTAACAAAGAATGACGTCCGTATAATCAGTATTACGATTTTACAAAAAATTCCAAATACAGTTTGATCATCTTCATGATCTTTATCGAAATCTAAGTCAATTACATAAAGAGAGATGACTCTAACATATACATACTTGGTAAATATTATCTAGGGGATCTTAAGAATCCAGAATTCCACTAATCTTATATAAAAATTCCCAAGCACAAAACACATCGCCATAACAAATAAAAAGAGTACTTCAAATACAGAATTATGTCTGAAAAGATTTTGATAGATTGAATAAAATATAAAGAAAGGAACTGTCTATTTTAATTTTGGAAGACTAACCTCATATCATTGTATCCGTCCAAAAATTTCATAAGAGCTAAATCCAGAGCGTGTTCCAGCATATCCAGGGATAGGCTGAATGCAAATTACATTGTATTAAACGTCTAATCACGCTGATAGAGAGCCAGTCACGTTCACAAGTACCAGGATAACAGAACCGGGTTAGAATAGTACCGTAAAATTTTATGTTCAGCTCTAGTCATTAGCTTGACACTATTAGTTTTAATTTTGATTACTATTAACAACTATAAACAGTTTGAATTAGTACGTGTAATGAATACATAGTTGATTTAGATAATGTTATATTTCTAACTAGCGATCAGCTTCACACGGTTGCAATACTGATACTATATATTCTACAGAATTTGTTTATTAACATCACATTAGAAACATCTCAAGTGATCGGTGTTTCTTTACGATATTGCCTTTGTATTATATACAATAACCATCCCCTCGAATCACTCAATATATTAAAAAAATCGCATCAAAATCAGTTGCGTAATTTTAAAGATATAGGCATACATACGGCCAGACAGCGGTTAGTAACTTTGTTTTGAACTATGTAATGATTGGTATTACTTTTGATAAACTTTTATTAATTTCCCACTCCTGTTCTTGCCTCCTCTTAGGGAAAAGACTTTGAGCTTATACCATCACCACAATAAATGTTAAAATTGGAAGTTATTCGCGGTAGTTTCATTGTCGTGTATAAAAATAATAATCATAAACTTGATAAATTAGGAGCTCATCCGGTATTTGAACCACCAACTATATTATTATTTACCTGTTCTATCGTCGTCGTCCTGATCGATATCAGCTACGGTGACCAATCTCAAGGGAGACAAACTACTCAATATACTATACGCAAACAAAGGTGTGCTGTCTAACACGTAACTCTCATAATCGAATCGGATGGAAAATATGATCGACCGGGAAAAAATCAGATGCAGAATCAGCTTTAGGTGCTTTCCTTTGCACTTAGATATATATATCACCGTAATATTACAAACATCGTTAGATAACAATCTATCTCGTCAGATTGCAATCTAACAATGTTTGTCGATAAATTGTGAACCTGTGAAATATGATTGCAATTTAACCCATTATTATACACTATATTGTGACAGTTTACAATCTGACCAGATAGATTGTAATCTAACGATGCTTGTAATGTGACGGTAACATATACACTGCTAGATCTTAAGAATTTTTCGACAGAAACCTTTTATCAGCCTAAGCTGGAGTTTGAACTTACACACTCACCGCGAACTACTACAGTGTATCTCGCCTTATATTCAACCCCTAAATAACCGAGAAAGTCGACTCTAAATAATATAATATTAATAGAAATTAATATTACAAGATATTTATTCTGTGTTACATAACCTAACGTTATAAATATGCATTAATAATAATCAAACATAATCAGTCAATCTAATCACGTAATATCAACATTCATCAACTTAAATTAATAATTGAAACATAGACCTTCGTAATAATTATCGTCTGATCGGTCGCTGGTATATTATGGTAATGAAAAATTCAAAGCAATTTAGTGCTTATTAGAATTATTTAAATTGAGGACTTGAAAAAGTTAAGGTGCCATTTCCCAGTGGTGGTAATATTTGAATCTTAATCGAAGGTTGTGGATTCGAACCACGTAAGTACGTCTGTTTTTTATGTTTGTGTCTGGCGATACAGACATTAAAATTACATGTAACCACCATTATTTTTTATAAACATTGGACAACTTCACATATGTACATTACTCTGACACCAATTAGCTAAAGTACACGTGTTAAGGAAAATCACAAGTAAAGACGGTACCACTAACACCCATACCCAAGACAACATAGAAAACTATTTAACTTTTTCTACATCAACTCGGCTGGGAATCAAACCATGTAACCCAGCATTGAAAGAGGATGTTGGACAAGGCTCATTTTCCTCAGACAAAGACAGATATGAATCAAAAATAAAAAAAATACTCTGTAGGATGGAACTGGGGCAAGAATGCAATGCATGATCCAGCCCTACTTTTACGAGGTGTTTTATATTTCCCAGGAATGTTTACACCATTAGTCAAGAGTCCAATTTAATGGTGAAGTAAAATGTTTGTATTTAAGCCGGGACATTGTAACATCAAGACCCGAAAGCTAAAGAATTAGCCTCATTTCAGTAAAAGTTTTGTTAATTATGAAGTACGCGTTACTAATTTAATCTCTTTGCAAACTTTTGTTACAATTTTATATTTTATATTATACATAGAACGTGTTTCGATATGACCCAGGGGTTAGAATGCGTGCATCGTAGCCGATGATTGCGGGTTCATACTCAGGCAAGCACCGCTGAATATTCATGAGCTAAATTTGTGTTTATAATTCATCTCGTGCTCGGTGAAGGAAAATATCGTGAGGTAACCCGCATGTGCCTAATTTCTCCTCAAAGGGAAAGGAAGCCTAAGCCCATCAGTGGGAAGTTTACAGGCTGTTGTTGTCGTTGTGTCGAGAACCGTGATGACCTATTGGATTAAAATTCTAGTAAATTTGACATTTTAAATGCAATTTATGCTTATAATTCAATTCATTCCCTACGATAAAACTGGCATGTGTGGGTTGATAACCTTCCCCGTATATTTGCAAATGTTCAATTCCCCGCTACAAAATGGTAAAATAAGTTAGAACATTTGCCTTTTTTCTCTTTGCATTGATTTAATTAAAAGTTTCGTATATTTTAGTGAACAGGAGTTTTTATACTATTGAGTCACATTTATAGAATAATATAAAAATAAAATAAACACATTTTGATGAGAATTTTTTACAAATAAATCGTTGCGTCATTCAATACAAACGTACGAAATAAAACATCTTCTAACGTTTTTATGTGATGAATACATTAATTCGTTATATTTAAAAAACTTTTTATTGTTACATTAAAAATATGGCGTAGCAAAAGCATATAAAAATATAATTGCCACAATGATTCTCTGAGGTGTACTTTTTAGAAATGATGTTGCGAAAAATTTGGTACAGATTTAATGGACTTTTTTTTACTTTGTATTAATGACTTGTTTATTAGGCTTCAAATCTTGATGTCCAAGTTGAGATTATTGGTTGAAAAAAAGTTTTTAAACTTTCATCACTTATCAGCAGTTAAGTGTTGGTGTTTAATACACCCAGCTTCGAATAGCCCTGTACCTGAATAGGCTCTGGTCGGTGGAAATAAAATGATGAATAGTTTTGGGTTTTCTTCAAATTATAAAATTATTTGGTAGAATCATCATCACCATTATCAACAACAACAGCCCATGTTTGTCCACTGATGGACATAGGCCTCTCTAATTTCACGCCACTGTGATCGTTCTTCGGCTACTCGCATCCATCTCCTGCCAGAGGACGTCCTACACTACGTTTGCCGAGATGCATCTCTACCCTAGAACATGTTTTCCCCGACGGTTATCGGTTCTGCGACAAATATGGCCAGCCTACTGCCATTTCAGCTTACTAATCCGGTGGACTATGTCGATAACTTTGGGTCTCTAAAATTTGGTAGAATGAAATTCTCTAAATCCTGATTTGAACCTGTTATTTCTATTCTATACTCTACACTATCCATTATGATTTTTACTTTAGATCCAGTGCACAATTTCACTGATAGATTGATGTTAGGTGTAAAGCATCCGGCCGTTTCAATTTCCTCTAGTAAATTAGTTACTCCCAGGACCTAACCCAATTATGATTCAATGGACAGATGACGAACATTTCAACCGAATCCGTCCATATCAGCGTCAAAATCTAATGTTCATTTCACGCTATCGGCAAATATTTGAAATTAAATTAAGTTTAGAAGGAAAAAATAAGAAAAATATCTCTTATCAGTTAATGAAATAATTTCAAACTTGCACAAGCCTTTTTTCTATTTTAGATCTGTTTTTAGTATTGAAAAATTGGCATTAAAACTACCTGATGCAATGTAAGAAATTCCCACACTAACCTCTAAAGGCAAAATCTATATTAATATTATAAATTTGAAAGTAAATTTGTCTGTCTGTCTGTCCACTCTCTCACGACCAAACTGCGGACCCGAATTTGATGACATTTGGTATGAAGCAAACTTAAACTCCAAGAAAGGACATAGTTTTTGGCCTAACACATGAAAACCAATCGCCCTAAAAGGCGAGCGAAGCCGACTAGTATGGCAATAAAATACTGCTGTTTATCGATAAATTAAAACATGAGTGATTAGTGCCAAACGAACTTGCAATAAGTGTCGAGAGTATTCAAGCGCAAGGAACATCAGACCCGTTTGAGCGAACTGAAATTTCAGTATAACGTAGTTATGATATAACCTCAATTCATTTCTCCAAAAACTTCAAATTTTATTTTTAGCTATATTGATTTAAGTCTCAAGAGAAATAAGATGGAATTATATTATTTAACTTTATGTCATTCTGTCACAGAACAAAATGAGAGGTTCGAGTAAAATTAATTTAAAAAGTACTGCTATGAGTTTTTCTTTTATTTATTTGGTTCAACAACAGCATAACATTTGTATATAATATAGATGTAATAAAATACAGTTCCAATACTATAAACTACTAAAAGAAAAGATAATTTGATAAGGCTTTGTAAGACAAGTAATAATGAAAATTATACCTACGCTAACCCTAATTATAAGAAAAGTACAGATGAAAAACAAAAAACTAAAAACCAAATAGATATACTTTTACTCTAAACTCTAGTTCAAGCAACATTTATTAATTTTCGGAATTGAGCAAGAGAGTTCAAATTCCTTCAAATATAATAATGTTTTGATTATTATTGTAAAATATGTAGCAGTAGTGTATATTCTTTTTTTGGTATTGTGTGGAATTTTAGCAAAGCATTACGGACATGATGTCTTACGGCCAATATTGGTCGTTATTAAAGTTATTCATTTCGGGATATTTACCATGTTTTTTATACTTTTATTATATTTTATACGAAGACATTCGTAGATAATGTCGAAATATCGAGCTCCACCCGACAAAAATTAAAAACTTTAATAATAAAAATAACCATGTTACTTTAAAATCTTATATAATATTGGTCATGTTGGTTAATATCTTGGTAGACCAACCAAGTACGTAGGACATATTGTGGTGTACAAATGTTTGCCCAAACACAGGTGCACTCTGTATTCCGTGACTCTCTTAATCCTATGAGGCGGCAAATCCGACATGATGGAAATGAGTTCAAACACAGGGCCAAAGGATTTACTCGTTTTATGGGCACGGAAGTATATTCTTCAAACTTCCAGACTTCAGGCTGTTATTGAGGATTTTTCTCTTAATATGAGATAAAAAACCCAATAAGTCATGAACCTTGGCCTTATATCAAATCACTACATCAAAGAATAAACTGCTCTCCAAATCTTAAAATCGTTCAGATTTTTATATTTTGATTATTTTACAATAAGAATAACTCTAAAGTCTAAACTCATGTGACATGCAGAACTTCACCTTATACATGACTATACCCTTATCTTCATTCGATCACAATAAGATTCGTTAGACTTTTAATGAATCGTTTTGTATGAGGTGTGATATCATGAGCAGAATGGCTTTCAATGATGAAATGAACTGTAGCTTCTTAACGCGCGGACTTATGTTAAGCTGTTTTTATGAGACAACATCACATACATTACTCTGATCCCAATGTAAGTAGCTGAAGCACTTGTGTTATGGAAATCAGAAGTAACGACGGTACCACAAACACCCAGACCCAAGACAACATAGAAAACTAAGGGTAATCTACATTGACTCGACCGGGAATCGAACCCGGGACCTCAGAGTAGCGTACCCATGAAAACCGGTGTATACACAACTCGACCAAGGAGGTCGTTATGAAAAAATAACAACCATATTACAGTATAAATTAATGCTATCCATAACTACTACTGTTTATCTATTAAAATCAACTACTGATAGTGAAATCCCAATTTAGACCCTAATGTGTTTGTATTACCATAATAAAAGCATTAAATGTCGGTTGTCCATTGGGTTTGTGTTATGTCGAATTAACAAAGTTCATATACAAAATATTCTACCTTCTACATACAGTATATATAATGCTATTTCATTTATATTCCTGCTACCACTCGACAGTTACCAAGTTTATAACAGAACCATTGTAAATACGAGTCACGTATTACAGTAAGAATGTATCATTTGATTGTCAAATTACATGAATATGAAATATATTTCGTGAAAACGATACGTGCTTTTGATAAATACAGTCAGTGATTTGATCAGACGAGCTATTGTTAAAGAGCAGACTTGAAATTCACCGATGAATACGAACGTGTATGTCAGAAAGTTATGCAACGTTGAATATAATAATTATGCCATACACACGCGTTATAATAGCACTAGACAGTATTGATAACTCGATATGTACCTTTCGTAATATATGAGTGAAACTACAGGCACGAGGGACATAACATCTTAGTTCCCAAAGTTGGTGGATGGGTGTGGGTGGGTAGGTTGTGGGGGTGATGGTGACCACTTACCATCAGGTGGCCCACATGCTCGTCCGCCACCTATACCAAAAAAAAAATCCAACACCTTACTTGAAAATTCTAGTGATTCAGCACAAAGACCACCAAAGCGATCGCTGTGAATTTAATAATTCTTCGTATAAATGATGTGGGATTGGGAATCGTACGAATCGCTACCAACCATCAGTATCGAGTACGAAGGAAACTTCACTTCTGGCTCACACTTCGAGCGATTGGCGCTAGGCTAATTAGTTGGTAGGATAAATGTATTTTATTTACTTCTGGTTGTTTAATAAATAGTTTAAGAAATAGAACGCTTTATTTGCGCCTCTCGGGCTCACTCATTATAACTCGAGCATCTTCGTCGAGTAAGCATTTTACGGAGTCCTTACAGAGTACAAGATCTGTTATAAAAATATATTTTATATGATACTGAAAAAACATTGTTTGTTTAAATTGTTGTGTGCATATTTGATAGCGTGATTTCGGTTCGTTAAATATGGTAATTTTTTTTCGACTATTTACCTGAGAACCTATCGTTTTCCCGGATAAAAATGCTTGAGTTTTTTTACTTTATTAAAATTCTTCAGTGTTCCACGTATAAATATTTTGGCACGGATACCAAAATTAAATTGAATGAATTTTTGGCATGGCATACGAGCACGTGAATACCACATGATGACGCTTTAAGAAATAATTAAAACCGTTAACGCCTTTAATGCATTGAAAACAATATTTGAGATATTATACCTGCTATTTAATACTTATGGACTTTATTAACATGAGAATTAATAACATTAAACGCTTAAATAATAAAACAAAATGTGAATTAAAAACAGTTACTGTATAAAATCTTGACCGTGTGGAATGGTGGTAAGAATGCTAACACCATTTCCCCGTTGAATCGCAATTTGGATCCTCTAGGCAAAAAACGTACCAGCCCTCCTGTCACCAGTGGAGGCATTGAGGCGAGGTGTTATACTTTTGATGAAGCTTTTTGTACCACTACTCTAAGAGCCAAGCTTTTCGACAGCAAATGGAACAAAAAAGTAATTTGAAACAGACAAGAATATTTAGATCTTTTTTTGCTTCAGTTTTTTCCGCAGCGGCATCAGCTCTTAACATTGCTATTAAATTGAACTGATAAGTAGACGGTAGACAGACCTGTACAAGGTCTGCAAAGTTTATCCTCGGGAAATATTTTGAAGGTCTTCTATGATACGATGCTTCTAGCTTAAGTTACACTGCCGAGTATAGACTACCGAGAATAAGATTTGCCGAGCATCTTTTGTGTAACAAATAAATATGAGACAACATCACACACATTACTCTGATTGCAATGTAAGTAGCTAAACTTGGGTTATGGAAAATCTAAATTCACGACGCTACCACAAACACCCAGACCCAAGACAACATAGAAAACCAATGACAATTTACATCGACTTGGCTGGGAATCAAATCCGGGACCGTACCGATGAAAACCGATGTACACACCGCTCGACCACGGAGGTCGTCGCATCCTTTAAATAAAGCTTCATTTATTAAAATTCAACATTATCAACTTATCAAAATGACATGGAATTCACCAGGGACACAGAAATGATCGGAAAATGTTCACATTACACGTTCTAGTCGAAAGGCTTCAAAACCGTTGGAACGATTTAGATTCTAATCAGCATGTAACCGGATAAGCAAGTACTTGACTGCGTTTGAATTGCGTCGTAAAATTTTATACTCATACCTTTTTCAATATCAGCTTAGTAAATTACTGTATATGATACGATATTTAAATTATAATAAAATTACGTAAATTTTCCACTTAGCGAAGATGAAACTAATTCGAGAATATGTCGGTTTTTTATTTAATTCACAAAGTCACAGCATTAAAACCTTGTCTGCACCAAATAGTGAACCATAAGAACCCATAGAAATAAATACTGATAGTTATTTTAACAATTTCCATATTACTAACACTTGCAAAGTAAATAATAAAGTTTTCAAAAAAAGACCTAAGGAGTTGCTTTCAGCTCTTCTCAAATCAGGGTATTTTCTTTTATAAGCCGATGGTAGTGCTTAATTTGACTATTGTTAAGTATGTGTAATGCTTGTATGGAATCAAAGAATTTCAGTTGTGAATTTGAGTTGGCTTATGTATTATAATTTATTTTTTTGAAGAATATTCAATTTGAAAATAAAGTAGTCGCTGCGTTGAAACCGGTTCACATCCTGTGTAAATAATTGAGATTCGATTCACGATTCATCTCATGATCAGCGGTGAAGTGTTCGTGAATCTCTTCTTTATCGGTTGGAATTCTGCCAAATGTATGAACGTCTACAAATGTCGCACTAAAGCACTGTAATTGAACCAGATCTAGTAAGAAAAGTCACAAGAAGTAAATTAAAATGTATTCCAACTTTCTTTTAAGTAACGTTACAAATCTTTTTCTTCTTATTCAATTTTGGGAATTTTGTCCTACACAGGTACATCAGTCACATTATATATTATTAATGGCCATTAACTAGAACTCCAGGTGCATCCTATCAGATTCTGACAAAGGATCTGCTGGAATACTCTGAACATATCCAACATCGAACAAACGTGCTTTTAAACTAGATTTGAGTAACTTTCTTTGATTTTGAGACTTGCCACACTCCATTAACAATTGAAATAGTTTCTTAAAACCTCCACACTTATCACAATAAGGAGAATCAGTTTTTTTAATAAGAAATCTAAAACTTTTTGATGGGACATGTCCGGTAAGACGATGAGCTGTAGTAATAAAGAAGCTGTTTATTTTGAATCTGGCAAACCGAGGTATGTGAGGACGCTTACTTTGCATGGTACGATACCATATTAACGTTTTTATACAAATCTTGTGCGATGAATATCTCTTAGAACAACATAAATGTATGAAAATATGACGATAATTAAAAAACTGATGTGGAGTTGAAATAGCTCAGTGGTTAGAACGCGTGCATCTTAACCGATGATTGCGGGTTAAAATCCAGACAAGCACCAATACTTATATATGTGCTTAATTTGCGATTATAATTCATCTCGTGCTCGGCGGTGAAGGAAAAACATCGTGAGGAAACCTAGTTGTGACTAATTTCATCGAAATTCGGCCACATGTGCTATTCAACAACCCGCATTGGAACAGCGTGGTGGAATATGTTTCATACACTCTCCTTGATGGAAGAGTGGGCCTTATCCCAGCAGTGGGAAATTTACAGGCTGTTACTTTACTTAATTAAAAAACAACTTTATTAATATAATCATTTAAGTTATTTATTCTAAAAACAAAGTCGATACTCAACACAGAATACAATCAAGAGGCGTTATACCAATCAAATTAATTTGACGACCACGAAACGACTTTCAAAAATAACGCGTTGTCGAAGTATTTTTCCACTGACGTCATTTAATATAATTAATTACTATCTGGCTTTTCATTACGTTGCATTTACTGTGCGATGTAATCTTATTTATAAATGCATACAAAATTATTCTTTACAAATATGTGTGTTTAATTAGTGTAATTAACTCATTCATAAAACTATTTACTCAACGAATGTTTAATATACGAGTATTATTTCAACAGATTTATGAGCTTTATATAACAGATACATACACATTCTTATGTAAATTTATTTATTTTAAAAGTCTATGTATTTCTATGGAATATTTTCAGATTTAGTGATTGAGTCAAAGAATTATTTCAATAATTTTATGACATATAAGGGTTATTTTTGTCGTAGATGGACACCAAGATAAAAAAGGGTATTTCTGTGCATCCGCATATAATCAACTTTCTTTAATAGATATGGTTGCGGGTTTATGGATGCGCATTGATAAAGTTTTTTGCAAAATTATTGACGTATGTCTTGCATCAATCTTCAAATCACGTACATTACTCTGATCCCAATGTAAGTAGCTAAAGCACTTGTGTTATGGAAAATCAGAAGTTATGATAGTACCACAAGCACCCATACTCAAGACGACATAGAAAAGTAATGGTAATCTACATCAAATTGGCTGGGAATCGAACCCGGAACCTCGGATTGGCGTACCCATGAAAACTGGTGTACACACCTCTCGACCACAGAGGTCATCAAATCGTATCGATGGTCGTATTTGGTAAGTTAGGGTTTAAAAAGTTCTAAGAAATTAAAAATCCAAACTTTTATGAATACCTAACAGTATTTTTAACCGACTTCAAAAAAAGGAGGAGGTTCTCAATTCGTCGGGGCCTTTTTTTTTTTTTTTTTTTTTATTTTTTATGTATGTTACCGAATTACTCGAAGATGGCTGGGCCGATTTTGACAATTCTTTTTTTGTTTGAAAGGGCATGTTTTACAGGTGGTCCCATTGTCAGGAGATCAGGATCTGATGATGGGATCCTGGAGAAATCGAGGGAACTCCTCAAATTTTATAGGCAAACCTATAGTGATTTCGGTTTTATTCGAAGTGCCTTAATCATATGCTCACGAAAAGTGACATTTGATGAAGGGGAACTGATGATGAAGACCACAACTAGTAATCAGAACCTATTAGTAAGTAACTATTTTACGGGTTAAGTTCTATTTCTTTAAGATAGTCGTCAAGCAATTGATGTTAGTAAACATGCCTATGATGAAGTCTAGCTGATGGTGGACTACCAGGAGAACTCCTCAATGATTAACAGCATTGCATCGGGAAAAATGGTATTGTCTAATTGGCGATAAGCAGTTAACATTAGGCTATTGTAACTTAGGTAACGCTTAATTTGAGTTGCAGTCCACATCGTATTGAAACGGCGTTCAGTTATGTTTAGAGTCGAAAGCCGAAATGTACTGAGTATAATAAAGTGAATGACAAACACTACCAATTGTAATTATAAATAGCAAAACAACACTGAAAAGCAGTAAATAAATTTTTATAAATAAAAAAAAACCGCCTTCAAAAATGAACTAAAAAGAAAAAAATAATCAGTTACATCCATAACCAATTTACGATTTTTTAATCACCTTTTGAAGTCGGTGCCAACAAAGTAAATAAATTCCTATATTGAAATCATTTAATTTGTATCGATAGTAAGGTTTGTCTAATGGTGTCATCTATACAATAAATAGATTTAGTTTTTGTATGTATGTATTGTGTATTATGTAGGTACCTATATTAGCAATGTTGGCACCGACTTTGAGAGGTGATTAAAAAATCGTAAATTGGTTATGGATGTAACTGATTATTTTTTTCTTTTTAGTTCATTTTTGAAGGCGGTTTTTTTTTATTTATAAAAATTTTGTAAAGGTTTAAGTAACAGTATGTTGAGGTTTCACTGCTGGTTTCCTCGCCCTTTATCCCGTTTTGAATAAAAAATGTATCTATATAGATATGTTGATAGATTTCTATCTATATATATATATATATATAGATAGATTTCTATCTATATATCAATATAAATAGATTTCTCGTTCAAAACATTTCTCATATTGTATTTAGTAATTGTAATATGCGCTACGACCTTTAACTTATTTCTATTGCTTCAGTCTATCTATTGATTTTTTAAACACGAGAGAAATAAATATGGTTTTTTAAACGTGTACCGTAAAATGCAACTAACATATAGGTAACATTTTTCAATCAGCTACGCAATTGAATAATAATTATGATTTAATTATGAATCTATTAGTACAAAAGTTGTGCATCAAGTACTAAATGAGCGTCACAATAGCTTTTTGTATTAAATTAATTACAAATACAATAATTTATGATATTTATAAAATCGCTTCTATTTAGTTCACAATAAATTTGTGATTGAAGTACTTTTTAATGGTGTATTAGCGTTATTGTAACGGATGGGGGCCGATGAAAACGGAAATGAATAAACCAGCTTGTATAATTAATGTATGTGATAAATGGCACGACCGTAGCACGTATTTAATTTCCATCGAATTAGATTTTTTGGCATGCGATGTTGTGCAGAGGGTGTAAGGAGTGCGTGAGTTAGCACCGTGGTAAAACTCATTTGAGAGCACACGTCAGCTTTGAGCACGCTAGAAGCATGCTAGTAGTTTCCGTATAGTGGAAGGACTGTTTTGCAAGATGCCTTTCACTCATAGATCAACAATATATCGTATTATTTTAATAATAATAATATAATAATATGAGACAACATCACATACATTACTCTGATCCCAATTTAAGTAACTAAAGCACTTGTGTTATGGAAAATCAGAAGTAACGAAGGTACCACAAACACCCAGACCCAAGACAACATAGAAAACTAATGATAATCTATATCGACTCGGCCGGGAATCGAACCCGGGATCTCGGAGTTGCGTACCCTTGAAAACCGGTGTACACACCACTCGACCACGGAGGTCGTCAATTAAGGTATTATTGTGTTCTAATATAGACTTAACATCAAAGAAGAAAGACATAAATATTTATATAGGACACGGCAGAAATTATGAAAAAGTAAAAGTATAATAAATGAAAAAAGAAAAAACAAATATTAAGAACATATTAATGAGTCTAGAGAAACAAAACAATGTTAGTTAACGTGTCATAAATAGGTGTACCATTCAGCTTCCAAGATCTCTTCCAAGACCCAACACTGATTTTCTATGGTACCCTATGGTACCCAGATGGCTCGTTTGCCAGTCCAGCTATATAATAGAATAAAAACATCGGGTACGTTCTCGAATTCATTTGTTTTGTTCCTTTTGTAATATTTTATTTTCGTAGCACGTGTGTACGTTTTTTAAGTGACGAGTTACCTTTGAATAGGATGTAGTTATTCGGAGCTCCAAGTTATTCGTAACATATGTTCGCTGAAGGTCACAATCTGAGTTCCTCATTGTATTTATTTCCCTAATTCCATCCTAGTTATTGCTATTTTATCGTCTACGTGGCGTGAGTTCTTGCAGGAACATCTGGGTGGGTACTATTCGATAACCAATTATTCCAGCACTGAATATGAAAGCTTTCTAAAAGGAAATAATTGGTTCAGTAGTTTCAGAATTTGATGACCTCCGTGGTCGAGTGGTGTGTACACCGGCTTTCATGGGTACGCCACTCCGAGGTCCCGGGTTCGATTCCCGGCAGAGTCAATGTAGATTATCATTAGTTTTCTATGTTGTCTTGGGTCTGGGTGTTTGTGGTACCATCGTTTTTTCTGATATTCCATGACACAAGTGCTTTAGCTACTTATATTGGGATCAGAGTAATGTATGTGATATTATGTATGTATAGTATAGTTATATATGTAGTAACGTGATGTATGTATGATGTATATGTGACCATATAATTAAGAATTTGTCTTAATTTTTTTACTTATATTTACTATACTCAGAATATGAAGAGAAACAGTTACATTAATGGTCTTCGCTGAAATAGTCAGTTCTTATTTACAACATTTACATCTAACAATAGCGACGTATCCAGTTCAATCCGGTTTTGATAGTACAGATACACATCTCACGAGAACAAGTCAATACTACTAACGAACTGGGGATACATTGATAATCAATTCACTTAAACAAAGGCTGAAATTTAACTGAATCTCAATTGAACTAAATTAACATGTAGCCAAATACTATAATACAACAACAGCCTGTAAATTCCCACTGCTGGGCTAAAGGCCTCCTCTCCCTTTGAGGAGAAGGTTTGGAACGTATTCCACCACCCTGTTCCAATGCGGGTTGGTGGAATGCACATGTGGCAGAATTTCTATGAAATTTGTCAAATGCAGGTTTCCTCACGAGGTTTTCCTTCACCGCTGAGCACGAGATGAATTATAAAGACAAATTAAGCACATGAAACAGCGGGGCCTGCCTGGGTTTTAACCCGCAATCATCGGTTAAGATGCACGCGTTCTAACCACTGGGCCATCTCGACTCTAATAAATACTATAATAAAATAATAAGAACATGACTTTGTTGTTTTAAATGAAAAAGACTAACTGATTTTCGTGTCGGTTGTTCTCGGTCAAATCTACATTCTGAACCGGTGGTTGTTTCACTAAGTATAGTTGTCAAATGACGAATCAAAAGTGCTTTTAAAAGTCTACACGAATAAAACATATTTTGATTTTTCAAATATTTTGCTCTATATAGTACGAAAAAATAAATGTCAGTACATTTATTTTTTCATACTCATATTACAGGTAGGTATACCTATTATATAAAATGTTTATTGAAAAAATAAATAACGATTGGACATTATTTAAAAAATACGATCAAAATTTTTCAAAAAGAATTAATTGAGGAATATCGTGTGACAACCGGGTGAAACAAATGTGTTATATAAAATTATGTATTCAATAACAGTTTCATTAATTAAAACGCTTTTATTAAAACAATTAAAACAATAACAAAACTTAAGCTATTATTTTTTACTATATAAACACATATCACAAAATCGGAGTGTTTGTTATTAATATTAAAATAACCGCTTTTTATTAATTGCTTATGTACGTATACACGGTACATATACTAAAAAAATATATTTTTTACAATTTTTGTGTCTTTATCTTTTTGCTCCGGCCAATCTCTGGTATAGCAAGACCGATTTTGACGTGACTTTCACTGGCTGCTAATGTAATAAAGGGCAACTTAGACTAAAGATAACTTTTTTGTTAAATTCGAACGCGCACATAGTCGCACATCACAATACAGCTAGATTTTATGAAACCGATATAATAAAAAGATAAGGATAGATTTTCTGGACCTTTTTACCTTCCGTGACGATATCCACCAGTTCTATAAAAGTTGTATAAAATAACATTGTTCCAAAAACTATCAAAGGATGATATTATGTCTGTAATTTTAAAATCACGAGTTCTATCACGTTAGAAGCGTATATTTAGCAATCAGCATTGTGTTAATGGGGAAAAAAAGTGTAATGCTTTAAAGTTGAATAAAGTTTTTGAATTTGAAGACACACATTACAAATAGATGATAAGATGGCGTAAGTATCATCACGTACGCACGACTTCGAAACTTATGCCGTTTATCATTAGAACGATTTTGAATTACACCTTGTAGGAAATTCCACTATCACGTTGGATGATAAATGGTTGAACGGTTTACAAGCAGACGTAATTGTAAGAGGATTCTTACTCAGTATTACTTCGATTCCCCTATTTTGATACGTTCATACAAAACTGTGAAAAGATTGTTCGTTTTAAGGGAGAATTTGAAAGGGAACTTAATAATAGTATAGACGAAACTATTCGTCATAAACCATTGCACGTGTGACCCATATTTCGTACATTTTGTATAAAGAAGTCTGCGCTAATCATTCACTAGCCATGCCCTGTGGCAACTTGTATTTGACGCCTTAAATATGACTTTCTATTATTTTTTGTTGTCGAAAAAAGTATTGTGGTTTTGTTGATTTAAATATTTATCACTAAGTTCAAGGTAAACTCTACTTGGTGGTAGGGCTTTGTGCAAGCCCGTCTAGGTAGGTACCACCCACTCATAAGTTATTCTACCGCCAAATAACAGTACTCAGTATTGTTGTGTTCCGGTTTGAAGGATGAGTGAACCAGTGTAACTACAGGCACAAGGGACATAACATCTTAGTTCTCAAGGTTTGTGGCACATTGACGATGTAAGGAATAGTTATTATTTCTTACAGCGTCATTGTCTATGGGTAATGGTGACCACTTACCATCAGGTGGCCCAAATGCTCGTACGCCAACCTATACCATTAAAAAAAAAACATCACTTCGAAGGTCTTTTTTTTTTAATATATTTCGTTGTAGGACTATGAAAATATTAATACTCTGTAATAATGTTGTTATAGTGTTCCAAATGGATGGGATCATTAGCATTATCCAAATATGCAAACAAACAATCAAAATTTGATACTAATTGTAATATCTCCACCATTTTAATCTATACTAAAGTTATAAATGTGAAAGTAGCTCTGTTTGTCTGACACTCTTTCACTCAAACAGCTGAACCGAATTTGATGAAATTTGGTTTGAAACAAATATGAACTACATAGTACATATGCTACTTTTTTGCATGACACATGTCAACCAAACCCATAAAACTCGATCGAAGCCGCGTGTAACAACTAGTTATTTATAAAATCATGTACAGACTAAAATGCTTTACATATTAATGTATTTTCAGCATAAGCTTTTAATGAATTAATTGATAATAATAATAATAATAATAACTCTTTATTGTACGCACACATTAAAATAAATTTTACATTCAATAACACAATATATGAAAAAATTGATTGTTGTAAAATGATATTTAAGCACTGAAGCTCTTTGGATTTTGAGGTCATAATGTTTTAACAATTCATACGTATAAATTATGAGAAATTTGTCGTAAATAGATTCATTGTGAAAAATTTCACAAACTAGTAACTTGCCAATATGTAAAGGAAAGGAGTTTGCTAATTGTTAAAAGTCAGACAGATTTAAAAACGGTCATCAGAAATAAAACAAAAACTACATGTAACAATTAAAGTGAAAAGACTTAAGAGGAAGTGGATTGGCTACTTGGCAGCGGTGGTACCCCTGAGAAGGTTAAAAGAAGAGAGTAGACCGCAGAAAAGGTGGGATGATGACGTCAGTCGATGACACAAGTTTGAGACAAGTTGATGGAAAGTGGTACCACCTATACATAGTTGAAACACCGGAAGGCTTGCCGGTGCGGTGCCTTTAAGAAATGTATTCTTTCTTTTTTACAGTCCTTGGTATATATTCCCGTGCTTTGGACGCACATTAATTTTAAGAACAAAGAACAATTTAATTTTAAAGATTATATTATCCAATCCAGGCAAGTGCCCCTAAATTTTAAAGAGTTTAATTGTGTTTATATTTCATCGTGCTCGGCTATGAAGGAAAATATCGTATGAAAACCTGCACGTAAAATTTACTAATCCGCTTAGGAGTAGGCTGCAATTCTCATTCATATAAGTTATGAAAATCGATTAATTAAAGTTGCAGGTGTTAATACAAAATATTTAAAAACATATTAATTTTTTTTAGCATCGAATCTGAAAACGAAAATAATTAAAGCTGAGTGAATCGAGATTTTTATTTAATGCGATAATAGAGCACTACCGCGTTTCGCGTTCGAGGTGTTGAATTATTATTTAAGTATTTAAATGATCTATTTTTATTTTTATATCTATATTTAATAATATATTTTTAGTACCTACCAAACATCGATGATGCATTGGTAATGTAAATAATGCATAATATTTCTTACAGTGCCAATGTGGCGATTGTGACCACTTATCATCAGGTCCATTTAACAGTCCCCTTTAATTTATCAAAATAAGAACTACCACACAAAAGGACCGGTGCAAGAAACTCTGCGAAAAACAACGTGACATTTACTGATAGTTATATGCGAGGAACAGGCCATTTACAAGAATACATCCTTAATGAGTTGTAAATATTGTTTAAGTATTATACAGTGAATGAACAACTTAATGAAAAGAGCATGATTCCGAGGAAATTTCTAGAGACTTTAAATTCTATTCATCGCGACGTAATTAAGATTACCATCTTAATTTAAAAGCAAAGCGAACTACGTATTACATTTATATATTTATATTTAATAATTCATTTGGAACTTTATTACAAGTTTTCATGTAATTCTGTAAAGAGTAATTATTGAGTTTCTTACTGTCTGTATATCTGGATTCGGAATCGGTGGTAGCTCACTTAATTTAGTTTGTTAAATGACGATTCAAAAGTGCTTGTAAAAGCCTACTTGAATAAAGTACGAGTATATTTTGTTTTCGATTGTTAGACATAGAAGGTTTAATTGGAAACATGTAATGTTGTGTGTTTCGACATTTAAATGTTTTCAGGTTATTGATTATGAACATTTAAACTATAATAATAAAAGCAAAGTATGTTTTTTATATCTTTTTGGGTTGAATTAATTTAATATACATTATTGTATTTGCTGGTTGTACCTTCGATCATGACTGTTTAAGTAGTTTTTTTTTTTTACTTTTAATTAACTGTTATTCTTTTTTTTCCTATTCCATAAAACCTTCATGTTTGAAGTAAAAAACTCATCCCGAGACCTTCGAAATTCATGCCCAATTTAGCAAAGTTAGCCGTCACGCGACGTAGACACTCACTGTTTCTCAGTGAGTTTTTGGGAAATTTTGATCTTATAACATTAAATTGTAACTTAATCCTTTTTTACTAGGTCTTCTTCCGTAACGATACTGAACGTACGATATCGTTATGAAATATGTGTTATATACAATAAAACTATTCGTAAATAAATTATTTATTATACCTATAAATTATAAGGCATAATCATTATTTTTTAAAAGTACGGTAACTACAAATTTTTTTATAAATTATTGATAGAATCTAAATTACGAAACGGTGATGGTATATGATGATTCAACAGTTTTTTAGGATCTTCCTTGAATTGGAAATATTTGTTTTCGATTTTGATGAAGTATGCGTGGCCATTATCGTTTAAATGTATGTATGTACATGGATACCTAAAATTGTATACGATTGTCTTTTTACGCCTGCAGTGATTTCACACAAACGTTTTGAATATTTTAAAGATGAAAATGTTGTAATAACAGACATGAAATTATTGAATTAATTTGAATACAAACGAGAGCTTAATCGTGCGAACTATTTTGGTATCTAAAGTATAAGATGCTATTTTGTTTAATCCAGACTATTTCCTACAAAAGTAAGATATTATTGACATACTTTACAACAAAACATGCAGATATATTTAATACTGTTTTTTTTTAATTACTCTTTAAAAAATTTTTTAATAATCATTCACATCGTGAATGCTCTACTAATATTGGAAACTAAGATGATTTGTCCCTTATATTTGTTACTACACTGATCCTGACTTCAATCAAAAACACAAAAACTCTAAGTATTGCTGTTGAGTCTTATAGTGATATGTAGATACCTACCTTAACGGGCTTGTAGAAAGCATTACCCAACTCACCAAGCAAATTAATTCAAATTAATCACATATTCTTCATAAATCACTCCAAACAACATCAGTAATTAAGTAGGTTTGTCTGAGACCAATGCTATAAAGGAAATGGTCATAGTGTTATGTTTGTTCCGTGGTTCGAAATCTGAATCTTTAAGAAGTAAGAAATTTTTATACTTTTATGTCGCCAGTGCTCTACTCAGGTAACTAAGACGTTATGTCCTGTGGTTTTACTGGCTCACTCATACTTAAAATCTGAACTATTGCTTGGCGGTAAAACATGTAAAGATTGGGGAACCTTACCATACGATTGTACAACCCTTCCACTGAGTAAAATACAATGTATATAATAACACATTTAAATACTGTTATATAGTTTGGATAAAAGCATAAATAAGTAAATAATTACTTCGTGGTACCGTCGTTACTTATGATTTCCATAACACAAGTGCTTTAGCTACTTACATTGGGATCAAAGTAATGTAATGTTGTCTCATATTTATTATTTATTTATTTACTCCTTGGCCACAGTATACGCATGGAGGAGCATTATTTTATTACCAAAATATAACGAATTCTTCTTTACTATCTAAATATAAATAAGAGATTATATCTAAAATATTCTTTGATGGAACTATTTTCCACCCTCTAATTTATATTGCTAACTATACAGACCTTTATAAATGAAGAGCTTATTAAATTTATCACAAACTCAAAGCGACTTAGCTTTCAATAATAAAAATATCTAAATTAATTTTAAATTCAGAAGTTACCTATATATAATTAAAATATTTTTTCTTACCTTTTCATCGATGACATTACAAATAATCCAACAAAAAAATAACCACAAAAAAATTGATCACAACTGTATTCGAAAACGGTACGAAAGTTTACGAGAAGGACGCGCGAAAACCTTCCCTAGTTGACATCCACACCGCCCGACAGCCGGTGGAATACTGAAGCTTAAGGCTGTAGTTTCAGTTGTAATGGCGCTTTCAGAGTTCCTTCCACACTGGTACATGGTAAGGCTATAAGGTGAGTATACACGATCGCTCTTGAAAGTACCGAGCGAGAAAATATACCACTCAATGCCAACTATCTTTGTAATGTTGGAAACTTCTCGGCGTGAATCATTGTTGTTTTAAAACAATACATTTGTAACGTTTAGTTCTAATTAAAAAACGTAAAATTCCAATTTTGAATAAAGAAGGATTTAAGCATTATGAATTTGAACCTTTGCTGTTTTGTTTTTTTTTTTTGTGATTACTACATAGTATAAAACAAAGTCGCTTTCTCTATCCCTATATCCCTATGTACGCTTTAATCTTTGATTCTTGGCCACTTTTGAATTGGTTCTTTTTAATAGATAGAGTGTTTCGAGAGGAAGGTTTTTGTATATAACACATGGACAATAAAGAAATAGTAAAGAAACGCTGACAATTTTAGAAGTTTTTAATGTGATGTTGTAAATAAACAAATTCTGTAGTATCAGTATTGCCTGTGCAGAGCCGGGATAGGTCGCTAGTGTTCACTAAGAGGAAATATTGTGGTTTAGAAACAAGTAAAAAAATTGAAGTTGTTTCAATGCTTTGAGTTTTATGGTTCGCGTATGATGTAATGTTAAAATGTATGTGTATTTTTAAGATATACTAAAACGTGAGCCTTAATGGAACAACATTTTTTATGTCTTACCTTCGCTTCTTATTTTTGTAATGTCAATTGTGCGAGATTAAAAAAATCTTTATCAAAGTTAGAAGCATTACATTAACTTACTGATAGAAAGAAAGAACTTCTGTGAAGTACCGTCGAAAGTATCAGTGCGACTTTAAGGATATAAGTCAAATTAAGCGAATGAAAACTTAGTAGGAACTTAGTGGATCTTTAACGAGTCTACTTCAATATGTGCGAGGAACTACATATTTTAGTGGTAGCCATTTTAAATTGGTTTTCTTATTATAATTAAAATTAATATTGATCTTGGTGGTAGGCCTTTGTGCAAGCCCGTTTCGGTTGGTACCCACTCATCAGATATTCTACCGCCAAATAACAGTACTTAGTATTGTTGTGTTCCAGTTTGAAGGGTGAGTGATCCAGTGTAACTACAGACACAAGGGACATGACATCTTAGTTCACAATAATGGTGGCGCATTGGCGATGTAAGAAATAGTTTAGTTTTCTTACAGCTTCATTGTCTATGGGTGATGGTGACAACTTACAATCAGGTGGCCCATATGCTCTTCCACCAACATATTCCATAAAAAAGTATAATAAATAATATGATGATATCTAATTTAATATTATTTACACAGTAATATTTAAGTTCTTAATTATTTTATTGAGAAAATTTTTAAGGCTACCTTTTTGTAAAGTCGTTCTATTTTCTATGTAAAAGTACACTATTATTTTCATTAAAGTAACGAGGATCTTTTGTATTTTACTCCTAGGCATGTTTAATTACTTTCACAATATTTTTAAATAAAAAAAAAACAAATTGTAATAATCTAAAAGTTCAGAAATTAGAAGGCATATTTTACTCTCTCCTCCCTTCGGCTTATCTCCTTTCATTTCCACGCGGCTGTAATCTGACGGAGACCGATCTGAAATTTGATTGATGTGACCTAGG
This sequence comes from Vanessa cardui, assembly GCF_905220365.1. NCBI lineage: Eukaryota > Metazoa > Arthropoda > Insecta > Lepidoptera > Nymphalidae > Vanessa > Vanessa cardui. Next base: position 13,945,558 of record NC_061134.1, read on the forward strand.
TCTTCTATAAATGGACAGATCAAAATTGAAAAATTGTACGTCGGGATATTTAATCAATTTTCTTTATATAATACTAGCGACCCGCCCCGGCTTCTCATGGATACTGATACTAAATATACTACACAATTTGTTCATTTACGACATCACATTAGCGTTTCTAAAATTATCAGCGTTTCTTTACTATATTGACCATGTATTATATACCAAAAACTTCCTCGCGAATCACTCTATCTATTAAAACCGCATCAAGATCCGTTACGTAATTTTTAAGACATAAGCATACATAGGGCCGGACAGCAGAAAGCGACTTTGTTTTATCATATGAAATGATAATACTATGTACAATTTATGAATGATGACACCATTCTGACCAATTTTGCCCTCGATGGCTAAACTGAAGGGGAACCAGCCAATTATGCCTTACACAAGAGACAGATGCACCCTCTATTGACTATTTTTATCTACCTCTATCTTTATAGTCTCATATTGACTATATCTATTTTCCTGACTATCATAATCCTATAGCTCGGTAAGTTAAACACGAACGGATAGAATTTAGTAACAAATTTACGTCTTACGATCTAGACTCCAGGGTGTTACTGTGACTTTTGCGATACAAAAATTAAAAATCATGAGACCAACGTGGTGTTTTAACCCAGGATCCCGAGATCTTCGCTCTTGTCTAGCCACTAAGCTGACGAGGCAATCAATAATAATATAAAAATAGACGACGAAAAAACCGTGGAGATGTTATATATTATGTTTGTCGTCGTTGATAACCATGCAGGATAAATCTAATTATGTGTAGCTGGTAATGTTATTTCGTTTGTGGGTATGTGTTTCTTTTGCTTCTTTTCGGTTTTTATCGGTAGAATCAACATTTTGATCAAGGGGGTTTTATATTTAATATAACGTTACATGACGAATCAAAAAAAAAAAAAACTTGTAAGAGTTAATTCAAATAAAGTTTGTTTTGATTTTATCTGAGTCAAATTTGTTGGGTCTGTTTTGATTTTAGTTTTTGTTGGTATAATATAACTATAGCTTTATATAATGAGTGTATGGAATTTATGTTTCATTTTTATTTAGTTGATATTTTTTTTAGATAGGTTAGTATTACTCACAAGATGCATAACATCTTAGATTCTAATGTTGGCGGCGCTTGGCGATGTAAGGAATGGTTAAATGTGCTTACCGCGCTAATAATTGAAGTCATCTATATGCCCATTGTCCAACAATCTACTTATAATATTTTTTTTTATTACTAGGATCAGGGTTTAATTTATTATTTTATTTATTAATTATTACTTTTAATAATTACCAGAGATATATTATTAAAATCAACAATATAAGGCACGATGAAGATTCACAAAATTAGTTTCAAATCTTCGGGACCTTTATATTTTATTTTGAATTTTTGAGGACTATCGAATGACATAATAGTCGTCATAAGTAAAGCAGCGTAAGTAACGAACACCTTAGGAGAAGTTAGTAAGAAATTTGTAGTTGATCTCTCAAAATGCTTAGCTATTTCAAGGACATTACAGTTTTTCCGATTGTCTACTTCAGTTAAAGGAATACTTGTGCTTTAAGTCAGTGCGAGTTTTAGTAGTAAACCTGTTGCATTGCTGGTGGACTTGTGGGCCGGTACTATTCAGGCTTTACCGATTAGTATTGTTTAGGTTGAATAATTTTAAGCTGCTTTTGTTCCATCGAATGACAAATCCGGTGACATCAAAAACACTTTTTTTATGGAATAGGTTGGCGGACGTGCATATGGCATACTTGATGCTAAGTGGTCACCATCACCCATAGATAATGACGCTGTAAAAAATAAAAACTATTCATTACATCGTCAATACGCCACAAACCTTGGGAACTAAGATGCTATGTCCCTGGTGCATGTAGTTACACTGGCTCACTCACCCTTTAAATCGGAACTCAACAATACTGCGTACTGTTGTTTAGCGGTAGAATATCTATCTATTTATAAATAAACAAAGTTTAAAATGTAACTTGCCACGTATTACACTATTAAGTTTAGTGATTGCAGATTTGCATTATAAAATACCGTTAACTACACAACTAATAACTGAAGAACAAATATGCCTTAACAATTATTGAGACCGCATCGGGTTAATAATGTTTGCGAATGTTTGTTGTGTAGCATTTGTTTTTCTATGACGTCATCGCACTAGAGCATGCGGGAAGCTAATTAGCGTTGTAGAAAGTTATAAATGAGTGTAGTGTAAACTACTTAAGTGATGACGTTCTTTCTGGTTCAAAACTAAAAGTGGGATACTAAAAGTATTGTTGAAATTAAAATAAAGAAAATAAATGAAGCATTTCTTTTTTCATGAAGATTCTCAGTATGGCGGATGGTAATTTTTCACCGCCATAGACAATTCTCACTGTTAGAAATATTCAATGCTCCTCTCATCAGCACTGCACCACCAACCTTAAGAACTAAGATTTTATGTCCCTGGCGTCTTTCATTCCTTCACTGTTTAAATAAGAACAGAAAAATAATAAATTAATAAGTATTGCTGTTTGATGGTAGGATGTCAGATAAGCATGTACCCAGGTGGGCTCACGGAAAGCCTTACCACCTAGTAAATGAACTATCATTAAATATTACAAAACAAAGTCATTTACCGCTGTCTGTCTCTATGTATGCTTCGATCTTTAAAATTGTGCAATGGGTTTTGATGCGTTTTTTTTAATAGATAGAGTGATTCAAGAAAAAAGTTTTTGTGTATTATACATGGACAACATAGTAAAGAAACACTGATAATTTTAGAAATTTCAAACAAATTCTGTAGTATATTTGGTATCAGCTTTGCATAAGTACAAAGCCCTATCATCAAGGAAGATAATAAATAGTTCAATTAGTCATCTTACTGTCAATTAATGTTTTAACAGTAGGTTATATTCTACTTTTATATTTAATTAAGAACTTGAAGATATAGTGCACTGTTGTTCAAAGTTCGCGTAGCTAGCATCGTGGATGTAGTTTGTGAGATGAGCTTAGAAAATTTCACAAATCTAATAATACTAGTAGAAACATAGTTTTGAAGTCCAATTTAAAGGGAACTTTTACTCTATGAAATTCAAACATAGTTGCAGAGTATACTTTGTAAATTGAAACACTTCGCGAATTGCATCGTAAGTGCTATTATAATTGGGCTTTCAAACGTGTTCCTGCATTGGGCGGATTAATTTTTAGAGCCAATTATCATTTTGTTTAAAACAGAAATATTTTTAACAATTGTAAACTTTGGTCACTTACCGAATATTGTTACCTTCACCACCACCTAATATTACATACGTACCTGAAGTTGCAAAGTATTACATACCAGTATTCCAACTTCAGGTAAGATACAAACTTCTCATCTAATAAACTGACGTCAATCAGAAAAAAACAGTTTTTTTTTGTGTTCTGATTTGAAGGTTGAGTGAACTGGTATAGCTACCTGTAGTTATATGTTACATGTGATATAATATCTGATTTTATACTATAGGCGGTGGGGCCCACTGATTATTTACGACATTAAATTAGAAAATTGTAAAATTATCAGCGTTCCTTTACTCAATTGTCCATATATTATATACCTTATATACAAAAACCTTCCTCTCGAATCACTCCGCCTATTAAAAAAGTAAAAGAAAATAAAGTAACAGCCTGTAAATTTCCCGCTGCTGGGGTAAGGCCTCCTCTTCCATTAAGGAGAAGGTTTGGAACATATTCCACCACGCTGTTCCAATGCGGGTTGGCGGAATGCACATGTGGCAGAATTTCTATGAAATTTGTCACATTCAGGTTTCCTAACGATGTTTTCCTTCACCGCTGAGCACGAGATGAATTATAAAGACAAATTAAGCACATGAAACAGCGGGTTTGAAGCCGCGATCATCGGTTAAGATGCACGCGTTCTAACCACTGAACCATTTCGGCTTACTGGGGCCATCTCGGTTTAAAAAAACCGCATTAAAATCCGTTGCGTAATTTCAAAGATCTTAGCATACATAGGCACAGACAACAGAAAACGACTTTGTTTTATACTATGTAAAGATATAGCCTAATAGATTTAGACTATCTCCGATATATAAAAGAAGAAAAGGAATCATTAATCACAATATGATTGTGTGATCTGTGATAACGAGAAATCCGCGAATTTAATCATTCTTGTCTGAGTGATTGAGGTCATAATAGTGCGTATAATGTAATAACGTTATTTGTCACAGACGTGTGATATCCGAAAGAAGTGACGTATATTACACGTCAGTGCTATCGGGATGTTTTACGTTTAATGATATATCATTTCCGACAATATGTCACGACTTTATCTTTGAGACAATTTGTAAGTTCTTATGTGAAATATGTGATGTGAAGTTATTATGGGGTATTTTTGCTGGATGGGTTTTTGTTGTATGGGTTCCATGGTTGGTGGCAATGTATGGAATGTTGAATATCACTTATTGTGATATTATCTAGGGCTGTTGGTAACTACTTAGCAGTAGATGACCTCTTACATATACTGCTAGCAACCCGCCCGCCGTGATACTAAATATACCACAGAATGTCTTTATAAACAATTGTCACAATTTTTATGTCATATCTTCGAAAATTTTGATTTAAATTACTTGATATTTAATGCTATATTGATCTACATATATTAAATTTACAATTTATTTAAGTTACTTAATGGGATAAGGATTGATGCTGTATTGCTTGAAATCGATTACCTTCTCATTAAACGTAAACATTAAAATTAAGTATTGTAAGTTATCTCTAAGAGATAGAATAAGAGATACAACCTACCATACTGGTCATTCTAGACCTTTTTATAGTTACTGTAGTAAATTATTGCAATCTATCTCTTAGAGTTTAATCATATTTCTAATAGTTGACTAAAATAGAATTAAAAATGTCACTACCTCCAACCACTTATTGTGAATCAAATATATCATAAAAAATACATAAAATAACTTGTATCCCATAGTTTCTTCCGCAACGACAGTGTAAGAAGTGCGATTATTTAAATAAAACTAATTATAACGGATGAATCGCGTATAATTAGTTTTATTTAAATGTGTAATAATCGCGAAAATTTAAGACAACATTAGTGCGATTATTTCTACCCTCCAGTGTCTATGTACGAAGATGACCTTTTGACATAAAGATTCAATTTCCCGTTTTCCTCAAATGAAACTAAAAGCGATTCCATAGCTGGGCTCATACCGTGATCTATCTCAATCATATGATCTTTTATTTTATCTCCGAAGCCATAAATATGGTTATTAAACGCAAACACGGGAACTGCAAAGCTATGCTCATTCATTGTTACACGAATATTGATCACAATAAATGTAAATACAGTTAGAATATAATATAAATGCAAAATTGTACACATAAATTGTATTCACTGAGATTATCCGCGATATTGGAATCTGAATGCACTGTTCATGATTCTTGATATTCACATATAAAATTGGATATTGTAGACATACTAACTAATTACAGTTTGAGAAAGATTGTTTTTGACAATTTGAATTATTACGACGAAATTGCGTAATCTTGCTCTCGAAAGTGTTCGGGGCAAGACACCTGCAACATAAGGAGGTTGAACTCTTTACTTCACTATACTACTATAATACTTTACTTTCATCTCGAGTCTACCCTCAGTACAAATAGATCTGATAGTATTAAGGCCAATACCTGGCCAAAGGCTGGTTCAGGATTGATCGGCATGTCCAATTCAGTGCAATTAACTCATTCCCTACTTCCCACATTTAATGTTTTTAACTCAATTCTACATTTTGATATTTCCTTATAATTTAAATAATAAAATGAATTACATTTGTTTTCCCTTTAAGTTAAATTATATTTGGAATTAGATTTGATTAATAAATTCGTTTACTATATTAGCATAACTGTCATTTGCATCGTTTCGGATCAATTTATTACCTGTCATCCACAAGAACAATTTTCATATAAATACTAACCTAATATTTGAATGAAAATTGTTGGAATATTTATTACGCTATCATCAGTTCATTTCATTGTCATTGAAAGGTATTTGTTTGTATTTTTAATAGGCCTTTGTATGCAGCCATTACACGATAAATTATATAAAAAAGGGAATTTATGTAATTACTTATTTATTCCATATTTATTTCTTCTAATTTAGGGTATGTTTTGTTGTTCTGGCCATACTCCCTAAACTTTTTCAATATTTCGAAAAGATTATCTTTTGTTATTTTGGCGTTTTATTATCATCGGTTTAAAACCGAATTCAAACTTAATTAAAATATACCGTACGAATATATTGGTAAGTTATTCTAATTGTTGAAATTCTTAATTGTCGTATATCTCTTCAGGATATAACAATTATGGAGTTTGATAAGAATTATCAAAAAAAAAAGATATTCTAGAACTTCCATTTTAAAACTTGTTTTCTTGTATGATTTTCATTTTTTAGATAACAATAAAAGACTTTTTTTTGACATTTGGTCATAGACAACGCAGAGCTCGAAATATCGACGATCAAGTCCTTTCTGTCCTGCTTGATCCTTTGGCTTTGCGTAAAGATTTTCACTTTTTCCACCGTCAATACCAAGGTATTGCTTAAATTAATCAATTGTGAATCAACCAATCACTTACTAGCAGATGGTCAGTATGCTCGGCTGACTTATAAATTAAAATAATTATAAGTTATCGGGTCAATTACAGATTAACGATGCCAATAATTATCCAATAACGTAATACATAATAATTGATGTATCGATGGCACTTACCCGCATCTGTCCTGAGAGCTGTCATCATTAGTATAATTATACACATAGTATTCTATGACTTATGCTTTGACAATATTGATGTAATCCTGACTAATTCAAACTCAAACTCAAATTCCATTATTCAATATGGAAGCATTTCTTTTTTTTTATGGTATAGGTTGACGGACGAGCATATGGGCCACCTGATGGTAAGTGGTCACCATTATACATAGACAATGACGCTGTAAGAAATATTAAGTCTTCCTTAAATCGTCAATGCGCCACCAACCTTGGGAACTAAGATATTATGTCCCTTGTGCCTGTAGTTACACTGGCTCACTCACCCTTAAAACGGAACACAACAATACCGAGTACTGTGGTTTGGCGGTAGAATAACTGATGAGTGGGTGGTACCTACCCAGACGGGCTTGCACAAAGCCCTACCACCAAGCCACCACCATTTCACTTACATATTGATAGTCAGATTAATCATTACCACCGTTTCGGAAAAGAACACCTTTACTTAAAAGGAATCGGTGAAAGAAACTTAGTGGGTCTTTTATCAATCTCGGAATCCACGGCCTTCGGACTAAACGATCAAAGCAATGACATGAAGATCTAGTATAATTCTTTATTGATTATAAGATGTGACGTGATAAGCGTGAATCCTGTATGTAAAATAATTTCAAATATAAATAGGATACTTGGTTTTGATATTGAAGAAACTCACTTGGTTACAAATTGGACCGGAATTAGAAAATATCTCATTGGACGTCGAATAAGAAATTCGACTTTTGGTAAATGCTGAGGTAATAAATTCCTTTTGCTGTTTATTTATTATGAAACGTTAAACCTTTCATTTCACGAAATAAATTGCCTGCAGTAAAATTTATAATAGCTTCATATACTTTTGTTGTACATATTATGGACGATACGACACAACCGGTATAAACACTGATAGACCTCCATCGTCGAGTAGTGTGTGCACCAGTTTTCATGGATACGCCACTCCGAGATCCCGGGTTCGATTTCCGACCGAGAACTGATCTAGAAACAAAGCTCATTAGTTTACTATGCTGTCTCGGATCTGGGTGTTTTTAGTACCGTCGCTACTTCTACTTTTCCATAAGTGTTTTAGCTCCTTACATTGGGATCAGAGTAATACATGTGATGTTGTCCAATATGCATATTTATTTATTATTTAAATGTTTCTCCACTTTTTTACATTAATGGTAATTCTGTAAAGAACTGTTAAATCAAATCAAATCCAATCCAATCCAATCCATCAGCCCATTTCCGTCCACTGCTAAACATAGGCCTCTTCAATTGCACGCCACTGAGATCGTTCTTGGGCTACTCGCATCCAGCTCCTGCCAGCCGTCTTGCGTAAGTCGTCACACCACCGTGCCCGAGGACGTCCTACACTACGTTTGCCGAGACGCGGTCTCCACTCTAGAACACGTTTCCCCCAACGGTTATCGGATCTGCGACAAATATGGCCAGCCCACTGCCACTTCAGCTTACTAATCCGGTGGACTATGTCGATGACTTTGGTTCTCTGGCGGATCGCCTCATTTCTGATGCGATGCCGCAAAGAAACGCCGAGCATAGCTCTTTCCATAGCACGCTGAGCGACTTTATCTGGTGGATCAGCCTTGCCGTGAGTGTCCACGTTTCGGCTCCGTATGTCATGACGCCAGAGCCTCGTTTGCCGAGGTTGGCTTGGGGCGCTAAGATGTAGTTTGCGCCCTCTTACATCCCTGTGCCTTTTTTTTAAAGGAACATCTAATATATTTTTATATATAATTAACAAAGCTGAATAAAATCATTAAACATTGCGGCAAATCATTTAACTGAATAAACTTTAATGAAAAAGATTTGTAAAGAAAGAACCAAAGAACGTTTCACGCGTTAACTATAAGCTCCAAGAAGAAATAAATTTCATAAGTATGTAATCAGATTAGCTGATTTTATATCCAATACCGAAAGTCAGCATTTATATTTTCTGTCTCATTACGTCTGTTTGTCTGTCGCTTTTACACGACAAAATCGCTGAACCAAATTTGATGAAATTTGGTATGAAGCAAACTTGAACTACAAGAAAGAACATATGCTACTTTTTTGCCTAACACATGACAACCAACAACCAACGCAAGCGAAGCCACGGAGGACTACGAGTATCTTATAAGACTACAAATCTGGTACTGGGTGTACTGTGGAAGGTACTGGGTTTCAACACTTTCCATGATTTAGAATATTCAATGAAGAAAGCCCGAAAAATAGGCTTTAAATTTTCACAGTATAGTTATTGTGATTAACGGTATAATTTTAGGCAACTACCTTGAACGTTAATACGGGGTGAAAATTTAAACAACAAAACATTGAAAATCTATTTAACCTTTCAAGTGGAAAATAGTTTTGTTTTCCGTATAACAAGGGTCACGGTGATTTAACAGAGGTGAAAATAAAAACATTTTTCGGTTTCGAGACCTCAGGTGAGAGATTGTATATGAATATATTCATGTATTTTTAATGTCAGAAATGAAACGATCAAATGAAAACAGTAAAATTTAAATTAAACCACGTTCATTTAAATAACATTATAATTAATGTTATTTAAATGTCATTTAAATTTTTAATTTAGTCCTGTAATAAGATACGATCCCTTTAACTCCTCGAGTATTTGAAAAACGGCTCTCTCATTTTTAGTTATAAAATGGTAAAAATTGTCACCAATAAGTTTTTACAATGTGTTGATATTTGTCAAAGATTTTTGTATCTTTCCTCGGCATTGTGTTTTTACGAATTGACTGTGTTCTATTTACATGATATCTTAACTTCGTATATTTTATGAGAAGATGACCACTAATCAATATTGCATTGCCTTGATTACCTTTTTATATTAAATGAAATAAATAATTTAGGAAAATTTAAATAAGGAATTTAGCTGTATTTAGCTTCTATCTGATGCATAACATTTCAAAACTTGAAAGCTACTTTAAATCTCGTTAAAGATATGAACAAAAAATCTTAGCTGTGGTCCAAAGAAAGAACCCACGTTAGAAAAAGAGTTCTAAAAAATACACATACACCGTTTACATATCAAAAGAATTCTTTTAAAATCTTTCTCTACTTTCGAAACGTAAATGAATGCTAGTTAACCAACACGAAGATTTGAGAGAATTTCTTTAAGGGATTTAGTAATTACTTTATGAAGTGAAAAATTTTCTAGAAGCCAAAAACTGATGCAGGTTTTTTAAGAATTTTAGAATTAAACATAGTACTAATTTCTGGGCAAAATGATCCTCTCGTAAAAGTAGGAAATGAACAATATTAAATCATGCCATGGCATAAAAATCTTTAGCATGGCATAGTAGTATATCGAACGGCGTATAATGACAGAAGTGGAACATGAAATTTCAGCTATGCTTACCTCTAACTTCGGTTAATCTACTGACAACAACAACAAATGTCTGTAAGTCCAAATAGTAACGATGTTTATAATTAAAACCACGATTTCCATATAATAAGTCTTTAGAACACAAATGTTCATTTATCTTTGATATTTTCAAGTCTTAAATTTCACGTCGAAAAAGATTAAAGTTCAGAATTTGGAAATCAATTTCGTTCAGAAAATTAAGGTTCTACCTCTCTGCGTCAAATTGCAAAAAACAAGGTATTGGCTGATGGATGGAATCCATTTGGTAGACGTTTGCATAGTCACGGGTTGTAGTTGTAAAAGTGGTAAAAATGCTTGAGTATTTTTTTAGTATTCATTATTATTGTGCACATACAACATGAGCACAAAAAAATTACATTACATTAAAATTATGATAATATTCTAACTAATAAAGCTACAATAATGATTAGTATACATGATTATTTTTCTTTTTTCGTCATTGCTTATTGTCATGTAACACATACACGCCCACATATAAACATACACAATTTTTTTTTTGATAATTTTTTTATTGTGTAATAAGAAAAGGTGTAAAAAAGTTGTCCGTCAATTAGCGGTTGAACAGCGCCATTGTGGAGTTTTCGTGTCACCTAGTGCTCGCACCATAAAAAATCACCTTCATTATTTTTTTATAACAAGCCAAAATAAGTATAACAACAGAAACGAACTCATATGTAATGCGTATTTTACACCAAGACATCATCCAGTAGTAGTAGTTTTAAATGTTAAAAAAGAATAACTACTGAGTTTCTTGCCGGTTCTTCTCGGTAGAATCTATTTTCCGAACCGGTGGTAGCTACACTTAATTGTAAAATGACAATTCAAAACTGCTCGTAAAAGCCCACTTGAATAAAGTTTATTTTGATTTGATTTGAGTATCATTGTATTATATATAAGCGAGAATTAAACAAGGTTTGTATTCGGAAATTCCTCAAAGTCCAAAGAGTCTGTGAACAAAGCAAGGGCGGAGAAAATATATTTTTCTTCGGGAACGTAACCCGCACGTACCGTTGCACTAAACTTTTTCCCATTTTAAAGTTCAACTGCTTTTTTCGAACCTTCTCGAATAAAAAGTATTGTATTTGAAAAGTTTACAAGACGCTAAGATTTTTTAAGTTCACAGCATAGAATTAATAGCGTTTTTCTTTATTACAATGAGCTGTCAAGCTACGTGGCTAAAACACAATATTTAACGCTGAATTTTGTGAGTGAGGAAGTCTAAAAAATGTGTGTGATTTGTTTCTGCTCCTATGTTCAACCATTTGTTTTCGAAAATTTGGATTAAGCTAAAAATAATTTGATGTTGGAGTTATAATCAAATGACGCCAGTAGAAGCAGCATTAATAGTATAGTTTGTTTTATTACTATAATCTGTTATCAAATACCTCGTGTTGATTCTTCCTAAGAAGCTTTTATTTAACTTACAATCTTTCTGTGTTAGTTTTTTTTATTGAAACCTCTTCTGCTCAAAGTGGTCTGACATTATACGTCATGTTAATATTTCTTAGCAGCTTACTGTGATCGATCGTTATCATTTGTAGGTCATTTTTCTGTATAATATTAATTTAAGAAAAATACTATTATTTTATCTACCTCAAATTTTTAGGAAATTTTCAACATTCCGTCAAAGCAAAATAATTTAAAAGAACAACGTTCCCCGAAAATATATTCCAAACTTTAACGCTTTCTAGCAAAATTATTCTAATTCACTGGGTCACTGACTCGCTAAGATTCTCAGCTGACCTCTACAAATGTAAAAACTAGGAACAAGTTACTCTTACCGTATTACCATTGGCCCGATTTTAAGTCGAAGATGAATTGTCAAACGGCCAAAATAACTGATGTCTCAAAATATTAATTACTGAGTCATCTCTATTCATTCATACTGGTTCAATTTCCTTTTTAAGATGGTGGGGTATATTAATAATATAGGTACATGAAAGGTAATTGAGTGAACCGATAATAAGCTAATTGGTCACCACCGTCCATAGAAATTTTTGTATAGTTTTAAGTCTATAATCGTTAACAAAGAATGCCGATGTACGGATAAATCCAATAGGGTTTTTGTTAAATGAATCTTAATACAGTAGATCATAAAATAAAATTCATATTTAAATAAATAAATAATGTGGATTATTTGAAGTTAGTAAATTTGTTAATTTTGTACGTTTTTCATCCAAAAATTGTAAATAAAATCTATAGCAAATTGTAGGGCCCAATTTACATATTAATTAACTAAGTTTATAATTGGAAGCTAATTGCTTTGCTAACTACCAGTTATTAGAAACTAATATTTCATTCGATGTAGCCGTGATTCAAAAATAATTTATACTGGAAATACTTAGATTAACCCTTTTATAATATTGATTGATGGGCAAGTAAAACGGGTAAACAATGGTAAGTATTAACCACTGCCTATAAATTTTAAGGCCGTGTAAAATTTTAACAATTCCTTACATCACCAGTGCGCCAGCAACCTTGGGAACTAAGATTCCCTGTGCTTGGAGTAAGAATTTCCGATGTAGGTGAGCAAATCAATGTAATTTCATCTTCTATCATTTTCAGGCTAGATAACAGATTGATAATATTAGGACTGATTAATATTACTTACAGTAATAATGTCATTTCATCATAATATCATTTCATTCACCGCTCATTCACCGAGAAGAAGAAAGTAAGTAAAAGTAGAATATCTGATATGTTGGTGGTACCTATCCAGACGTACTTGCACACATCCCTATCACCAAGTAAATATATACAGATTAGCCTGCTACATCAATTGGGAGGCACAAAATATTTTTAACTGAATTAGGCTCATTAAAACTGTGTCGAATTGTCATGTTAATGTGTTGATTTAAATGTAAAGCTACCTTAAGTGAGTGGCATAAAAACGAGATGTGTCATATGACACCCATTCGGAATATAATAGACAGTGACATAAATTAACAACATTTCAAAAGACATTCACAAAAGTTGACATAAGTTTAAATAAATGTATATAAAACCGTATACAATAGAAAAAGAGAAAGATACACAGGGAGATAGGTTGCCTGGAGCATAAACTACTATAAAAGAAGAACTATATATAATATTCATCTACAAAAAGAAAGTGAGATAAATGAATATAATCTAAGCTATATTTAATAAAATTGAATGACCAGGAAATTAAAATAAGAAATCAGTCATACATTTCAATGCGATAGCAATTGTAGAAATGAACGAATAAAGAAATATTAAGCGAGCTGCTGGAAATCAATTCAGCGAGTTATTAAAAAATTCTAGAAATTGTAACTAAGTTAAAATCTTTTTAATATTTAAATTCTATGTTTGATAAAACTGTGATCAGACGAACGGTACACATGAGATATGTTTAATGGATTAATCTCGAGATAATGTTTTAGATGATACTTGTATTGTCTTCGTATGGTAGTCTAATTTTTTTTTATTTTGAAGGATTGTCGCACAAGCAATATTTTTTTTAGCGGTTATACACTGTTTTATAATTATAATCGTTTCTTCTTTTTTTTAAATTCCAATTTCGTGTATGCATCACGTTTATTCTAAATACACTTTTCTTTTGCTAGACTTTCAGCATTGTTTATGCTTAACGTTTTTTGGACAATCTAGTTCAAACTGGTAAAATATTACGAGAGATTAAGGAAAAAGAAATATCTTTTATATCTGATGAGTGGGTAGTACCTACCCAGGTGGGCTTGCACAAAGCTCTACCACCGAGTGAGGGAATGAACTGACCGGAATTAAAACAGACTGGTAGAATAATTTCCAAGCCTTCTTCCAAAATAGAAGAACCTGGGGCCAGATGTGGACAACACACGTAATGTAATGTAAGGAATTAAATTAAATTATAAGAAAAATAAACTGAGAAAATAAATTAAAAACCTAATTCAAATAAATAATTTTTCGAATCGTTTCACAATGTACGCCAGACGTAATTAAATAATATGGCATATTAAGATTTTACGGTATCATTTAATTAAATGTAACTAATAGAGTCAATATTAGTTAATTATAACATATCTTGAGCATATTTACGACACAACAAACCGGGTCATAAAGTTAATGAATCATTAAATTTAGAGATCAATTTACTATAAGGAGTATAAGAAAGCAAGATAAGGACTAGAGTTTTGTTCTATTCAGGGAAGGTAATATCAATATATCAGATACTAGCGACCGCACCGGCATCTCACAGTTGCAGTCGCTAGCCGCTTACCGCTGTCTGACCCTATGTAAGCTCAGATCTTTACAATTAATCAACTGATTTTGGTGCGGTTTTATTTAATAGATAGAAAAATTTGAGATGCAGGATTTTGTATATAATACATAGACAATATAGTAAAGAAACACTGATAATTTTAGATGTTTCTAATGTGATGTCGTAAATAAACAAATCTGTAGTATATTTAGTATCAGTATTGCACCCGTGCGAAGCCGGGGCGGGTCACTAGTTTAAAATAAATGATATATCTGCAACACTATTCAAATGCACGAGACGTCCCACTGGAAATTACACGTCGGTTTTAACATCGTTTAAAATTCCAGTTAGCTCCAGAGGGTTTCCACGTGCTTAATTCGTGTTTACAATAATTTATATCATATTCAGAAGGAAGGAAAACGTCGTGAGGAAACCTGACATATCCGTCGCCTAAATATAGCTCCGTTTGATATTTCCGTGCTGAGTAAGGAATAAATAAAGAAATAAAAATATATATCCATATTCTTGTACAAGCCATCGTGTACTCTGTCGAAAATGTACCTAACACTGGATACATCGGTTTTATTTAAACATATACTGTTAATCAATAAATTCAATCCAATCCATCTGCCCATTTCCGTCCACTGCTGGACATAGGCCTCTCCAATTGCACGCCACTGAGATCGTTCTTGGATCGTTCTTCGTAAAGATTGCACAAATTACACGCTACGTTATCTATACTTCTATACTAGTATTATATATGTGAAAGTATCTCTGTCTTAATGTCTGTCTGTCGTTCTTTCACGACCAAACCAAGAAACCGATTTTGATGAAATTTCGTATTAAGAAAACTTGAACTCCAAGACAGGACATTGGACTACTTTTTTGCCCGACAAATGACAACCAATCTTCTTAAACGCAAGCGAAGCCGTGGGTGACAAATAATATACGATATGTCAAACTTATTATTACTTAAAAAATATTTTATTTCATGCCAATTCTTAGTTGAACGTGTTTCCTGTAAATAATATGTTACAATTTAAAAAATAATAATAGTAAACACAGTTTTGATAAAACAAATTACACAATGGCAGCCTCTAATCATTCATTCATTTCAAGTTGCACAACTCAGTGCAAATATAACGATTTTTATTTTGTAATCCGCTTTATATACACAGTCTGTAATCGCAACCATTTATAATATAATACGTACATCAAAGAGGTATTATACATATATTAAGCATGGAGGTTGATAATAATGTTCATAATAAAAAAACGTTTTAATACGGGGCTGATACACATTTATTTTAATGATTCAAATTTGTTTGAATTTATTTTAATCGCCAAAAAATATAATGTTTGAAAGGATATTCACAACAGCGCGATTTTTAAGTCATTTTTTGCCTCACACGACCATTCTGTAAAATCAGCTTTCGTAGGCGGTTTTTCCAAACCGATACGACTTGAGAATCTTCAAGAACGTACTCCTTTCTTAAAGGCCGGCAACGCACCTGCAAGCCCCCCGGTGTTGCAAATGTCCATGGGCGGTGGTAATCACTTTCCATCAAATAAGCCTCCTGCTTGTTTGTGTATATACTCTATAACATAAAAAATATGTGTTATAGCTAAATTACTAACAAGTTTGCAAAATGTATATTTCATTGCATTACAATATACATATAATAAATAATGTTGAATGTTTAAGAAATATCAAATATATTAATATATATTAATAGGATACGACTAAAATATATTAATCAAAGCGTGGAATTAATACTTGTTGATTTCCAGGCAGAATACGTGACTAACATGACTGTATTTTCAAATGCTGAAAAGAGTAACTACTGAGTTTCTTGCCGGGTATTCACGGTAGAATCTACTTTCCGAACCCGTGGTAGCTTCACTTAATGTATTTGTTAAATGACGATTCAAAAGCATACTCGAATAAACTTTATTTTGATTTTGTTTTTTTTTTAATGGATTGAATATTTTATGTGAGATCGATTATCATTATGAACCGTTACTAAAACATATTAAAGTAAAAGTCATTTCAAATCCTGAACACGTTTGTGATCCTCGAATCGGTCGCACAAAAGGTTAATATATCATCGTTTTCATAAGAACAAGTATTTCCGCTTAGTTGAAGACAAATGGGTTACATTTGATACAGTGAAAGATTTCCTTAAAAAGAGAAAGTTACTTTGTGGTACGGATTCATTTTTATTAGGGTGAATATATTTATCACTTGTCCTACCAGACTGCGGTAAATATGGGCGGGTTCAAACAAGTAAAATGTGAGTAAGCAGGCTGTTTCAAATAACAAAAATATGTTATTATAATTGTATATGAAACATTAAATAAAAAGATACCGCTGAGTTTCTTTAGCAGGTTCTTCTCAGATTGAGAGAGGTGAGGTGACAACTTCCGAACGGTATATTTATTATAAATGGTATATTTTTGACAATCAACAAGCAAGAGTGTGCAATGCCTTCTTTATTGAAATAAGACTGGTGTTCTTGGTGTTACTACTACCCACTCATCAGATATCCTACCGCTAAACAACAGTACGCAGAATTGTTTTGTGTTCCGGTTTGAAGGTCGAGTGAGCCAGTGTAACTACAAGCACAAGGGACATAGCATTTTAGTTCCCTAGGTTGGTAGCGCATTAACGATATAAGGAATAGTTACTATTTCTTAAACCACTTACCATCAGGTGGCCCATATGCTCGTCCGCCAACCTATTCCATAAAAAAAAGACTTTGACTTTGCTAGTGTAACTAAGACATGACATTTGTGACCTTAGTAATAATTCGTAAATTAGTAATGTTTTATTTAACCTTATGGCCCAGAACGTCATTTGTGCCAATATCTTATCTATTATTAATACAAAATTAAATGAACGAGTTCGTACAAGCAGATGTCGAGATCGTATCAGAATCCATTATTATTGTGTTCCGGCTTATGAGGTGAGTGAGCCAGTGTAACTACAGGCACAAGAGACTAACATCTTAGTTCCCGAGGTTGTATTATTGCCAATGTCTAAGAGTGGTGGTGTCATAAAAAAACCCTTCAAATTAAGTATTGTTGTTTGGTGGCAAAATAGCTGATGATTAGGTAGTGCCTCAGAGGCTTAGTCCAAGTCCTACTGTGTAGGTAATACAGACAATAAATACAGACGGGCTTGCACCAAGCCATACCCAAGTAAACTAAAAAGTAACAAAGGAGTGTAAACAAACACAAATAACACGCTTCCTTGTACTAATATATAAAAATGAAATTAACTCTATTTTTCAGTGTCATAACCTCACCTTCCTGCTCTTTTTCCAATTTTATTTGCGGTCAGCGCAGCATACCTTCTACCATACATCTTTTCACATCATTCACACAATCAATCCATTGTTTCTTTGATCGTCCACTTCCTCTATATTATATACAAGTCCATGATCAAGATGCGACTAAATCTATTCTGAAATTTTGGTAAGATAGGGACTAGTACTTCAAAGCAGAACACGGGTTCCTTCTTTTTAGTAATCCCTCGAGGGGGTAAAATCTTCTAAGTAATATGATTTATTTAAATGAACGTACCAAATAACGGTATTGTAGTTCCAGTATATTTATTAATAAACCGTCCAGGTCACGTAGATGAAATTTCAGCTCAGACATCAGATTACGGCTGAAACGAAATGAGAGACTCTTGAAAATGTTTTCATTCTCAATCAAGATTATAAAGAATAGTGAATTTTATTTATTTACTAATATTTTAAAATAATTTAAGATGTCCAGTTGTGAAAGTTTGAAATCATTATAGGATTACAATGAATACAATAAAAGTGAAATTCTCGAAAACTAGGACGTTCTTGTGACAAGTCAGCCTTAAAATTTAAATTACCTTCATAGACAAGCAAGTTTATTTTTAATCGTAGGATTTTTATATCGTAGGATAATTTAGGATCAGGATATATTTATTACATGATTCCATTTTCTAGAACACCTTTATCTTAGCCAAAGAGTTCCATTTCGAAATTAAATTCTTTATAGATTTTTGACCGTCAACAAGCAGATGATTTTGACTTTATAATTCAAATGTTTAAAACAAACGATAATATTTTCTTTTTTCAAAATCGTTAAATTATACCGGTGCCTTGAACAATTATTAAGAGATACATTCGATGATGAAATTTTGAGATTACTAATTAAAGTTAGCTTTTTAATTGTTTTAAATCAGATAAAAAAACAGCGAGTAGTGAAACCGCAAAAATGACGTTTAATTATAAAACCAATAATGGTGATAATGTAAAGTTAATAAGAATGTTACTAAAATAAATATATTTTTTATGGTATATAAAATATTATATAATATATTAAAGTACACACAAGAGATAATTTAGGGCTACATAAATATAAAGAATACTTGCTTTGAATACCTAGTATCAGCGATAGTAATAATGCCAAACACTTGGTTGAGCACCAACCTTTATTCTTATTTATTTTCCATACCTTATATTTTTCTTGCCAGCACTGCGGCAAAATTTACTCATAACTCATTCAGTTTGAGGCTAAAGATTAAAGAGGTTATTCTGTACATTATAATGCTATAATCGATTAAATATTATGATACCAAACAATTTTATGCTTTTTCCATGTGTTAAATTATCATCATATGTTTGAACACATATAAAGAATACTTCAAAGGAAGGTTGCACTAAAAAGGTTTGGGTCTTTTCGAAAAAAAAATTCTCAGCAGTAGCTCCAAATCGAAGCTGGAATGCACCAAAGAAAGCAAGGTACTGCGGCTAAACTTCCGCTCGTGAAGGGTATTTATTAAACATATAGCATAATCTGATCTTCGTTAGAAATTTTTACGAGTACTTATGTTGCAAATTTTCGTGTTGTTTCCTGACTATATTTAGATTTCCACGGAATCTCAAACACTCGCCAAAATAAAACAAGAAGATGGAAGTTTCCATAGTCCGAAAGGCGAGCCTCAAACAGACGGAAATCAAACGTAGAAATAATAGCTTCCTGTGTTTTCTGAGGCGCGGTGTAACACAGCGAACTTCCTAAATCCGGGCCTGATGCTAAGTTGTTTTTAGAAATCAAATTTAATTGTCACTTTTAGTTTTTTTTTTTTTATTTCAGAATTATATTTAAATAAAGTATAAATGACTACAAAGTATAAGTTTAAACATTTATAAGTAACTGAAGAAACAAAACGAGTATATGGGCCACCTGATCATAAGTGGTTACCATCACCCATAGACATTGACACTGTAAGAAATATTAACAAATTCTTACATCGTCAATGCGCCAACAACTTTGAGAACTAAGTTGTTATGTCCCTTGTTCCTGTAGTTATACTGGCTTACTCACCCTTCAAACCGAAACACAACAATTACTGAGCACTGTTGTTTGGCGATAGAATAACTGATAAGTGGTACCTACCCAGACGGACTTGCACTAAGCCCTACCACCAAGAGTTCGTCCTATCGTTTCCGTGGGACTGATTAAAAAACATATAAACTTACACATTTATAATATTCGTAAGATTTAGGAGAATTAAGAATTACTTGGATAATATTTATTATCTTGGAGACTCGAAGCTCCCAGTTTGAAACGTATTAACTTAAAAATATATTTGAAACTTAAATTTTTAACCTCGTAATTTTTTTTAAAGACTTTTGTTATTTAGTTAGTTAGTCTTTTTTAAATGCACGATATTAATTTGAAAGAAACATTTTATTTTTTGGGAAAACTCCAATATCCCAAGATCCTGTGTATTTTCGGGGCGGAAAATGACAAAAAATGCTTGGAGCTAGTTTCCGTTACTTCTACACAGTAGGTACATCTAAAAATATACAATTGACCTACGTATTTCATGTGAAAAAAAGCAATTTTTTTATTGCAAAAGTTTACTAATTTCGAGTGAATTTAATTGGAATTAGTCAGAGTTTAATGTGCTTTTGGTGTAAAAAGTATACGCCATGCCTTGTGTTAAATTACGTGGAATCGTTGTAGCTTGTAATCTAGATAATGGCCCGCGGTGTGAATTTGCTATCGTACATGTACATGTACATGTTTAAGCGCTTCAATAAAACAGTCACAATCGCAGACAAAAATGTCTTAGAATAAAATATTAATTTAGTTCTACTGATATAAAATAATTTAGTCACTAGTTAATCTCTTAGTATATCCATACCTGAGGCACGAAACAACACGAAAAGCAATTCCTATTTGAAAATATTTACCTTCATTACATTGTACTGTACCAGAAACTTAATTAATTTCTATGTACCTTATCTTAACTTTTTTCTCTTGAAAAGTCAATTGGTAATTTTTTGACACTCCGTTTATCATACTACACTAAAATGGTACGGCAATATGTATTGAGCCAATGAAAAAACAAGGGTGTGCCCAGACTCAATGAACATATAAAAATGTAATGTCGACTGTCTTGTCTTTATTCTAGTCTGTCCTTTAAGTGAACTCGGTAAAGCCACGCAGCCTCAGCGCTCCAGTGATTTGACGAGCCATTTCACTCAGTTAAAATACGTCGTGAAATCCACATATTATATGTTTTCTTAAAATGTTTTTATAAGATAGTACAGTTGTTAGAACGCTTACACTTTAACTTATGATTGTGGGTTCAAACCTAGGATATCACTCGAGTTTAATGTTTTAAAGTGATATTAAAATATTGTGAAGGAACCAATATCAATGAAATTCTGTTAAATATTGTTTTGTTTAGTTTGAAGGGTGAGTGAACCAGTGTAACTACAGACAGAAAGGACATAACATCTTATAATTTATTATTGAACGTCATTTGCCTGCCTATACCATTAAAATATATATTTGTTTCGAATCGATAACTAACTTTATCATATTATATTTACAACCGATTAGTCACATAATAATAAATAAGTATAACATATTATTCTACCTCAACAGTATAAAAAAGTTGTTTTGAACGATCTGCATTGCGAAACATTTTCGCGATCTTGGCTAAATCCACGCACGCAAAGATCGTTTACGCCACTGCTAAGCTTTTTTTTTCTAACCGAGAAAATACGAATTTCTAAAACATCTTTGTTACAAACATTTAGACGAATTTATTCCTGACATTTATTCTTTTAAGATGGATGGCGTTTTCCAGTGCGGCCCTACAGATTTATGCTAAGTCTACATAATGTGTTTGGAGTTCCGTGCTTTAATATTTAGATAGTAATTTTATATTTTAATTTATTATAAGACCGCAGCGTTTAAAAACATTCTTTGCTTAATAAAACTACTGTAAAATTGACTATTACTACATTGACTATTTCCCTCTAAACAGAAATCTGGGAAATATTTCAAATATTATAAGTACATATTTAATGATCAAATTTTGTTTTTCATGTTTTGCATATTCCAAGATTAAATAAGCCAAAACAACCTAAAAATTTACAAGTATAAATTAATTTATACCAAGAAATTTAAATGCAAGCGAAAGTATTTCCTCGAAACTTCATTCAATTTGTAACTGTTTATGCTGTTTTTCATTCCTTTCAGAGCTAATTCGTATTTATGTGTAACTGTACGGCATTCCATAGCCTAAGCTAATACACACTTGACTGAGCCCGGTCCAAAGAAAACTCCCAAAGTGGCTTATGGTGAGTTTAATGAGTCTAATCCGATTTTATTACATAAAAGTTACGAGAAAATTTACGCTTGGGAAAAAATTCTGCTAAAGTAGGCATGATATTACGGAGTCATTTTTAAATAATATTTTTAAGACATTTATTACTTTGCCTGCACCTGTAATGTCAATTAAAAATTCACGAAACATAGCATCTAAACATATAATGATATTTGAGTGTCTGTTTGTAAAATTAAAATGGCCCTTTTTTAATCAATGCATATTATATATGTAAACACGATACATATACAAAAATAACATTTCTTACCATTTTTGTCTGTCTGTCTGTTCCGACTAATCCCTGGAACGGCTGGACCGATTTTGAAGGGACTTTCAATGGCAGGTAACTGATATGAGAGTAACTCAGGCTAAAATATTTTTTTTGTTCAATCTCGTTGACAATACATTCGTAGATACAGTCGAAATAATTATAAAGCTTCATAAACTACAAATAACAAACATGGGAAATATCCCGTATTAAAAACCGTAATTATTTAATAAAAATAACTTAAAAATAAAAACTACACTTTTAATAAAAAAACAGCTATCACATCTAGTTTGTTGACTCCAAATTTTGAAAAAAAAAATTCTAAGTAGTCTATGAGTCTTTAAAAATAAATGGAAAGCCATCAGCCACACAGAGGTTGTCACCATAAATATCGGAAGATACTCGTTAACTTCTGATGGGGACATTACTTTCGCCTAAAACACTTGGATAAGTGTCAATTAGTAAAGCTAAGGGATAGCCTCTAAAGGTCCCTTTCTGGTTAAAGTCTTTTCTTTTTAAGAAGACGATTCAAAAGTTCATCATGCTGTCATTGAGAGTTTGCGGATGTCCATATTTTTGGAAACGTTAAATTTTTTACCCTACGATATAAATGTAAGCAATTTCTTTCTTTATCCAATAGTGAGATGGACGATTAACCAGACCTCCTGATAGTACCATCAGTTTTAGACATTGGGGCTGCAAGGAATATCAATCAGTCAACATCAATCCCCCGAGATACGTAGCAATAATAAATAGCAAGAAGTTAACATGTCATATTCAGTAAGCCTGAATTTACACTGGCTTACTCTCTTATAAAACCTCAACAAAACAATACTAAGTACTGAAGCTCTACCACCAATAGGCCTCATGAGTCAATACCTGCGTTGTTGCCTCCAAATGGAACTCGCAATATTTGGTTTAGAGAAGAGCTGTCAAAAATCAATGTAAACAAAAGTGAATTTGTTAAACTGGATTAATCCAGATCCATCTTGAAATAAAAAAAAAACTCCTTGAACCAAGAAATCCGGCAAATTGTTATATTTTTAAATTTTCTTTGAACCTTATTTTTACATTTTTTTCATGTTTGTATTAAAATATTGTTTATTGTACGAAAATTGTCACCTCACGTCGATTTAATGGGAACTGGTCCAAGATTTACCAAGTTCGTGTGAAATTATATTCCAAGTGGAATAATTCTGAACAAAGCTCCTGATTTAATAACTTAATAAAGTCTTTATTCTACGAATTTCTTTCATTTCATGTTACAATTTTCCGAGACCATTATGTATTTCGATCAGGTTTTTATTAAATATGGTTGACTTCGAACGTCGAACTGAATATTAATGGGAGAGAAACTTATTAGTTCATTTTTTTGGGTTGCTATGCCAATGTTAATTCGGTAATATGCTGAGCCAAATGCGCCAACGCCAGATACCATAATATATGAAATATTTTTCTCATACCTTTGTACCACATTACATAATATGTGATTCCATTATATAACAGTACTGTACGCAATAAGTGGATGGTACTCTTTATTCAAAAGAGATGGCTCATTGATGCCAATACGAATGATTCTTTAACGATGATTCTGAGTTCAAAACAGGGTAAGTACTGCTGAATTAATGTGTCTTACTTGTATCTGTAAGTCATCTCGTGCTTGGCGGTGAAGCAAAATATCGTTAATCAACCTTCGACTGGAGGTCATCAGTGGTGCGTTAACAGAATGCTACTTTTAAACTTTTTTTAAAGAATCCTATTTTGAAAAATCTTCAAAAGAGACTTAACCACAAAATTCTCGTGATAGCCGTTCTCGACTCGAATCGAGTAGCCTGCGAAAAGTTTTAGTGCTTATAGAATGTACTTACTACACGGAAAACATTGTTCGTTTGCTAAGACATTAAAATCTTAAAAGTTCAACATTTATTGGATGAGATTTATTTTAGTGCACTCTATTTAGTTAAGAGTATTCCTCGTCCGTTTTGATTTTGCTAACCCTACTTTCTTAAATTATGAATCAACTAGCGACCCCGGCTTCACATGGGTGTAATTCTGATATTAAATCCACAACAGCGCGATTTCTAAGACATTATATGACTCGCACAACTACTTTGTGGAATCAGCTTTCGCCGGCGGTTTTTCTGAACCGATACGACATGGGAACTTTCAAGAAAAGAGCGTACTCCTTCCTTAAATGCCGGTAACGCACCTGCAAGCCCCTTGGTGTTGCAGATGTGGTGTGGTGGTCACTTTCCATCGGGTGAGCCTCCTGCTCGTTTGCCACTATGTCATAAAAATATTTATATATACCACAAAATATCTTACAATGTACAAATAATTTGTTTACTTACGACGTCACTTTAGAATCCTGTTAAATAATCATTGCATTATACATATAAACCTGCCTCTTAAATCAACGTATCTATTAAAAAAGGGCGCATCAAAATCCGTTGTTTATTTTTAAAGTTCTAAGCATACATAGGAACAGACTGCGGTATGAGACTTTGTTTTATACTATGTAATGATAACGATAATATTGTGAGCTCGTAAATATTTTAACTGGTACGCAGCTTCAAACTCCAGAAACTGGAGTAGGTTACATTCGAGTAACTTCAGAGATATAACTCATTAATGAGGCATATTCACTTGTAAATTTATCAGTGAAATTAATATAGATGATGCTACGAACTACTGCAACGCAACGCTTGTATCATATACTTGTATATGCGGAGTATAATTAAATGCGGCATATTTTAAGTTTTGAGTGAAAACTAAACTAATAATTAATTTATAAAATATAATTATATTACAAATAAATTATTTGTGGTAATTAATAAAAGAATTAGTCATATAATTCAAATGTTGATCATGATTCAATTCATTGAATGGTATTCAAAGAAAAAATTTAACACACAAATAAGATATTCAGCTATTTACAGGAAATATAGAATAGAGTACAAAACATTGCTAAACATAAATCGATCAATCAAATATGGTGAGTTTATTTAGTGACATTCAGTGTCATACTTTTAATATAAATTTGTGTAAATAATCCATCCAGTATATGATTAAGTAGAACTTCTTATAGAAACAAAATTCTGAGAAAGAAAATTCTTTCACATTGGATTTACACGATTAATAAAAGCTTGTAAAATAAAGCAAGACTCTTTAAAGAAGAGGTGGTTTTTATTATATTGGATTTAAACGTTTATATTTAATACAGAAAAATGGCTGCGTCCAGTTGCTATTAATATGATTATATACCTTATATTTGTATAATAGCCTCATTTTATGATGCTTGGAAGATTTTGGAAATATTTCTAAAACGAGACCTGGGTGGGAGCCGAATACTGTGGCACGTATTCCCATTATCATCGTCATCTAACTGATTTTGAAGAGAGAGAAGGTTCGGTTGATATAGCTGGAAATGCGCAGTGATTTGCAATTGTCGCAGCCAAGCTCAGCACAGTGGAAAATATATTTGTCCTGTTCTTCAACACAATAATATTATAGATTTATTCTTTGAGTTAAAAACTTTTTTTTAGATTTTTTTTCACATATAATCTTAAGTACCTTCTCTGATATAATCTTAAAGTGATGAATACTTTAGTATTATTTATATTTACAACAAACCTATGTATATTCATAGTAACATTGATCACTTTGACAAAATCTGTGATATCATTCTATAGGATCTATATGATAAACTCATAACGCCAAGTTTCGATTTCGCAAAGTCAATAAATCCTTCTCAGGGCAAGGTATTCATTTCCATAATAAAATTACAGAGACATTTTTAACTTTTCCATTTCATAAATTTAAATCATTTGTAAAGAAATATATTGGTAAAGAAGGTATCATATTACTCAGTACAAGATTATGCAGATAAAAAAGCATGGAATTAATTACTTGTGGACTTCCAGGTTGGATTAATTACATATATATTTAAATGTTAAAAAAGGATAACTACTAAGTTTCTGGCCTGCCTAGGTAGAACCTACTTTCGGAACCGGTGGAAGCTTCACCTAAAATAGTTGTTAAATGACGATTCAAATTGCGTTTACTTGAATAAAGTATATTTTGATTTTGATGAAAGATAAAAGAGATAATTACTTTGGTATTCATATGATAATGTGTGCATGTTATTGTATTATGTATTATATTTAGTGTAGCAAGATTTACTGCTGAGGACAGAGACAAATGGCTTAATTCAAGGCGCTGTTTCACTGCAAATTGGGGTGTACATGTCTCAGAATTTCTTCCGACACTTACACGCTCGTAAATTCATCGCGAACAGACTACATTTGACTACTTGTCCAAACCATTCTATTCTATACGTTATTGTAAAATCTAATCGAGATATTATATTTTATTCAAGCTGGTTTAACAAGTATTTGGAATTAATATTTAGATTCTTCTGAGAAGAATTAACAACAAACTCAACAACAACAACAACAACGAAGTCCTTTGGAAAAACGCAATTTATATATTGTTCATTCTTTTCATCTACACATTTATACAAATATACATTACATATATACATTACTGTATTGCGTTCCTTTTTTATTTTTTTAACGAAATATTTTTAACAGTCTAAATAATATAGTACTGTTATGTTGATATTTACAAAATTTTGTCGCAATTTGCACCTACTTTACATCTGTGAAATTTATTAATCAAAAAAAATTATATATAGCTTTCTAAAAGTGACAAAGAAAACAAGAATAGTATCGATTCATTGGTTCCGAAGATTATACAAACAAGTTCTTTATAGTATTGGTATAAATTAAGAAACTGATATGGTAACGCAAACGAAGGAGGTCATATATCAACTAAATCGAACTCAGTACTACAAACGATATTAATTTAATTTTAAGGCAGTGCCTCGAATATTCTCGTGAATGTTATTGTCTAGTGTGTTCGTAGCATTATAAAAGCTTTCTAGTTTTATAAGCGTGCCATCTGAGGCAGAACTGACAGGACCGAGTCGCACTTCTAATGGAATACAATAAATATATTATCTGCATCGCTTACAGAAATAAACCTAACTTAACAAATGATTGTCAAAAACATGTTTAAGCGATGAATATTTGTATTATCGAATGTTATCATTTCTAACTTATTCCAAGCGTTTTTATAAGATTTATTTTAGTTGTCAGATGATAATATCATGTTTATATATTACCAGTGAAAACTTAGCTGATTTATGTAATTTTACATATTCATATCCCATTTGTTTATCTTATTGTTTGTTTGTTTCCCTATATAACATATTCCCTATATATTTACACAATCTCACGACACGCTAACCGCTTACAATTTGGACGTAAGGTTACCTACAAAAACCTTACAAAGCATATAAGTCTTCCCCAGTCGTATCGAATTTTCCAACTAATCAAAGGAAATATAGAATACCCTTATATTTATACCTTAACTTTTGTTTGATGTTACTTCCAGTACTTGAATGGTAAAGGTTTTAGTATTGTTGTGTTCCAGTTTGAAGGGTAAGTAAGCCAGTGTAACTACAGTCACAAGGGACATAACCTCTTAGTTCCCAAGGTTGATGGCACCTTGACGATGTAAGGAATAGTTAATATTTCTTACAGCGTCATTGTCTGCGGGTGATGGTGACCACTTACCATCAGGTGGCCCATATGCTCGTCAGCCAACCTATACCATAAAAAAGGGTACCGAATATTAATCAGAATTACATCAATATATTATTACAATTAATGTGCATACTTTAACTATGTGTGTATTTTATTTCATTTAAAGATTTCGAAATATCAGCATATTCACAAATTATAAGTAATACTAGGAAGTAAATTCCTGTACGGTGTTACACCACTACCTGTGTTTACATTATACATTAAAATAAAAACAAACACTACAATCTTTAACATATCAATAATAAAAAGTTATATAAACAACAACAAAATAATAATAACCTACACCAAATTAAAAAGAAATAAACCTGAAAATAAAAACGAAAAATTTATCGGTACACTAATTTAACAAAGAGTCTTTTTTTTAAACTTACTGTTATTGCTTCATATTTATCAATGTCATGGGAAGCGTGTATACTTACGACTGTCAAGTCTTTTTGAATAAAGGAAATAATCAAAATACATAATAATAGCCAAGAAGAAAAACATTCAGAGTCAATGAATATTTCGTCTGGAATATACGACTTGTAATGGACTCATACATATTTATGGCATAAAAACACATACATCGAAAGAAATGGGATATTCAGTTCCGTCTGTATTCAATACTTTGCCATTAAATACCATTCTCATTTGGTTTTTGTCACGATTCGAAAAAAAAGGAAAAGTAACAATAACATCCTGTAAATTTCCTACTGCTGGGCTAAGGCCTCCTCTTCCATTAAGGAGTGGGTTTATAACATATTTCACCACGCTGTTTCAATGCGGGTTGGTGGAACGCACATGTGGCATAATTTTAATGAAATTAGACATATGCAGGTGTGTCACGATATTCTCATTCACCATCGAGCACGAGATGAATTTTACACACAAATTAAGCACATATATATAGTGCTTGCCTACGTTTGAACCCGAAATCATCGGTTAAGATGCACGCGTTCTAACCACTGGGCCATCTCAGATCTTGTCAAGATTTAAAGCAAATGAAAATTATCAGCGATCTGATCAATGCCCATTTTGTGTACTAATTATTCATTAAAATGTGACAATACTAAGATTATTTAAAAAAAAAAGTTTTTAAGAAGAAATAAGTTGAAATAAAATTTCATAAATACGTAAACAATAGATAGAATGGGACAGATAGTAAGAAAGAGAGAAAAGATCGTCTAGAGCCAAAGTAACGCTTTTTCCTCACGTGAATATTTCTACCAGTTCATTGTACTGTACGCCGGGTTAAAGAACTTCTATCCCAATACGAGTTAAATATAAACATCAAAAGCACAGACATGTCTGTGAGCTTCAGAAATAACAATAGAGAGGAAATCTGAGGTTAAAATAATGTCTATTGAACATTTTATCTTTTGATCATTAGGTCTTTAAAAAATTCGATCACCGGAATTAACGGCGCATAAAATAAAAGGATTTTTTCAACCATTGTGCCTTTAATTGCCCATTACGCACAGAACTTTTTCGATTTAAAATATTTATCACTTGTCATCAAAACTCACTAGGGACATGTTTGTAATAAAACGCGCGGTATTTGTTAATAAAATCGAATACACAACGCAACAGCCATCAATATAGAGTTCGTGCCTAATGTGAAATACCTTAAGCTAAATTAAATGCCACGCAAATTTATCGTAGCATGAGATTGGCTTAATCTCGTTGCAATTTTTGCAAACAATTTATTCTTTTATGTAGGTACGCATACTTCAAATCATTACAAAGTATGCGTGAATACTCTATATAAACAAAAGAAAAGTAGGATATGGTACTACTAAAATTAAATAAGAATATTGTCAATTAGTAAATATTAGTTAGTGTGTGTCACGTAATTTGAGAAGAATGGAGAGCGACAATTCCAGGAAAGATCTGCTGATATTTAAGTCCATAAGAAAATTATAAACCGTGCACAAAAATAAAAATATTAAGTAAAAAAGGCACGGCAACCGTGAATCTACATCCCGATTTTTTATTCATCTAGTAATATGCACGTGTTATTAAATAAATAAAAAAAATCTGCCAAAATTTTAGTCAAATCCCTTCAGCCAATCTGGCTTGATTGAGTCACATTTATGTAACCATCCAATGTTTTGCTCTTATCAAAATGATATTATGTAAACGCCTTACTTACCTTCGTTAAGTAGTACAAAAGTGTCCTTGTGTATGTTTATTCAAGGCGAAGGTTTATCTGTATAATACAAGCACAATATCATCGGGAAATACTGATAATTTTAAAGGAATGTCGTCAGACGTAGCGGTTTGTATTGTCTAATGACAGAAAAACTTTTACTTTGTAAGATATTTTGAAGTATTATTATAGTATAAATATGCACCCCTGAGAAGCCGGGTCGCTAGTAGATTACAAAAGGTAAGAGTATCTTTTCACGGCGAACCGTTTAATATAAAAGTAAGTATAAAAGCTTAATCACGAAAAGAATAAATCGTCAGTAAAAAAGAAGAAAAGCTGAAGTGTCACAATGGTAATGGGCTTAGAGGTGTGATAGGAAACCTCATTTGAAATAAAGGTCATTTCGGTGCTGTAATGTCTCTTTATTTCCATTGATCACATAATATAAATGTAACTATCATTATGATGGGGCAATAGGTGTATTTTTTATGTTATAGGTAGATGGGGAACTCCCAGGGCATCGGCGTGGGAGGCCGTAGTCTCCTTCTGTGAGACCGTCCTGCCCGGGGCGGAATAAGAGAGAGAGCGGATGCCTGCGATGGGGGTCTCACGCATCCGTTTCATACGGCCGAGAGGAGGGCGGTGCAGCCCGCTTATGGCCCCGGACTGCCGGTGTACGCACCAGTGAGGGGTGCGGGGAGGGCGAGACCATTCTTCGCCCTTCTAAGTCGGGCTACTTGGATTACTTGATGGTAAGGCTTTGGGCAAGCCCGTCTGGGTAGGTAACACCTACTCATCAGTTATTCTACCGCCTAACAGTACTCAGTATTGTTGTGTTCCGATTTGAAGGGTTAGTGGGCCAGTATAACTACAGGCACAAGGGACATAACATCTTAGTTCCCAAGATTAGTGACGCATTGACGATTTAAGGAATAGTATTATTTCTTACAGCGTCATTGTCTATGGGTGATGGTGACCAAATACCATCAGGGGGCCCATATGCTCGTCCGCCAACGATAAAAAAGACATGGAGCAACGGGCTGCGAAATTGATCCCACAGACTCTCCGTTTCCCTGCTGATGCCGACCATCGCTGGGTAGTACAATGTCACATAATACGACAGCCCCCCCCCAAGAATCGGGTATCTATGAAGATATTCCCTGCGTAAAAAAAAGGTAGACGGGAAAATCGGTCACCTGTCAGTGATCAACACTGCCTATAGATATTGATGCTGTATGAAATAATAACTTTACAACACACTAATGCGCTACCAATGCACACAGCTCTACCACTCATTAAAGATGTATAACTTATGTAGTAATATAATTAGTGAAAATGTATTTTGGCGTCGGCCTCCGCGGTCGAGTATTACACGGGTTTTCATAGGTTACTCCGTGGTCCCGGGTTCGATTCCTAGCCGACTCGATGTAGGAAAATGTGATACCGTTATAACAAAATTCTATATTATACATAATGTTTAAATACACAAGAAATGTCTAGAAACTAAAAATTAAAAAAACTCTAACTTCATGACTTGTACGGCGTTGAATAATGAGATGAAATATAAACTCAACTAGTTTCACTATACAGGTAGTTGTCAGAGTGCACCTGCATCCGTCTGCAGCATCTCGCGTGGATATTTTAATATCATAAGATAATATTTTATCTTATCTTTGTTTGAAAGTAAGCCGAGAAAACCAGACGAAGGGGACTGAAAATCATCTTAATTGTCAATCAATTACAAATTAATATACAAGTACATTCAAATACTAGTTGTCTTTAATGGAATGAAGTATGATATAGCTGCAAATAATTATTCGACAACATCACATACATTACTCTGATCCAAATGTAAGTAGCAAAGCACTTGTGTTATGGAAAATCAGAAGTAACGACGACGGTACCACAAACACCCAAAAACTGGTGTACACTTTACTCAACCGCGATAATTATTTTTTTTGTTATAAAATGTACAATTATTTACCACCATATTTTTTAATATAACCCAAATCAGTAGTTTCCAATGTAAAATAATACATTATAAAGGCGAAAGATGCAGTCCATACATGGCATAACAAGATATATGAACAAGAAAATTAAAACGATACAAGAAATAAAAATATTATAAGATAAACATAACAACAGCCTGTAAATTTCCCACTGCTGGGCTAATGCCTCCTCCTACTTTGAGAAGAAACTTTAGAACATATTCCACCACGCTGTTCCAATGCGGGTTGGTGGAATGCACATGTGGCAGGAGTTCAATGAAATTAGATACATGCGAGTTTCCTCATGATGTCTTCCTTTGCCGCCGAGCACGAGATTAATTATAAACACAAATTAATCACATGAAATATTCAGTGATGCACACCTTCTAACCACTGAGCCATCTCGGCTAGAGTATAAGACAAATTAAATGTATAATAGTTTGAAAAAGTCGCCAACATCAGATCAACCTATTCAACAAGAAGATTAATTACATACGACCTTAATTACTGACGTTGTACAACTTTTTTTAATTAGGTACATGCAGATTTTCCACGATGTCTTTTATTCATCACAATGTTGTCTCTCAATTTTTTTTTAATATATTTTTTTTATTGTATAGGTTGGCGGACGAGCATATGGGCCAGCTGATGGTAAGTGGTCACCATCACCCACAGACAATAACGCTGTAAGATATATTACCTTACATCGTCAATGTGCCACCAACCTTGGGAACTAAGATGTTATGTCCCTTGTGCCTGTTGTTACACTGGCTCACTCACCCTTCAAACCGGAACACAACAATACTGAATACTGTTATTTGGCGGTAGAATAACTAATGAGTGGGTGGTACCTACCCAGACGGGCTTGCACAAAGCCCTACCACCAAGAAAAATATATTGAACAAGAGGGAAAATAAATATTAAGAAAATATTTGTTATTGTAATATTTTATGATCTCGGGCGTGAAGGAATTTTGGGCATGTTTAGTCATAAGATAAGGAGGATCTACAAGATTTCTGAGCAATTTGAATAAAATTTTAATGTTATTTTTTATAAATAAGGTATATTATTTAATAGTAGGTTATAAGCATTATAAATAAACGTGTCGATAATATTCATTCATTAATTTACCAATCGATGTTATATTGGTTCAAATTATTAATTGCTGTGTAGCCTTGTAGAATCTACATTCCGAACCAGTAGTAGTTTTTACATAGTAGTTTGATTCTGGAACAGGATGTATTTATTGTACGTGATATATGTATTTATTTTTTTATGTAAAACAAATGACAATAGACAAATTAATACGATCATCATCCAACACAACACTAGGCGCTTAAAACATAATATATCGGATTTAATATAAATAAACATTTTAACAAAAAGAAAAATACTATTTTAAAACAAATGAATATGCACTAAAAAGTAATAAAAATAATTAGTACTCAACATATTTTTAGAGTCCTCCTAAGTAAAATGAAATGAAAATATAAGACTACTTAAAAGTCGATTTATGATTACATAGTGTAGTTATAGTTATTGTTATATTTGGAGCCGGTGTCACACGCCTCTATAATAAAAAAAAGAAGCGATACGAGCTTGACTCTTGTTTGACCCAGTATATTCTCATATCGTTTTTTGATAGATATACTATAGGGTTTTCTTGGTTTAAAGTTGTGAGATAACAAACATAAAAAAAATATAGACGATTTGATAACCTCCTTCTTTTTGAAGTTGGTTGAAAATACGGAGCGAGACGGGCTAATGATCCAATGGCCTAATGGTAAGTGCCAAGTGGTCACAATTGCCAATGCGCATTGGCAATGTTAGAAATATTAACCATTCCATTTTGAAACTAAGATGACTCGGTAGAATACGTATTATGACTTCGGTACTTACATAGTTAAGCTTGAATAGAGCCATACGATTATGTAAAACTAGTATTTGTCATTATTATCTATGATTGTGTGGCAATAGAGTAGAAATGAATTTATGTAACAACTCTATGTACATGACGTCTTGCCTAACGTAGCACTGTCGTAGCGCAATTGACTACGTGACTACGCATAGTACTACGAAGCTGCTACATAAATCAACATTCATGTGTGTTTTATAAAAATCCTTTAGTACTAATATACGCAAATGGAGTCGAGTCTTATTTAAATAATAAGAAAATAAAGGTACGCTTGGCACTCAAACAAAGTTTATTACTATTGCTTATTTTCAAAATTAAAAAACGATGTTCCTTGTAGGATATTTTACGTAAACTAATTTTTAACTGTACATCTCGAAATTTTTTATTTGTACTGATAATTAAAAAACATTAAAATAAATTAAGTACAAGAAAATTTAGTAATATATTCTCAGTTGAAATGGCCCAGTGGTTAGAACGCGTGCATCTTAATCGATGATATCGGGTTCAAACCCTGGCAAGCACCAATATATGTATACATGTGTTTTATTTGTGTTTATAATTCATCTCGTGCTCGGCGGTGAAGGAAAACATCGTGAGGAAACCTGCATGTGTCTAATATCATCGAAATTCTACCACATTTCCATTCCACCAACCCGCATTAGAACAGTGTGGTGGAATATATTGCAAACCCTTTTAATGGAAGAGGAGGCCTTAACCCAGCAGTAGATTATTTACAGGCTGTTACTTTATTCCCAGTTCATAAGACGACCTTTGTTCAAGATCAAGTGTCATTGCTCAGCTCCTTAACTTAACATAAGAATTAAGAAGTCCTTAAAAACCTGTTGTAATTGTATCACTACCAAAATACCCTTAATGAAAAAGGAATTATATCCATAATTAAATCAGGGAAATAATTTTGGAATAATTGTTAAAATTAAGAAAAGTCAAAAATGAGGCAAAGTAAATTTACCGTAACTAGACTCCGACACCTACATCGAAGAACTAACTACCACAACTAAACAACCACAAATTAAGAAACTCAATTATTAAGACAACTCACCGATATATTCAGTATATCGAATTAGAATTTGGATTCGGTGTGAAGCCGATAGTTCCAAAATTCAAAAAGAACGAAATCGAAAGTTCACGAACCTTTGAAAGGTTAGCGAGTGTGACCAGTATCACTACCAAAATACCCTTAATGAAAAAGGAATTATATCCATAATTAAATCAGGGAAATAATTTTGGAATAATTGTTAAAATTAAGAAAAGTCAAAAATGAGGCAAAGTAAATTTACCGTAACTAGACTCCGACACCTACATCGAAGAACTAACCTTTAAACTGGAAGACAGCATTACATTAAATTAATCTGAAACGATGTGAAATGACCTCTAATCAAATTCAGCAAACGAATTAGATGATTAAAATCTTATTTTAATAATTGTTTTAATGTACCTTTAAAATAAATATAATTTATTTTATTAATTAAAATTTTAGAAAATGCCAAGTTGAAGCGTTATACTAGCAACACCGACATAAATTAAGTCTGAAATGGGTCAATGGCACGGAATTTAGCGAATTGACACTTTTTTGACGTTTTATATAATTATAGAAAAAAGTTAAAATTATGAAAATAATTTTTAATGTAACAAAATATTTATTACATATAGTTACTGTATAAATAATGACCGTGTGGAATGGTAGCAATTCCCCGTTGAAGCGTAATTCCGATCCTCTAGGCTAAAAACTAACCAGTGCTACTGTCACCAGTGGAGTAAATAATGGAGGCGTTATACTTTTATTGAAGCTTTTTCGTTCTGAAAAGTATTTTTTGAAGAATTTATTCGATCTAATATTATATAATAATTAATATCCGAGTAATATACAAAGGTACGATTTCTTTCAATTTGATTTAAAAGTAAGGAGGTATCAAATTCTGAATAACATTTCATGTATAAAATAAACCTTAATATACAAAATTCCGAACATATCATGTGTAGTAGAATTTTCTGTCAACTTCAAAATTTGTTTACAATTTATTTCGTGTGTAGTGAGCTA
This sequence comes from Vanessa cardui, assembly GCF_905220365.1. Lineage (NCBI taxonomy): Eukaryota > Metazoa > Arthropoda > Insecta > Lepidoptera > Nymphalidae > Vanessa > Vanessa cardui. The sequence goes on from NC_061134.1 coordinate 13,981,710, forward strand.
GAGTTGCAGGGAAGCTTGTTATTTTGAAAGAAATTCCAGGAAAATGTCTCTCCTCGAATTCAGTCGGTGTCAAACTAATTTGAAATTCAATAATAAATTTGACAAAAACATTCTGATGACGTGCGACTTCGAATAAATTGACCATAAAAAAGCGAGCAGGTATCCAATACTGGAAATTTAATTTTAGATACAAATCACATCGTGACGATTATAAATCATTACGTCATAAATAATTACCATTAAAATAAATCGCTTAATAAATTCATATGACAAAAGATCTTTGACCTCAGGCTGAGCTGAATGTCAAATTTTGAAATAATTTATTATGGGTTTTGATAAAGAATACTTGGATTTATTACGTCATAAATCAGATTTGGAATATTGTTTTAAAACGGGGATGCAAATTTTAATCGGGTTATATAGCGTTTAGGGTTCTGTTTTGAAACTAAACTTTTATAAGTGTTATAAACTTTGCCTTAGTTTATTGTTTTATAAACCACGAAAAAAGATTATATACATCATGAAAAGTATGGATTAAGAACAATAAGTTGATTTTTAATTAGGTTAAATAAATTTAATGTACCGGTTGTTTTCTTGACAACTTTTTTGGGTAGGATGTACAGTGTACCGAATCGACAGCTAAATATAAATTATTTTTTGCTGTCTCGAATTGACTCAAACTAAGTACAAAATAACAGCCTGTAAATCACCCACTGCTGGGCTAAGTCCTCCTCTCCCATTAAGGAGAGGGTTTGGAACATATTCCACAACGCATACCTGTTGACTTCCAGGCAGGATATATTAATTTAAATAATTGTATTGACTAACATGACTGTAATTTTTTAACTAATGAGTAAGTACTGAGTTTCTTGCCGGTTCTTCTCGGTAGAATCTACTTTCCGAACCGGTGGTAGCTTCACTTAATTTTTATATGACGATTCAAAAGTGCTTGAAAAAGCCCACTTGAATAAAGTATGTTTTGATTTTGATTTTTTGCTGTTCCAATGCGGGTTGGTAGAATGCACATGCGGCTGAATTTCGATGAAATTAGACACATGCAGGTTTCCTCACGATGTTTTGCTCAATGAAGTACATTTTGGTTGAATTTCGATAACCAAGCTCGTTTACATGAAGACTGGGTTTCTGTCAATAAATTTGCTTAACCAAACTGAAGTTAGAAATAAACAGTCTTATATGTATATCCACACACGCACCCACTTGTGCAGTCTACACACACTCTAGTATTTCCAACACAGTTACGAATATGATCATCATCATGTCCTCGAAACATAAATTTCATACGCAATGTAATATCACCAAAAAAGTTCTAACTAACTTACAAATATTTTCTATAAAGAATGTACTCAACCGGCTGCCCCAAAAATTTTATTAGCAATAAGTTACATTTCAACGAAACATTAATGAGTACGATCATCAAGTCGTAAAGTTTTCCATCTCTTTGCTGCTATTTCAGATTTTCTTTTGCCGCCTTTTGACTTATTTTATAATAAAGGATGTCCGTCAAAGGGACCAGCTGATGATAATTACTCACAAGCAAAGTACAACACCAATGTGACACCAGTCTTGGAAAATAACTAACTAACTAATGGATCCTGAAGTTCTGGTTTCAAATCTCTGCTTGCTCAATAAAAAACATCATCAAGTAAAAGTGCCTCGCCGTCAGCGTTCCGGTTTCCTAATCCCCACCCACCATGCACTCTCTCATATCCATCACTCTCTCTCTTCCTACATGGCCATTACAGTCACCGCCCACGTAGACTTCCTCGCTATCCTGTAAACTCATCAGCAGACAATCAAATTCCTCCCAGAACTTTTCTTTCACGTTCTCCTCACAGCCTGACTGTGGCGCGTACACACTTACTAAATTCAGTGTCACGCCGTCCACGATCAATTTATTCACTATCAATCTATCATTCACTCTTTTTACAACCACCACACATTCTTTTAACCTACTATCTAAAACTATACCCACACCATTTCTCTTACCATCATTTCCACAATAGAATAACTTATATCCTTCTCCTATTTCCCTAGCCCTTGAACCCTTCCATTTTGTTTCTTGCAGACACGCTGCATTTATCCTTCGCCTGCTCTTCCTCTTCCAGTCTTCGTTCCTACACTCCAACTCGCACACCTCAGTATTATCTTTCTCACACTTCAAGCTCGCTTCTTACATCGCACCCGCCCATTTTGGTGCGACAACCCTGTGGGGTACGCCCTAGTCCTATCACACGAATTGTTTTCGCTTTCCATGCTGCTAAAAGTTGTGGCTTGATTTTTAAAGCCGGCCGCCTGCCTGACACTAACCCTCCTTGAAAATATTCGTGGTGGTTTACCCGCCACTGCGCGAGTAGCCCAAAGTGCAGGTGATAAACACTGGGCCCTAATATGTAGAAGGACATTCAGCTGCATCAGGGAGTAAACACCCTATGTAACGCTCCCATCAAAAGTCTGGTTGAACATTCGAGAGGTTGAATTGTTGGTCGAGCTCGTTATCTTTGAAGGTGACAGTCTTAAAGAGTGACAATTTTTGCACACATATGTTATATAGCTAATCAATGTATTTATTATCATATAGAATTTCAGAATTTGATTCATCATAAATTAAAGTTTGTTTAACTAGTGCCTTGACTACATAATGTCATAACAAGAGAGAATATGTTCGTGTATATATTTTAGAGTACAAATTAGAAAAAAAAGGGAAAATTTATGATTGAACAATAAAAATGAAATATTTTTAATAAAAACTGTGATAGTAGAAGCGAGCCAGTATATAAATTACTTAACACTTGCATTCCACTTGTTTTATGCAGGAATGGTTTCCTTTTACAGTTGCCAAGGATTTATGTGGCTTCTTGTAGTGCTCCCTGACCTATGTGCTAGTTCAAATAGTGTTTTATTCATGGAGTCTCCGCCATCCGAAACCGGTTCCGAATGTTAATTTTCTTCTCCTTTAATATGATTACAATGAATACTTTGCAAAAAGTATTATCAACATAATGTAAATGGAACGTTATATTATGAGGTAGATGTAACGATTTATTTTTAGTATGAAAGAAAGAGATAACAAACTGCCCATGCTATCGACGAAAGATTGTTTTTTGATGATGAAATTAAAAGCGGAGGATTACGCACTTACAAGTTGTATGCTAGTAATTTAATTGAATATAAAAATTACAATGTTTTATCTGTTCCCACTTCTGCCACTTAGATTTAATAAGTAAAATGTACTAATTCATTACATGACAAAAAAGTGATACCTGACGAGGGTTGTTATAGATAGATGATGGTCAACCGCGTATTATGTGGTGCTCAAGTGTGTCAACAAACAAAAGGGCATCTTTTATTATTTCACTTTCCGTATACAATGATTTTGGAAGTGCAATATGACATAAGATAGTTCAGGTGTGTTTAGGTGTGGGTGTTCAGATATCAGCTTTCTAGCCACTGGGTTAGAACGTATGCATCTTAACCGATGATTGATGATGATTCATCTGATGCACGGCGATGAAGGAAAACATCGTGAGGAAACCTGGATGTGTCTAATTTAACAGAAATTCTATTTTGTATTCCACCAACCCGCATTGGAACAGCATGGTGGAATATGTTCAAAATTTTCTTCTCAAAGGGAGAGGAGGTCTTAGTCAAGCAATGGGAAATTTACAAGCTGTTGTTGTTGTCAGATAATTAGATGTTATATCCATGATAATAGCATACTATATAAGTGTGCCCATTCCTTGGGGTTGGCACGTTCATTTTTCTCGTGCTTCTCATGGTGGTCTTTAATAACTATACTATCTTCGACACTTGATATATGTTCTGCATTACAATTTAAATTAATTGCGACAGTTTAGATATTGAACAAATGAGATTTACTTTATGGTAGGGCTTTGTGCAAGCCCGTCTGAGTAGGTACCACCCACTCATCAGTTATTCTACCGCCAAATAACAGTACTCAATATTGTTGTGTTCCGGTCTGAAGGGTGAGTGAGCCAGTGTAACTACAGACAAAAGGGACATAACATCTTAGTTTCCAAGGTTGGTGGCACATTGACGGTTTAAGGAATAGGTATTATTTTTTACAGCGTCATTTTCTATGGGCGATGGTGACCACTTACCATCAGGTGGCCCATATTCTCGTCCGCCAAACGATACCATAAAAAAATCATTTTATATTTCATTTATTTAAACTACTAAAAGTTAACACCGCTTATTAAAAATTGATCGAATAATTCTCACACTCGTGTACAACTTCGCGTAATGATACAAATTTAATTTTATCACCAATGTGAGCACGAGTAAGTAAATAAAGTAGCAATTTGGCTTACTTCCACGATTCTCATTTCAAGCATTTTATATTTTATTTTACAATGAGAACACTATCTTTAGTATTAGCCAGTGCTGGTTCTATTATTATAAGTTATTGCATGTAATTAACCGCTAGAGGGCGGTGTTCTATAAATTTATATTAAAAACGCTTTCCTACGGTGCACGCTTAAAAATAATGATCATATTTTTATTGCCTCTGCACGTGGATTATTCTAGATAATTAAGTTATGATTTTATTGTTCAAGGAACCGAGGAGTCAGTGGATACAAATTAACCTTGGGATGGTTTTGAACAAATAGTCTACTATTATCTTCTAGATTTCTTTATTAATCTTATTTTCTATTATAAAAAAAGAGCGTATTATTCGATACAAGATTTTGTAGATGATAAAAAAGTGTGGAAGTAATACCTGTTGACTTTCAGGCAGGATATATTAATTTAATTGTATTAATTAACATGACTTTTTTTTTAAATGTTGAAAAGAGTAACTACTGAGTTTCTTGCCGGTTCTTCTCATTAGAATCTACTTTCCGAACCGGTGGTAGCTTCGCCTAATTGTTAATTGAGGATTCAGAGTGATTGTAAAAGCCCACTTATAAAGTTTTTTTGATTTGATTTGATTTGATTTAAAAGAATAATCTCGATTCGAATTCGATTCGAATCATCTCAAAATGAATCAACTCAATTCATATGGATAATCCATATGAATTGAATTTTTCAAATCACCTATTCCATTCAATAGATATTACAAATTTAAAGTTATAGATATAGCAAAAAAATAATCTCTCTTATTTAAATAAAACAACGAAGAACAATTTCGAATAACAAGTGTAAGATATAGTGGTACTGCATTAAGAGAATAAAAAAAAACATAAAAATATTTAAAAAAAATTACGAGTCTTGCGAAGTGGGGACGGGCCGTTAGTGTTACATAAACCGAAAAAGTGTGTTGATTCCTTTCGTTCCATTTCGTGGAAGAAATAGCAACATCATGTAAACTAACGATTAATTTATTTGTAATAACATTGTATGATATATATGGAAGTAATTTTACTTCATACGATAGTATAAATTTCAATTTAATTCTGTAAAATGCAATAGAAGTGACATTACATGAAAATTTATGTTTTTAATAAAATTACTGCATAAGGGAACCGCGCGTATCGTGAAATTGTGTATGAAAGATTAAAAAACGCCATTTTTATTATATAATTCACAAATTAAGTTTAAAAGTAGTTAATGTTATATCTGAATAGACCATTTTAAAAAGCAACCCATGGATATAGAAACATCCGGTTTTGGGATATAGATACAGGGTTATTGGTAATTCGACGTATATCTGTTAGGGGGTGATAGGGGTGACTATTTGCAATAATTTTAACCTCCATGAATTTTTGACAAATTTTGAAAAAAGTTAAAAAACGTGATAACTCAAAAATGGTTCACTTTTGGATTATGCATATGAAGGTTAAAATTATTGCAAATAGTCAGCCCTATCACCCCCTAACGGATGTACGTCGAATTAACAATAACCCTGTATATACCTATATCGAATCATTAAATTTAATTGGATTTTATTATTGTTGTTTATCATACTCAGCTGGTTAAGCTGTAAGGTTGAACGAGGTCGCCACTGTGTCGATATGATGAATACGTCACATCCAGAAACTGTTTTACTTGAGTTGGGAGCACCGAGCGTGTGTGCTGTGCTGTGCACAGTTCATCAGACGCACTCTCTGCTTACTGAATCGTTCGCCATATTGTTAATCTTGGAATATTTTAAAGTTATTGTAATTGAATATTGAAAATACAATACTAATGTAAATGGCTTGACTTTTATTTCGAAGTTCACCATATCTGAATACAAATGAACGCCTAACCTCTGATTATATTAAATAATGTGACTTACTGAATCTACATATCTAATTCGATCTCGTGCTTCGCGATGAGTAAAATCACCGTAAATAGTGCATGGATGAAAAACTGCTAAGTTACACTTGAATAATAATTATTAATTAGTAAGATTTTTTGTAAAAACATAAACACATAAAATACTAATATGATATAAATAACAGAATACAGATGCACGTTTCCTTTTAAAAGTAAGAAAATTTTCACTACTGAGTTTCATATGGGTTCTTATCGGTATAATCTACTTTCAGAACTGACAGTAGCTTTTGTTTTAATGATACTTATTGAATACACAATATTTTGATTTTAATTTTTGACCGCAGAGTTTTATACAGATGGATATTTAAATGATTTTACCATCATTGATAATGTTAAATATCTTAATTGAAAGGGATTCTGAAAAAAATCAACCAGTCATAATATTAAAATGTGATAGTTAGCTATTTGAACCGTAAGATGCAATACGAAACACAATCTAGCTCCGAGTGAATCTCGTTTCCTCAGAAACAAGATTTGTACCACGAACACGCAAATGAGAAATAGTAATTAAGGAAGATGTAAATTAATTTTTAATATATACTATAACGTATAACTTTAACATATAATAAATATTTAAATAAGCAACTGAAAAAAGGATATCAAGTAAAAAACAGATTAAATAAATTAATAATGAAATTTGAGTGTATGAAAAACACTTCATCATGTAACTTTTTTATCTCAGGGGTGATTTTCTAAATTGGACCTCGAGGGATGTGGATTTCCAAACATAAAGCTATCACACACTTAAAAAAAACCAAACGAATCGTGAGATTTCTTATTTATTTCAAATCGATTGATAAATAAAAATTTTAACAAAAAGAAAAACCGACTTCTAACAAAACACTATTTTAAAACAAATAAATATGCACTAGAAAGTAATAAAATAATTGCGTATTCAACATATTTTTTAGAGTCCTCCTAAGTGATGAAATGAAATGAAAAATATTAGACTTCTTAAAAGTCGATTTACGATTATATAACGTAGTTATAGTTATTGATATATTTGGAGCCGCGAATATCGAGTTACTTGAAATGATCTTTCAAAATTTTATACGATCTACAGTTAAAATAAACCTGTTGTTTCTACTGACCTAACTTATCTCCAACACAATGTTTAAAATTATTATTAAGTAATTCATAACTTTCAAATTTCTGAGTAGTTTCACTGAGTAAGGGTAATCCGCCCTTGATTAATTTTACGGGAAGTTTTTAAAGAAGTAAAAGAACTGAATCTCATTTATGTTTGAAAACTTTTAAGATACTTTGAAGATATTTAATGTTAGCTTAATAATTTAAAAGTTATGAACTTTACGTTTACCGTTAAAAAATCTTACAAATTGCACGCTAGTTTACAGTTTTTTTTATATAATACTAGTTGTCACCCTCGGTTTCGCTTGCGTTTTAGAGGGTTTGTCATTTGTTGGTTACCATGTGTTGGGCAAAAAAGTAGCACATGTCCTTCCTTGGAATTTAAGTTTGCTTCACACGAAATTTCATCAAAAGAGGTTCAGCAGTTTGGTGGTGGAAGAGCAACAGACAGACAGACAGAATTATTTGCACATTTTTAATATAAAAAAAATTATAATATTAGTACAGACACATAGTTCAAACTGGTTTCCATATGCTTAATTTGTTTATATAATTCATCTTGTATACAACATTTGAGGATTATTCTGTGAAATAATAATACGTATTATCCAACGCAAATCAAAATTAACTTTATTCAATAGGCTTTCACAAGCACTTTTGAATCGTCATTTCACAATTAAGTGAAGCTACCACCGGTTCGGAAAGTTGATTCTACCGATAAGAACCGGCAAGATACAGTACTTACTCTTTCTTAACTTTTAAAAAATACAAAGTCATGATAGTTAAATACAATTATTTAAATTAATATATCCTGCTTGGAAGTCAACGTTGGTGTTTGCGAAATAAGGTCCAAACTTCGTAAAACAGTTGACCCTAACGCCTGAGCTAATTCCGGTCATATCGGACTGATCGGATTATTCAAGTGAGCGGGTAGAGAATGCACTTCTGATTTAGCATCTGTGATTTGTATTTGGACAGTCTCCATTGGCAGTGAAAGATCTACTTGATACGATTTTTGATTGATCAGTATGCAGGGGACAGTGTAAACAATTACGAGATGATTTCTTTTAACATAAATCTATACTAATATTATAAGCGTGAAAGTTACTCTTTAAACTACCAAATACAACAACTTTTTAACTTCCAAATCGTTGAACCGAATTTGAAGAAATTTGGTGAGAACCAAATTTTTTTTTTCTTTATTTTAAGAGCTTTGTCGCTAAAGCGACTATATCGTTCTGTTAGACAAAGGGTGTATATACATTTCTTAGTAATAAGTTTATGGTCGTTCTATCAAAGCTTGTGTTAGCGATTTAATTTTAAATCGATTTTTATTGTGTATAATTGCAACACTTATAAATAATAATATTTAACTTTGTGGGTAGATTATAAATTAAAAAAAAAGAATAAGATGGAGGGTAATAGAGAGAGGGACATGATTAATTTTTAAGAACGAAAGTGGCTCGATTGTAAAAGGTTTAGATATTTAAGTAAGATTGTAACCAGTTTAATAACGAATAATATAAAGTGATGTGTATATCTGTGTGAGTATTATTTGAAAATCATTGAGCATTCAACATATCAGAAGTGGTAAGACCGTGCGAGAAAACAAAGAAGGTATGAAATTTTTATTACCATTTTAAATCTTCGAATTCACAAAATTTTAATAATGAATGTAAATAGATAATTACATTAAATATAATACTACTTGATAATATCTCAGTATTCAAAGTTTGTCGGAATGTTTGAACAGAAATAAAGATTTAATAACATTAATCTTTTAATATAATAAAATACATAAAATATTTTACTACATAAAAACTGTAACTAGTATATAGTGACAATATATATATTAGGTATAAAGATAATATTATTAAAAAAAAAAACGCTATTAAGGGTATATCTATTAGATATAAATAAAATATGATATAATATTTAAAATAGAAAATACAGATGTCAACAAAATATTTTATCAATGTTTCTAATCCGTTTATATATATATATATATATATATATATATATATATATATATATATTTTTGTCTTTGTCATTTCAATTTGTTATTTAAAATATAGCTTCTGTAAATTTAATGTGTTGTGTGTGTTTTATTAATGAAATTCATTTTTTTTTTTTTTTTTGAATCTCTTCCTATATTAGCATTCTTTAATTTAACACGTTTTACGTATAATAAATATATATCTATGAATATGATAGTCTCCCTAATTTATTATACATATATAATCATTTATATATATATACATAATATAGTATATAATACATATACATAAATATGTCATCTGCGTCGGCGTATACACCTCCGCTACGAGATAGTATGGAAAAAAGAAAGTCTAGGAGCTCAACTCGTAATCAAAATTATAAACGACGGAGATACGATTTGAGTCACAGCAGACCATCGAAACGTCGATTGAGCAAACGAGACAGTTATCGTCAACGATCGCGTAACCGATCATCAACGAATACGAGTTCTACTTCTAGTGAGGAATATAATTGCAAAACCAAACGTCGTAAATATCAATCGCGGGGTTCCCGTAAAGGTTATCGAGTATCGTCAGATACAACGAGTCCGTCTAGCAGTATAGATTCTAACAGTTCTGATTGCTCCAATTATATTGAGGTTCATAATCGTCAACATAATCGTCATAGCACAACTGACAGTGTATCATCTCGTAGTACAGTCACACGCAGAGGAAGATCTCGGTATCGTAAAACTTATAAAGACAAAAGGATTAATAAAACAACTAGGAATCGGCATCGATCAAGGTCTAGGTCTTTTGAAAATAAGGATTTCTTTAGAAAATTTGCGAAGTTTATTGATAATAAACGCAATACTTTTGAGGGAGCCCATAATGTTTTACCAGAATTTGATCCAGATGCAAATGCACAAACGGCTACTGATTGGATTCGCAAAGTTAATGAAACGGCAGCTATTTACAATTGGAGTGAAAAACAAATAATTTACTACGCGATTCCCAAACTTTGTGGTTATGCTCGAAAGTGGTACCAAGGGCAGAGTACATTGAATCTAAGTTGGCGGCAATGGCAACGCAAAATTCTCAGGACATTTCCGGACGATAGAAACTATGCGGATCGATTATATGAAATGCTCGAAAGACGGAGTAGGAGAGAGGAATCATTAGAAGAGTATTTCCACGACAAAGCAAGGCTAGTCAAAATGTGCGGTATTAAAGGTAGAAATGCCGTTGACTGCATAATCAATGGTATATTTGATAATAATATAAGACTAAATGCCCAAGGATCCAGTTTTAAAAGACCTTCACAATTACTAAAATACTTACGGCGCATATCGAAGAAACTTTCTGGAAATATAAGAAAATTAGTTTCAGAAAATAAAAATTTTGGAAATAAAGAAAGTAACTCTAATAAAATAGTTATGTCTAACAAACCAATGGGTACTGGCTCTCGAAGTAGATTTAAAACGGTACGCTGTTTTAATTGCTCTGAGATTGGTCATACAGCTCCAAATTGTTCAAAACCAATCAAGAGATGCGATAGATGTCATCGTTTGGGTCACGAAAGCTATGAATGTCAGCAGGATAATGGCAACAAAGCAAACAATACTAAGGAGTCGACAGAGGTTAAAGCAGAAATGAAAAAGGTATTACAAATCTCAAAGGAAGACAAATTAAATGGCAAGTATTACAAATCTATAAAGTTAAATGGTATTATAAGGTCGGCTTATATTGATTTTGGAAGTCAGTGTACATTAATAAAAGAAAAAATAGCTTCTGAAAGTAAGTTGACACTCGATAAAATTGGTCTTCCAGTAATTAGAGGATTTGCGCTTGGTTGTGTTTCACCTCTAGGAAGAGTTCAAGTAAACATTGAAATAGATGCAGTAACAGCTATCGTAGATGCATTTGTTGTTACTGATGATTTATTAAGTACAGACGTATTAATTGGCCAATCGCTCACAGAACTACCAACAGTGACAGCAATAAAAACTAATACTCAATTGACTTTATATTGTGATGATTCCATGATGGACTGTATTAATGTTTATAATTCCTTCGACGTGAATGTAGAAGGATTAAAGAATCTAACTGTACACACTGATAAAGAATATACCGGTAATCTGTTTATTCCCGGGAATGTGTGTTTAAAACCCGGACATGAATATATTACGCTACAAGGTGTTTTTTATTTTAAAGAAGGCATTGGACAAGTAATTCTCATCAATGTATCTGGAAACCCTTTGAAATTCGACAAAGATAAGGTTATTGCACGTGCTGTAAAGTCACCTGAGATGGAATGCAACAGGGCTATCGTAAAAAATGTAAATACTATTAATTTATCCGATTATAAGACTACAGATGATTTTACAACGTATAAAGAACCTATTACTATGGATATGCTAAATATTGGTCCTAAAGTATCAGACGAACAAAAACATCGACTTTTGGAATTGCTAAATAAGTATCGTAATTGTTTTGCGTTCAACATGCAGGAACTGGGTTTGACAAAAATTAGCGAAATGACGATACGGCTTAATGACGATAACCCAGTAACTTATAAACCATATCGTCTTCCATACAGTGAGAGGGCTGTTGTTAGAAAAATGGTGGGTGAATTACTGGCAAATAATATAATTAAAGAATCGCATTCTGCATATGCTAGCCCAATAGTTTTAGTCCGGAAGAAGAATAATGATTATCGACTTTGCGTCGACTATCGGGCATTAAATAAGAAAACAATAAAAGACAGTTACCCGATGCCAGTCATCGATGACCAACTTGACCGCTTAAGTGGAAAGGCATACTTCACAAGTTTAGATTTGGCATCGGGATACTACCAAATACCAGTTAATCAATCATCGCAACACATCACAGCATTTGTAACACCCGATGGGCATTATGAATATACAAGAATGCCCTTCGGCTTAGTGAATGCACCTGCTGTATTCCAAAATATGATTAACAAGGCTTTGGGTAATAGAAGGTTCGAACTCGCTATTCCATACTTAGATGATTTATTATCAGCAGGCAAAAACTTCGATGAATCATTCAATATGTTAACCGAAATACTAGAATTGCTGGAAAATGCTGGACTGACATTAAATCTTAAAAAGTGCTACTTTTTCCAATCAGAGATAGACTATATTGGTTATGAAATTTCTGAATTAGGCTTAAGACCTGGTACTAAAAAAATACAAGCTGTGGCAGAATTCCCAACACCAACGAATGTACACCAGATAAGGCAATTCGTAGGCTTAGCAAGTTTCTTCAGAAGATTTGTCTATAATTTTGCTACTGTGATAAAACCTTTAACTACTTTAACAAAGGCAGACATACCCTGGGAATGGGGAACTGAACAAGAAAAATCTTTTGAACTTATTAAAGCAAAACTTACAAGCAGACCAATTTTAGCACTATACGATCCTAACTTTGAAACGGAAGTACACTGTGATGCTAGCAAAGTAGGTATTGGTGGGGTTTTGTTACAAAGAGCGGAAAGTAGCATGCCTCTGAGGGCAGTAGCTTATTACAGCCGACAAACAACACGAGAGGAATCATTTTGGCATTCCTACGAATTGGAAACTATGGCTGTTGTTTTATCCTTAAAAAGATTTCGTATCTATTTAATAGGGTTAGAATTTAAAGTAATGACTGATTGCAATGCTTTACGTGCGACGTTAACAAAAAGAGACTTAATACCAAAAGTAGCTAGATGGTGGCTTATGTTACAGGAATTTAACTTTTCGATAGAGTATAGACCAGGACATAATATGCAGCATGTAGATGCATTAAGTCGCAACCCAGTGTTACCGGCGGTCGAACAAGAGGAACTTGAGATTTTAAATATTACTACTCATGATTGGCTACATAGCGTGCAGATGACAGATCCTCGCCTGAAACATATTAAAAGCGTTCTACATACAACTGATGACGACCTCAAAGAAATTAAAAATAATTATGTCCTCCGTGATGATAAATTATACAGGCGCGTTGGAGGCAAATTAAAATGGGTGGTGCCACATGGTGCACGTTGGCGCATTTGTCAACTGAATCACGATGAAGCTGGGCATTTTTCATTCGAGAAGACTATAGAGAAAATAAATGCTGATTATTGGTTTCCCAAAATGAAACGTTTTGTAAAGAAGTATGTCGATGCTTGTATAAACTGTGCATACAACAAAGAACTTACAGGGAAAAAATCTGGGTACCTTAACCCAATTCCTAAATGTAATTCTATATTTCATACCATTCACATGGATCATTTGGGACCGTTTATAAGAAGTAAACGTGGAAACACTTACATTCTGGGAGTGATCGACGGTTTTAGTAAATTCATATTTATTAGAGCAGTTAAAAATACAAAATCGCGGACAACCATTAAAGTTTTGGAAGAAATATTTGCAACGTTTGGATACCCTAAAATAATTATATCTGATCAGGGTACTACCTTTACTTCTAATGAATTTAGAAACTTTGTGAAAACATTGGGTATTAAACATACTTACAATGCTGTTGCTACACCACGCGCTAATGGTCAGATCGAGCGTTATAACAGGACTATTTTAAATGCACTTTCATCAATAAATCACGGCCTTGACGAAAAAGATTGGGATGTAAATATAAATAAACTACAATGGAGTTTAAATAATACTATAAATAAGGGGACCAATAAATCTCCTGCAGAAATTGTCTTTGGACACAGAACCACCGGTGAATCCGAAAATATTTTAAAAGGTGCTATATCGGATGTGATGAACCCAATAACAGACAAGGAAAGAGAAGAAATAAGAGAAACAGTTCAAGATACCATTAAGGAAAAACAAAGAAAAATGAAAGAAGTTTTTGATAACAAAAGGGCCCCAACTAAAATATTTAAGGAAGGGGATTTAGTAATGATACCAAACCATAATCCAGAGAAAGGAAAGAGTAAGAAATTGGCGCCAAAATTTCGGGGACCATTTAAAATAACTTCAGTTCTGGATAAAGATAGATACGAAGTGTCAAGTATAGAAGGTCACAGTAAAAGAAAATATAAAAACATATTTGCTGCAGACCAATTAAAACCTTGGATAAATTTCGAGCTATCTCCACTTGAGAGCGAACAAAGTAGTAGTGATGACGACTCCCAGGAAGTCGAATAATTATTTATTTATTTATATTATTGATAACAATTTTTATCCTTACCTAAGTGTCCATATCCTTGCCTGTTTCAGTATAGATTCGTAAAAAGGACAGATCGGTGCTAGCGGAAAGTATCCGGCTGTCAAAGCAAATCAGGTCATACTATGAAGTGAAATAGCAGACGATGATTTTAAGTGGCAACGGCAGCACATTAAATAGAAGTTGAAGAGCAGGCCGCACCCCTCTGGTGGCAAGCGGTAGCTTATTATATGACATTATTGGGCAGGCCGTATCCCCCTTGGTGGTAAGCGGTAGCTTTGTATATAAAGTTTTTGGGCAGACCGTACCCATTGAGAGGCAAGCGGTAGCTCATTAAACATTTAATGAGCAGGCCGTACCCTCCGAATGGCAAACGGTAGCAAATTACACAAAGGTTAACCAGGCCGTAGCCCTCGGGTGGCAAACGGTAGCTGATGATTGGCAACAAGTGTTTCTAAGTTTGTGAAGTTCGTGAGTGACGTGATGATTAATAAGTTAATAGTGTTAATTAAATACAGAGAAACTGAGTCTAATTTCGTATGGAAAGTGATAATTCAAAAATGACCAAAAGCTTTGCGTTTAATGTCTACTGTGTTTAAATTCGTTATTTTAATATTTTTGTTATAAAAGTCTAGTATTTTCATAATTTTTAATATAACAGATAATCATGTAGAGTTTAAATTTGTAACATAATAATGTGATAATAAATAAATTGTGCTGATTGTTTGTAATCTGTAGGTGAATTTATTTATTTTTTTTCTTTTCTTTCTTTTTCTTTTTTTTGGGTCTAATTGGTTTAATTTTTAAATGTTAATATAAGCGAAAGAAAGAAAAGTATGGGGTCATACTTGCTTTAGGAAGGCCGAGCCGTGTTAGGAATGAGGCCATTCCTATTGCAGGACAGCCGTCTGTTAGCGATTTAATTTTAAATCGATTTTTATTGTGTATAATTGCAACACTTATAAATAATAATATTTAACTTTGTGGGTAGATTATAAATTAAAAAAAAAGAATAAGATGGAGGGTAATAGAGAGAGGGACATGATTAATTTTTAAGAACGAAAGTGGCTCGATTGTAAAAGGTTTAGATATTTAAGTAAGATTGTAACCAGTTTAATAACGAATAATATAAAGTGATGTGTATATCTGTGTGAGTATTATTTGAAAATCATTGAGCATTCAACACTTGGTGTGAACCGAATTTGAAAACCAAGAAAGGACATAGCCTACTTTTTTAGCCTAACACATGACAGCCATCCCCAAAACGCGAGCAAAGTCTTGGGCAACAACTAGTTCCTTATAAAACTTAGCTGCTTACAAGAAACGTTTCAGAATTGATCGATAATGTGGTCATTTCTGATGTTCGTAATATGGAAATCAATAGTGCTTATTTAAATATAGTAGTCGTATATAAGACATATATAAATACATATATCACCTAGTATGATGAAACTATGAAAGAACTTCCTTACAAACTTGCTTACTTAGTATTTCGAAGGTCAACAATATGAGGAACGGTTTTTATGGTTTCATTGATATTACTATATTGATGTATACATATTTATCACCCCAAATTGTAAGATTGCGGTAAAGACTTTCTATAAAATTTAATGAGTATTTAGGTAGGAAACAAGAAAAGCAAAATGATAAGTAAAAGTTAAGTGCTGCTGGGATGAGGCCTCCTCTTCCATTAAGGAAAGAGTTTGGAACATATTCTACCACGCTGTTCCAATGCGGGTTGGTGGAATGCACATGTGACAGAATTTCGATGAAATTAGACACATGCAGGTCTCTTCACGATATTTTCCTTCACCGCCGAGCACGAGTTGAATTATAAACACAAATTAAGCACATATATGTATATAGTGGTGCTTGCCTGGATTTGAACCCGCAACTATCGTTTAAGATGCACGCGTTCTAACCACTCGGCCATCTCAGCTTCAATTGATAAGGTTTTTGTTTTTTAGTAAAGCACTGACGTTACATTATTCTCGGATGAAAAAATCTTAGGTAAACGACTAGTCAGAAAATAAATAATTTCGAAAGAAATATTTTAGCAAACTGTATTTTCATCTAGTCTTTCAAAAGTATGCGTTTAAGTAATGCTGTAATCGTAAATAATTTATCTATATTTTAATAAAAAGATATTACAAAACAAAGAATTCATATAGACCTATTTTTATTACAAGAGAGCGATGAAGGTAAAAGCTGAAATAAACAAGAAGAAAGCTCTTTAGCGTCTAAACCTTATTCCTGAAGTAAGGTGTAATAAACATAAATATTTAGCGGCGTGCAGTGAAAATGGCGCGTAGTCATATTTAATTAAATGAAGTAGAACTTGTGGCCAAAACGACATTTATATGACACGTTTTATTTTTTTTTATGGAACTGGTAGGCGGACGAGTATATGGGCCACCTGATGTTAAATGGTCACCATCACCCATAGACAATGACGCTGTAAGAAATATTAACTATTCCTTACATCATCAATGCGCCACCAACCTTGAGAACTAAGATACTATGTCCTTTGTGCCTGTAGTTACACTAGCTCACTCACCCTTCAAACCGGAACACAACAATACTGCGTTCTGTTGTTTAGCGGTAGAATATCTGATAAGTGGGTGGTACCTACCCAGGCGAGCATACACAAAGCCCTACTACCGTTGTCAAATAATATCTATTAAGGTTAATAATTAAAATACAGAAAGAATATCTCGAAACGAATTAATTAAAACGGTTTACAGAGCATCAATACCCGTCAACAATGTCATTTCTTTTACAATTGTAAGCAATGTACCTTTTAATATTTTAATAAATTCACTAATTAAAATATGAGAAGACAAACGACGCTCGCTGCTAAATTTTAATTAGCAACACAAAGGTCGCCTAACACAAAACAGGATCAACTTATAATAGACAAAGAAGATATTCAAGTATTTCATATTTTATCTTGTCTTATATTTATTTATTCTTTATTGTAAACCAAAACATAAAATGTAATTTGACATTGGCATCCCTAAAGCCTTACTTTTGCTGCACGAACACACACATAGCTATAAATAAATAAACTTATACATAAATAGGCTAGTGTATGTAACCTAACTTAAATATAAAACACACGTACATACGAAAATTCTAATAAAATGTCCCTTAATTTTAAAAGCCTCAATGATGATAATGATGTGAAATTGGGTGTCTTTATTTGTTGTGCTTGCTCATTTAAACTACTGAACTCATTATTATCATTAAATGTTACTCGATTCAGGGCATCATTCATCATATAAGCTACGATGAGTAGACTAAGGTCATAAGGTACCTGAAATCTCGGCATAACCGCTGGTAAAACAAGTATCATATTTTATAATAAGCCAAATCATGCGTCAATATGATATGTTTTAAATAGCAAAAAGTGTATGTTTGTAAAAAGTCGAGATGGCCCAGTGGTTAGAGCGCGTGCATCTTAAACGATGATTGCGGGTTCAAACCCAGGCAAGCACCGCTGATTCATGTGCTTAATTTGTCTTTATAATTCATCTCGTACTCAGCGGTGAAGGAAAACATCGTGAGGAAACCTGCATGTGACAAATTTCATAGAAATTCTGCCACATGTGTATTCCACCAACCCGCATTGGAACAGCGTGGTGGAATATGTTCCAAACCTTCTCCTCAAAGGGAGATAAGCCTTTATCCCAGCAGTGGGAATTTACAGGCTGTTGTTGTTGTTGTTGTTGTATGTTTGTATTTGATTTTTTTTTTTTACTTTTTTTTTATTTTAGTTAGCGCCTTTTGCTTCGTCTGCGTTTTAGGATAAGTTTTGGGTTGAACAAATCCAATGTACTTCGTGGATCTATCTAACACATAGTTCCTCACACACAGCCTAGACATATGGCGAGAACTATTTTATTATCTGACCTATTAAAAGTAATTTTTTTAATCAGAATCAGACTGGACCTTATACTAGTATGGATCTACTAGTCTTAATATTACTATTATACAAGCATTATATATGTATTACTAGTATAGAACCTTTTTTAAATAATCTTTTTACAGAACTCTATTAAAAGTAAAATTACCACCGATATTACGGGAGTTAAAAGATAAATAAAATTTGATATCGTACAAACATAGCATCGACATAAAAACCTTCACGAAATCGTGTCGTTCACGAGTCGTCATATATAAGTATATTACAAAACGCAAATTAGGCTAAGTAATTAGAGTGGCCAGTAGTCCGGCTAAAATTCTTTCAGAGTCAGAGTATTTCAAAAGTGTTATGTATCCTTAGTGCAATGCCTTTGTTTTAATTTAAATGAAAATATAGAAACAAAATAATACACAAAGGTAATATTAATATTAAAATATGTTATATATGGTGAGAAAGTACACGGTAGAAATTTTAATGTAACTAAAATATATTACCTAAAATTTGATATTTAAGGCTCCACGCTTTTTATTAAAATATAACGTTAATTATACTTTGTCTTACTGGTTAATTCAATCATAGGAAGGCAGAGTATTGAAAGGAGCCAAGAAGTTATAAGACCTTATTAAGATTATAAACGTAATTTTTTTGGGAATAATACACGATGGGAATAAAATGCCCTGTTAATTAATTAAACATTATTTAAGAATTACGTCTATTGACGCGCCTGGGGGTAAGACCTCATATGACGCGACGTACTCTTATTTAACTCCATATTTATTAATTGGTTACCTATTTTTTTTTAACTTCGGTGTTACGAATGCCGGACGTCCTGTGACGGGCACGTTTTTTAATCGAATTCTAACAAAGACGGTTATCAATTCGCTGTGTATGTATGTAACATAGTTTGAATTGAATTATATTTGAGTATCATTTAGGCTTCCAAGCACGCGTTTTTAATTTCGTAGTATTTTTTTTTCACGTATTTATCGATAACTAAAAGTCGTATTGAGATGATCATTTTTTATCTGTGACGTTCACTTCAACTTAGGTAAGGTTGTAAGTTTTATTGCAATCGGAAAGTAGCTTCATAGTACTAGTTGTTCTAATTTTGAGGTCAGTTTATTTTTTTATAAATTACCATTTATTTTTAAAATTAATTTATTCTTGCTAATTTTTTTTTTATTTCTGAAAAATCAAATCAGTCCTAATAAGGTTTAAAGAATTGACTGCAATTTTTTTTTTTAATTTTAAAAAGCGCGACCAACCTCTTTGCTCTTCAAGCGTGTCTTTCTATTTCGCTGTTCCTTTCATGGAAATTCTTGCTAATTTGTTCACGTCAACCTTAATACCTAATTCTCGAGTATTTAGCTGAAATTTTATACGTAACAGTCTTAGCTATTTAAATAGTTGAAGTTTTAAGATGCAGAGTACGCGAGGAAAGGAAAAAATATTATTTGGATGCAAGCCAAGTGCTATTTTGCGGTTACTTTGAAATTTTTGCACATTATGCTACTATTTCAGCTGATCCATACAAAACTTTAATATGTTGCTTAAGTTTTCTGTACATGAAATATCATTGAGAGTTACCGTGTCAGAAAACGCATAACTGTGAAAATCGGTCTTTTTCGTACAGCAAACAAACAAACAACAGAATTTTTCACTGCTGAGCTAAGGCCAAGAGTCGAGATGGCCCAGTAGTTAGAATGCGTGCATCTTAACCGATGATAGCGGGTTCAAACCCAGGCAAGCACCGCTGGTTTATGTGCTTAATTTGTCTTTATAATTCATCTCGTTCTTAGCGGTGAAGGAAAACATCGTGAGGAAACCTGCATGTGACAAATTTCATAGAAATTCTGCCACATGTATATTCCAGCAACCCGCATTGGAACGGTGTGGTGGAATATGTTCCAAACCTTCTCCTTAAAAGGAGTGGAGGCCTTTAGCCCAGCAGTGCGAATTTACTTTATTTACTTATTAGTGATGAGCTAAGGCCTCCTCTCTCTTTAAGAAGATTTAAAATATATTCCACCACACTGTTTCAATGCTGGTATGTGAAATATACATGTGCCAGAATGTCTATGAAATTAGACACATGCAGATTTCCTCGGGATGTCCACCGACGAGCACGAGATGAATTCTAAACACAAATTAAGCACACATGCTTGAACCCGCAATCATCAGTTAAGATGGGTTTCGGCTTTTTTTTCGTACATCGCGTAGAAATATACTGACAGGAAAAGTTTGGAATTTTCACTAAATTACTTCAATGCTTATAGCTGATCTGGATAAAACCTTACCAAGATTTAAGGTACGGTGCGTCCACTTCATGAGGCCATCATATTTCCTTTACGAAATTACATCTATGTTAAACAGTAATTGTCTTTTAAGTTCCTTGTTCATTTATACCTTCAAGGGAACTGAGTGCAATATCCGCCTTTATTAATGTAATCGTCTTGAGAGCACTTGCTTGAGTGCTCTCGTAAATAATAGACTAAGCGATAGTGTTTAAATAAACTCTTCTCTAACCGCTACATTTTTATGACGACCACTTTATGTGCAAATTCGTTTATATGGAACCTTTTATTTTAAATTAGCTCCATGCAAAAACGCCAGCGCGGAATTATCTGTACTCACGATAGTATTATTACTAGAATTTTTCAGAATTTCAACAATACAGTGAAACTCATGAACGAGTCAATAGTAGTGAAGATAATTTAAGGGGTAAATGGCATGTGCGCAAATACATACCCTATATTTTATCACCCAGTTTTAACCAATTCGGGTAGTCCTATATCCAAAGCAATCAAAGAGAGATCAGTTTCAGCACGAATAACATTATAGGATATCACTATATATTATAAAACAGAGTCCCCAAAAGTACTGAACAATCAGTTCGGTACTTTTCGGAGTTTTTTTTATTCATGCGGCTTTTACTAAAAGACAGACGGTCTCATAAGGAAGACAATTGTTAAGGATGTCGGAAAAAAGCAACAAAATATATAAATAAATGGTAAAACTATAAAAAAAAACTTATGCCCACTCGTGTGAAGCCAGGACGGGTCGCTTAAAAAAGTATCAAACTGGTCATTTCCGGCAAGGGCTGCTATTATCAATATTTACTGAGAATTGGCAGTTTATAAAACAAATCAAGAGACCATCGAGGTTACACGTCTAAAAAACATACTGTGCCAATTTTTTAAAGGATAATTAGAAAGACATCCTTCAAAATCGTATTTCATTTTTAATCTAACAGTTTTCAACAAATAAACTACGACGTTATGTGATACAGCGAATACCTTAGTATTTCCAGTCTGTCAGTTTAAGTTGATTGATTTGAAAGTGATCGTGTATCAATTAATGTTATGGCAATCCATCATTGACTGAACAACGTGAACGTATATTTTCGCATGAACACACTACCGATGACTGGCAGGGCACGTACTACGCCTCGGGGAGGAAGGGGATGATACCAGTTTCCTATTAAATATACAAAACATTATGCCTGGTTAACTAACGCTTACAATAATATGTACATCAATGCAAAAACATAAATGTTTTGCTTCGCTGTACAAGGTCGGTCACTTTTAAAATAACAAAATATAATAGCATATCATCCAGTAAATTGGCCACTGCTGGCCTCTTCTCCCTTTGAGGAGAAGGTTTGGAACATATTCCACCACGGTGATCCAATGCAGGTTGATGTACTACACATGTGGTAGAATATCTATGAAATTAGACACATGCAGGTTTCCTTACGATGCTTTTCTTCACCGCCGAGCACGAGATGAAGTACAAACATAAATTAAGCACATGAAAATTCAATGGTACATGCCTGGGCGAACCCGCAATCATTGGTTAAGATGGACGCGTCCTAACTACTGGGCCATCTCATTCGCTATATAAGGCAAACGAAATCCAGTAGCACGCACTATACTAAGCATAAGCTTAGTTTTATTCACCATTACCAAATAGCAAAAGCAATTACAAAAACCTCTCTTGCATTTAATTAAACTAGCTGAATTCCTTCAAGAATCAGTATCTGAGAGACAAAATTTACATTAGAAATTCATGTACCATTTATCCGACAAGAACATCATCTAGATTCTAGTTGTCGCAGTGGTTATCAACCTTTTCTTTTCTTAAAGCGTTTAAAATTGGAACGAGAAAGGGAAGAAAGAAAATCTGACATATCACTTATAGAAGTTTGCTTCTTCTATTTTAAAATTGTTCTATATCCTGAGAAAATATATTTGTTAAAACTTATTTCTCTTAAATACCAACGATTATCGATAAAATGATTATCCTCGTATTAATTTCTTGTTTTAATCTTGTTCAAGGTATGGATAGAATTACAAAGCATTTCTTTGAGTTAAGTACATAAGCGTTTAGTTTAAATCGTACATTGAAGACTCTCCTTTATTATCTTAATGGTAAGAATCATTTTTGAGTAGTCAACATTGTTTAATTTTATCAAGTTATTTTAAAAGCGTCCAATATTATTGTACTCTATAAACTTTTCGAGTTTGTTTTAATCTTTTACCAGAAATAATGGTTAGGTAGTATGTTATGAAATAAATATTTTGTTACAACACATAATCCAAGTGGGGTTGATCGTTCAACTCAAACTTTTCCTCATCGTATTCAGTTGGGTACAGAAGTACTTCGAACATCCTCAGAGTGCGGTGAATTTCCAAAGAATATTGAGGTCAGGCTGGTAGCTGAAAATTTCTACCACATTTTTTTTCCAGTCCTGGAACCAGATTTAGCAAGCGGTTCCAAACTGCAAGAAAATGAAAAAGTAAGTTACTCATTACTTAAAGTTTGGCATGATTGCTAGCATTGCAAATCTCCATTGGTTGAGATTGTCATTATTTATCAGGTAAGCCGTGTAAGTTACGGTTTGGCACCTAATCCAAAAAAAAGATCATCTGCTATGCATAGAGCACTCTAAAGGGCACACTAATTTCAACCAAGTTTTTACCTTAGTTGGTTCTCATATAATTTAAAAGATTTAAATATAGAAAAAAAAAGAAAGAAAGAACACTTTTATTTAGGACAAGATGACAATTGGTACAAAATAAAAAGTAAAAATAATAATAAAAAAAATTAATTAAGTACTTATAAGAATCAGAAGTAGTAATTCATTAAAAAAAAAAAACAATCTACCTTACAAATCACTCCAAATTTATTAATTATTTATTCAAATAGAAAATAACGCAATAATCTTATTTACACTAATAAAATGACAATAAAAACAATGTGATATATTTAATTAGCTCACGTGCCGACAGCGAGACGACAGCCTAACACGAGCGCGAGATTGAAAAAGTGATCCTAGTCATAGAATCGTACGCGTTTTATAGTTTGTAACAGGTGGACTGATTATGGTAGGGATGTCACTCCTTATACGGCCTCTCCTGACTCTGAGTCATCCTCGACGCAGTGATCTCGGGAGGTTCTGCTGGTACTAGTTTCATTTGTAGCTGATGGTCCTGCTTCATTGTCATCTAGCAGGGGCATGGACAAGGATGCCTGAGGAACGGTTTCATTTGAAATGTCCTCAGCTTCATCTGAAAACAACACTAGTTGAGAAATCTGAACAATAAAAAAGTTTTTAATGCATTCATCCTTGCAAATCGTTCTTCCTGTCATCTTTCAATTAATTCACACATCTGTCATAACAACTCTCTAATAAAAAATAAACCAGGCATACATCATTTTAAAGTAACCAGAGACGTCTCTTATGAAAACCCAACCTCGCCTCGGGTTTTCCTTTATGGATGGACGCCCCTCTGTAGAAAGGGATGCCTTTGTTGTACCGGGGCGCTCCTGATGCATCGCAGCCAGTAGCTGCTGATTGGAGCAGCGCAGCCCCTATTGGCTGACAGGTTCACTTGACGCAGACCGTATTCATACGTCAAGTGACCAATGAGACCTTATGCACCGACCGTTATCAAATGCATAAAGCCAGCGCATCACACACGCAGACCGTATTCGTACGTGTGTGGCGCCATCCTACACGCAGACCGTATTCATACGTGTAGGATGCATAGCCAACACGCAGACCGTATTCGTACGTGTTAGGCACACTCACGCAGACCGTATTCATACGTGAGTGCTCACTGAGCATGAAGACCGTAATCAAACATGCACAACAAACCATAACAGACACACATATTGTGGTCATCAAACTGCTTTAAAAGCCTGCGGCGACAAATGCCTGACGACCAGTATTAGGTCTCACTACGAAGCCCATCAACATTGGTGACCAACTACAACATGCAAGTAGTGTAGGGTTAAACCAAAATAGGCAGAGAACTTACTTTCAAAAAATGCTGCACATGTCTCGGGGCACCATTCGCCCGGCCACGGTACCATGTGTTGAGCGGCTGCCTGCGTGGTTTTCCCATAACTTCCACTGAGCAGGCGCAGTGAGTAGCGTCCTCCAGGCAGGATCCCTGTAACTTTATATGGACCGCGCATACCGGAATCGAGCTTTCCTGTCGACTGAGAGAATTTGATGACAAAAACACAATCGTCGAGATTAAATTGGCGAGGCGGACGCCGTTGCTGGTTAGCTCGTTCATCCTGACTGATTTGGTTGCTCCTGAGTAATCGACGAGTTCTATCCCGGGTGATCTCACGTAGTGCTTCCCTGTTTGGAGCTGTACCTTCAACAGCGAGATCTCGTACCAGTGCTCGCACTATGGGGGTTGTGGCCTCTGTACCAATAAGAAGATTCAGTGGAGATGTTCGAGTGACTTTCTGTTTAGTTATGTTCAACACCAGCTGTAGCTTCCACACAGTGTCCGACCAAGATGCCTTCTTATAGTTGGCTTCTATACGTAGCATGTTCAGCACGGTGCGTATGTACCGTTCTGCTTGGCCGTTGGCTTGGTGCATCTCTGGCGTGATGTAATGCAGATCGCAGCCGAGGTCGTTTATCCACTTTACGAACTCGTGTGACTCAAACATGCGTCCTTTGTCAGTGACCATAAGTTTTGGTACGCCAAACAATGAGACTGCTTGCGTGATGACTCTCTTCAACTCGAGTGCGTCCTGTCTGTATATAGGATACAGCATCGTGTATTTGGTGAAAGAGTCAACTATTAGGAGGATGAATTTATAACCTTCTGACGCAGGTAAAGGGCCTAGAGCATCCACGTGCACCGTGTGAAACGGTGTGTCGGGCTTTTCCCAGGAGGTTATGTTCTGCAGCGGAGCACGAGGAACTCTCTTGCTCGAAATACATACGATGCAATGAGCTACGTACTTGCTGACGAACTGCCTGAGGCCTGGAAACCAGAAATACTTGACTATGAGGTCAAGGGTCTTTTCTGCCCCAATGTGCTCATGCTCGTCGAGGAAGACTCTAAGGAGGCTAAGTCGATGTCCCTTGGGAATATAGTACAGCTGTCGCGGCTCTTCACCCGCAGGAGTGTACTTATAGTACAACACTTCATTCTGCACGGTATAACGATTGGCATCGAGATGACCATCGCGAAGCTTTTGGACAAGGTGTGTCACTGTCTGCAGACTGCGCAACCTGAGCCCAGTTTCGAGGTCTACTAATTTGATTTACTCTAACCACCGGATTGCGGCTCAGGTAGTCCGCGTGGGGCATCATGATTCCTTTGCGATATTCGATTGAGAAATCAAAATCTTGAAGGTAGTTCCACCAGCGGGCCACTCGAGGCACAAGGTCTTTTTTCTTCGCGGTGGACTTAAGAGCATTACAGTCGGTGACGACAACGAATTTCGACCCGATTAAGTAATGTCGAAAATTTTGTAGTGCTTTTACCACAGCGAGGGTTTCAAGTTCATAGGAGTGGTATTTTGACTCAGCTCCTTGGGTGGATCGACTAAAGTAAGCGACCACGCGCTTTTTGGAGTCGGGATGAACCTGGAGGAGAACGGCTCCATAACCCACGCTGCATCAGTGTGGACTTCTGATGGGAGTTTTGGATCGAATATGGATAGGACAGGCTCATTAGTCAAATGTCTAATGAGGTCTTGACGAATGGTCTCACACTCTGGTGTCCAATTGAATTTGACATTTTGACGAGTCAAACGAGCGATGGGTGCGGTCTTGGTAGCATAGTCTTTTATATATTTCCGAAAATACCCAGCAAGACCAAGGAATTGGCGTACCTGTCTGATATTTTCAGGTGGTGAGCTGTTGACTAAAGCTTCCACCTTGCGAGGGCTCGGTCTGACCTGACCCTGACTCACTACTTTACCCAAGTACTCAACTTCACTCACGAGGAACGAGCATTTACGGAGATTAATAGAGAACCCTGCGGTGGTAAGGGTTTTTAGGACGTTTCGTAGAAGTTCAATCCCTTCATCTACGGTATTACTCAACAGAAGGACATCGTCAACGTAAACTAAGGTGTTGCCGTTTTTTATGTGTTCGCGCAAGGTATCGTTGATTATACGTTGATACACTATGGGAGAGTTTGCTAGGCCGTAGGGCATTTTGATATATTCAAAATGATCTTCGGGTGTGACGAAAGCTGTGAGGTGGATACACTCCTCCTTGACAGGAATTTGGTGAAATCCCGTGGCCATATCGAGGCTCGAAAACAGCTTAAACCCGTTCAGCCTATCGATGTGGTCGTCGATGAGAGGAAGAGGGTATCGGTCTTTGTGACTCGATTAAGAGCTCTAAAATCGACGCAAAGTCTATCAGACCCGTCTCGTTTTTTCACGAGAATGATGGGACTAGCAAACTCAGAGTTAGAACGTCTTATAATGCCCTTATTCAGGAGATCATCGGTAATCTCCCTAACTTTCAGTTTCTCTTGGTAGGAAAGCTTATACGGACGATGAACAATTGGGGTAGATGTCGTGAGCCTAATCTCCATTTCACCTGTTTTCACCGTGGTGGAGGCAGTACCCGATATTAAGAAAGTTGAGTATTCGTTTATAACAGTCATGAGTTTCTCGAGTTCCCCACCTTGTAAAGGTGTATTAACTTTAATTTGACCATCTGGCTGAACGGTATTGACTACATTGGAAGAAGTATGGGTAAGGTACTGCCTATCTTTGGTGCGAATGTATGTAATGCCATCGCGATTTAAAATGTCTGTCCCGATTATAAGAGGTACTGACATCAGTGACGAGGGAACTACTAATAGATCTGCCTCAATAGAAATATCACTAAATTCTACTGTGAGAGTGACGTAGGAATCGGTTACTACCTCTTTATCACTAAGACCCCTTAACACACAGCGCTTGGGTTTCGGTTGGCAAGTGATGTGTTTAAGAGCGTCTGAGGAAATGAGGGAGACGTCTAAAGCACCACTATCTATTAGTACGTCAACCGGTACTCCACCAACTACCGCGGACGTTATATCGCTGTTTCGAGAAATATTAGGTCGGTAAGAACAAAGATTAACATTACGTTGATTTCGTGATTCAGATCGTAACCTTGTGAAACAGACTTCTTCGGTATGACCCGGTTTTTTACAAAACGTACAGGATTTACTAAGACTCGGCTGTGTATCTGAAGCAGGGGGGTTATTAGTCGCCACGTTACGTGAAGCTAATTGGGACTTTGACTGCCTGCAGTCTCGACTGACATGTCCACGACGGTTACAAGTGAAACATTTTATATCTGAACGATTCGTCGGTTTTCTTATAATTTGTTTCCTAGAATCGCCAGAGGGTAGCCTATCTTTTTTTGTGTAGGTAGGTTTTGTATAAATTGATAAAAACGAGACAATCGAGTCCGGGGTTAAGCTCGCATTGGCAGCGGCTGCGCGTACCTGAGGATTGTTTATGCCACGGATAACAATGAGCGTTCTCAGGTCATCACTGAGACCCTGTACTATTTTTAACCGTAACAAAGTACGACGTGCATATTCGGCATATGTCGCGAATTTATCAGAAGTCATGTTTATTGCCTCAAATAGGATATTAGCGTAATCTAACTGACGTGGGCAAAGTGGTTTGAATTCGTTTTTAAAATTAGACCATGTCCTATCATTCGATACCCACTCACTAAGCCAGACCTTCGCGTCGGCCTTTAAACAAGAAGCTACGCGAGACAGACACTCATGATCGTTCCAGCCGTTAACTTCCCTAGCACGGTCTACCTCCTCACACCAGGTTTCTATATTGTTGACCGATGGGTCAAAATTAGACACATAATAGTGTTGCGATTTCGTGGGTTGTATTGTTTTAATAGCCTGCATCAAAGCCTGCGCTAAGGTAGATGCCTCAGAATAAGTAGGACCCGATTCTATAGAAGTTTGAGGATTTATGCTACCACCGGTCGGTAACGAGCTCGTTGCAGTAATTACTACGTCATGACTCGGTGAATTTCGACGCAAACGCGATCGCGATCTATTAGAATCGTCTCGCGAATAATTTCGACGACGCCGTGATTTTTGATTCGAGCGAAGTCTGTCCCTATTGCGCGAGCGGCGCTCTTCGGAATCGCGAGAATCCCTACGGTCTCGAGCACGTGAGCTAGTACTTGATTCGCGACTTTGAATATTTGAATTACGAGAGTCACTACTTTGCGATCTACCACGGGTATTACGTGGTTTTCGGCCACGCGACTCAACTCGCTTTTTGCGTGAACGAGACGTTCGGCCCATAATTACTGATTTGAGGTTAAAAAATTCAACAAACAAACACTTTAACAACAATTAGAAACTTAATAAAAACTTACCGAATAGTAGTCGTTTTATGTGGGCGAATTAGTCACTTATCCCACTTCTGATATAAGAATCAGAAGTAGTAATTCATTAAAAAAAAACAATCTACCTTACAAATCACTCCAAATTTATTAATTATTTATTCAAATAGAAAATAACGCAATAATCTTGTTTACACTAATAAAATGACAATAAAAACAATGTGATATATTTAATTAGCTCACGTGCCGACAGCGAGACGACAGCCTAACACGAGCGCGAGATTGAAAAAGTGATCCTAGTCATAGAATCGTACGCGTTTTATAGTTTGTAACAGGTGGACTGATTATGGTAGGGATGTCACTCCTTATATACTAATAAATTATCATTTACGCAAAAAAAGAGAAAATGAACAATAAAAAAGTAACGATACAAAAAAAAATATTATTTGTTATTTAATAATCCGAATAAATTAGTTTTGTTTATATTGAGTGGTTGTTGTTTCAATTAATATTATATTAGATATAATTTGTTAAGATTAACTTAACAAGTGTTAAAAGTAATAATTTCATTTTTCCTATCACCTTGAATTAAGCAACCCTCTGACAAAGCGAGAAATGATTCCGACACTTAAGGGATGAAGCGAGAACATGCGAACTAGAAATCAGTTCCTGTATTTCACATCCGTTCATTACTTGCAACTTACAGATAATTTTACGAAAATAACTCTCTTTCTTTTATCTCTTTTCGAAATACTTATACTGCTATTTATTCAAAAGAAAATAAAATATTTTTTTTAAAAAATAACACCGACTTCAAATTGATCACTAACAAGTGCCAATATAACTTCAGAAAATATGTAAAACACGGTACATGTGCCTATAAAATATGAGGGTTCCCCTCGATTTCTCCAGGATTACATCATCAGAACCTGTTTTAATTAATATGGGACCAACTCGAAGGTGCCACCTTTCAGACAAAAAAATAATTTTTAAAATCAGTCCACGCGTCTTCGAGAAATCGGGGAAGATACATAAAAAAAAAGATTCCGACGAATTGATAACCTCCTCCTTTTTGAAGTCGGTTAATAAGATGAACTTGTGGGTATTTGTAAAGTAACTCGTCAAAGCGACACAGATTCTTCATAACGAACTTCGATGGATTTTTAAAATATGGCGCACAGCGACATTTTGCATAACCTAAATAATTAAAATATTTTGTTTTTATTTGAGCAAAAAGTTTATTTATACTAGTAGTCGCCCGCGGCTTCGTTTGAGTATTAGGTATTATTAGGTAGTTAGTTGTCATGTGGTAGGCAAATAAATAAAAATTTTATCAAAAAGAAAAACCAACTTCAATCAAAACACTATTTTAAAACAAATGTATATGTACTAAAATTCATTATATTTTTTATAGTATCCTTCGTAAAATGAAATGAAAAATATTATACTCCTTAAAAGTAGATTTACGATTATTTAACGTAGTTATTGATATATTTAGAGCCGGTGTCAGCCACGGGGACACGCCTCAACAATTAAAAGAAAGAAGCGATACGAGCCTCTTGATTGACCCAGTGTGTTATCGTATAAAAGGTAAATTGTAATGCAATTTTTTTTTTGTATTTAAAGATAGCTTTTTAATGATGCCCCACATGATGGGGCAAGTCGACTTTTTTTTTCTAATTAACTTTTCGCTGTATGGGATGGGGGGTAAAATATAATTATTTTTCGATAATTTTAAAAAGCAATTTTTGGATTATCAGTATACATCTCTCCACCAATTTTCGTAGCAATCGGTGCAGAAACAAGCCAGGACAGACAAACGGACAGACATGACGAAACTATAAGGGTTCCTAGTAGACTACGGAACCCTAAAAAAGCTGTCCTTCATAATACGGATTGTCCCAGTTTTATTTATTTATTTATTTATTTATTTATTTATTTGCGGTTTCATGCTCACACATACAATTAAACTTTAGTTTACATGAAATAACCCTGCTAGGGCGTAGCAAATGTTAGAGAGACGGACGTTATATCACAATTTTATCTGTCAGATATTCCTCGAGGGTGTAATAGCATTTTTTTTTAAGAATTTCTTTTAACTTATTTGGGTAGCTTGGTTCATTTATATTTTGCTTAAATACATCCGGCAATTTATTGAAAATTTTTATGCACATAGCATGTGTGCCCGATTGGTGAAGTTTCAGTTTTGATGTTGTAATTTCAAAATTATATTTATATCGTGATTCAAAGCGCCTCGGGTTTTCAGATATTTGGTTGAACATTTTTTTATTGTTTTTTACGAATTTATAAATTTCTAATATGTAAATACAGGGTAAGGTTAATATTTTTAATGTTTTGAAATGCGGTTTGCAGCTTTCTTTTGAGGTAATTTTAGCTAGAATTCTAATACATTTTTTCTGTAATACAAATAAATCCTTTGCATCAGTACTGTTTCCCCACAATATGACCCCGTAGCTCAACCACGCGTGGGCGTACGCATAGTAGGCGCTTAAGGATGCCATCTGGTCAGTAGTACGTTTTAATTCCCGTAGGGCATATATAAATTTAGAAAGCTTTGATTTGACTAGGGCTATGTGCGATTTCCAATTTATGTTAGAGTCTATGTTGATTCCGAGTAACGTAAAATTTTCTACGCATTCTATATGATGTCCCTGGTACGAAAAGTTTATTTCTAGTGGCGTTTTTTGATATGGCCTAAACTGCATTATTTTTGTTTTTGAAAAATTTATTTCTAAATTATGGTCTTCTAACCATTTGAGTACATTATTTATAATTGTGTGTAGTTTTATATTTAAATTTTGGTTTGGTGTATAAGAAGTTAAGATTGATATGTCATCAGCAAATAATTCACAGGGTTCACTTAAGGTTGTTGGTAAATCGTTTATATATATGAGAAATAAAATGCATCCGAGGACACTGCCTTGAGGAATTGAATTTTGGATTTGTAAAAGTTCAGATCTCGCTTTGGTTATTTGGCCAGTTTTATGGTCGCAATACTCAATTTCTACTAGTTGTTTTCTGTTCTTTAAATATGACGCAAACCAGTTATGTGTATTTCCACGTGCTCCTATATCATATAATTTGTTTAATAGTATATTGTATTGTACTTTGTCATAGGCCTTTGACATGTCTAGCAGTATTCCAATGGCATATTGTTTATTGTTGAGTGTGTTTAAAATTTCGTGTACATATTTATAGGTCGCTAATATCGTTGATTTATTTTTACGAAACCCATTTTGTCTGTCACTAAAAATATTATATTTTTCGCAAAAACTGTAAAACCGATTATGCATTGCCTTCTCGAAAACTTTAGATATTGCAGGAAGTAGTGCTATAGGTCGATAATTGTTTGGATTATGTCTGTCATTTTTTTTAAAGATGGGCTTAACTATAGAAATTTTTAGTAAGTCCGGGAAAACTCCTTGTTCAAAGGATTGATTTATTAATAGTGTTAATGGTACTATTAGTTCGTCGGCGCATTTCTTTAGAATATTTGTGGGCAAATCGTCTATGCCACAGCTAGTTTTATTCTTTAAATTTTTTATTATGGTTCTAATTTCCTTGAGATCGACTGGGCGTAAATACATTGAGTTGGTCGTAGGGTTTATCACTGGCCGACCCGCGCGTGCATCGTTGTCGCTGGTCGAGCGCCCTACTGATGCAAAAAATCTATTGAATGTATTTGCTACTACGCTTGGATTTGACGTTAGTTTATTATGGATCATTAATTCTATATTATTATTTTCTTTATAATTTGTTTTATTTGAGCGTTCTTTTATAATGCTCCACATACATTTAGTAATATTATTTGATTTTTTTATTTTTTTACTATTATGTAATTTGATTGCTTTATTCACAAGTTTTTTTAGTGTTTTACTGTAATGTTTATAATGTGTTTTTAATATGCTATTATTTGAATAACTGGCTAAGATTTTGAGCAAACGTTTATTTTTACATGAGATTTTTAATCCTTTGCTTAACCATACATTTGGTTTTTGTGTTTTTAATTTTATAGTTTTTAGAGGCATACAACGATTTATACTATTTTTTAATATTGTAGTAAATAAAGTGTAATTTTTGTTTACAGATTCATCTAATTTAATTATGTTTTCCCATTCTACGTTTTTTAATTCTAATTTAAATTTATTTATATTTTTGTCATTGTATATTCTTTTTTTTACTTCATATAATTTTTTCGTTTTGCTTTTATTTATGTAATTTAATTTTAAAATCACACTCTTATGGTCTGAGAAACCGAAATCATGTACTAATGATTCAAATTTGGGATTTTTAAAGTTTGTAAATATTAAGTCTAAGCACGTAGAACTGTGATTAGTTATTCTTGTGGGTTCGTGAATGTTTTGAAGAAAGTTATATTCTAACATAAGGTCTAACAATTGTTTTGAACGGTAGTTTTTATCCAATAAATTTAAATTGAAATCTCCACCCATTACTATTTTCTTTGTGTTTTCTTTTTTGGTTAGATATTCTAAAAGTTCAGATAATTTGTTATAGAAACAATCGGCCTCTCTACCATTCCAGTAAATAGTAATAATAATTATATTATATACAGGTATTTCTATGGCACATATTTCAATTACGTATTCTACTGACAAGTCCATAATGTCCTTTCGTTCAATATATTTTATTCCTGACCGCACTATTATACAAACGCCGCCACCGGAGTAGTTTCTTCGACAATAACTTGTTGCGAGTTTATAATTACTGAAGAAAATGAGTTCTGATTTTGCTGGCGATAACCATGTTTCCGATACTGCTATTACGTGGAAAACGTCTGATTGTTCATGTAAAAATGCTTCAATGATGTGACGTTTATTATAAATACTTTGCATGTTTTGGAAAAGAACATTAAAAGTTTCCTTGTTTTTTACGAAATAAACTTTCATCGAGTTGTTCTGAACAGATAGTGTTTCGTGAATGTTCGAGTGAGTTTGTAGTTCTTAATGATAGATTGTTATGTTCTTCATACGATGGACTAACAACTTTTCCGTCAATAAATAGTTTATTGTTCTTTATTATGGCATGCTGACCGCTTTGTCTTGCTATGCGTAGCTTTTCATAAATAATTCTTCGTTCTTTCAAAGATTCTTTCGGTAAATATTCAGATATAGATAGTCCTGTGTTTCTGAAGTACGACGCATTTTCAAGAATATACTTGACCATTCTTTTTGACAATAATTCTATCACTATCGGCCTTCGGGAATTTTTTCTTCCTATTCTATGAACGTCTTCAATTTGATTATGTATATCTATATTTAGGATGTCATAAAATATATTTGAGATTTTATTACTTAATTCATATTCCGTTTCTTGATAGTATTCGTTAAGGCCATGTAAGACTATTGATTTGTTTTTATCCTGAACTATTGGTGTATAAATTTCTGGTATATTTTTGTGTTGTCTTTGTAATGCTATTATATCATCTGCTAATTTTTTTTGTTCTCTTTCTAATTTTTCTATTTTTTTGTCAATAGACGTTATATCACTTTTTTGTTTGTTTTGGCGATCATGTAATATATTTATATCTTTTTTTATTTCTTGTGTAAAAGTGATAATGGCTTTGTTGATTTCTACGTGAATTAAATCTTTAAGTTCAGAAAGCAATGATTGATTGTTTTGATTAAGTTTTTGATCTAGTAGTGTACTCACATTTTCTATTATAATATCTTCATTTATAGTTAAAGACGGTTCTTTAATGTTAGTCGGGCTCTGTTCGGTAGGGTAGTGGATTGGGTCGTCTATAGACATGATTGTATCATTCATAGAGGATACATATTGAGATCTTACCGGTGTATTATCGTTTCTTTTGCGTCTCGTTATATTTTCACACGAAGGGCATTTCCATGTTTTGTCCAAATTATGTTTTTGATTTTTATATTGTTCGTTAGGTATGTTTATGCATGCATAGTGATAGATTTGTTTGCAATTAGTGCAAGTCATTATTTCATTTTTATTCACTTGTGTGTTGCAAGCTCCACAAACCATTTTAGGTCTTATGTATTATAACATTAAAGTTTATAGTAAATTAATTGTCTTTTGCCTATATCCTTTGTTATCCAATCCTGGCGCTCGACGCTATTGGCGATAGTGTGGTAGGGGTCGGGTCAACGACCGTCCTTTGCAATTTATGCACAGCTGATGTGTTTAAATAGCTTTTTCTAAACGGTTAAATTTATTTCTTTAATTTTTTAGATAAATACACTACTTATTTTAATTTATTTTTAGTCACTTTTATTGTCTGCACAGTTCACTTTCCACTGGCACTATTTTAATTTTGCTAATATCGGTTTAGATCACTTTTTAACAGTTTTTATACGGAGCGTTTATGGATTTGATCCGTCTCCCCTGGCTTCCAACTTAGTTCGTTTGAGTATGAAATACCAATATTCATTTTGTATTGAACTCAATACATATTCTATACAATCATGCCTCTCGTACGTAAACTGCAAAAAGTAAACTAATGACGAACCATAGTTTCACAGTATTGTCAGCCCAGGCAGTAGCGAGAAAAACTTTGGCTGTAACCCATTTTAAACTTTAATACGTGTTCATTTTGTTCAGGTAAATTAAATGCAAATTTATTTTTGACATATCAACAGCCTGTAAATTCCAACTGCTGGGCTAAAGGTCTCCTCTCTCTTAGGTCTCTTAGGTTTGGAACAAATTCCACCACGCTGTTCCAATGCGGGTTAGTGGAATACACACGTGGCAGAATTTCTATGAAATTTGTTTCATGCAGGTTTCCTCACGATGTTTTCCTGCACCGCCGAGTACGAGATGAATTATAAAGACAAATTGAGCACATGAATCAGCCACCAACCACTGAGCCATCTCGACTCATACACTCATATACTATATGTCATCTCGACTCATACTCATACACAATATATCTGTACTAAAATTATAAATGTGAAAGTAACTCTGTCTGTCTGTCGTTCTTTCACGACCAAACCGATAAACCGAATTTAACACAAGAAAGGATATGGGCTATATTTTTAGCTAACACGAGATAACCAACCCCTAAATGCGAGTTAAGCCGCCGGCAACAACTAGCGTGTAGTTCTTTGTCTTTGTTTTCGTTATAATTATCCTTTTATTAGATTAATTAAGATTATGTCTTTGTTACTAAACATTACAGCGTTTCTTGTAATAATTATCCTTATTTATCCGGTGTACACAGCACTTGACAACCTCCGTGGTAGAGTGGTGTGTACACCGGTTTTCATGGGTACGCCACTCCGAGGTCCCGGGTTCGATTCCCGGCCGAGTCGATGTAGATTACCATTAGTTTTTTATGTTGTCTTGGGTCTGGGTAATGTTGTCTTAAATTTTCGCGATTATTACACATTTAAATAAAACTAGTTATAACGGATTTGAATCGCGTATATTATTTTTTTTTTATTTTTTATTTTTGGCATCCCGACGTTTCGAGCACTTTACAGCGTTCGTGGTCACGGGTAGAAAAAATAATTAATATACGCGATTCAAATCCGTTATAACTAGTTTTATTTAATAGGGTCTGGGTGTTTGTGGTACCGTCGTTACTTCTGATTTTCTATAAAACAAGTGCTTAAGCTACTTACATTGGGATCAAAGTAATGTACGAGTATGTGATGTTGGCTCATATTTATTATTTTGTGTCTATTGAATATTACAAACGTAACTTCTGTTTATATTCTTAACTACTACTGATTTTCGCGTAACAACATCACAAAAATATGCTACTGTTCATCTTAGTAGAAATTGTTCTCATCCTAAAATTTATTTTAGTAATTATAACTCTTTTCTTTGTTGCACCGCCAAAAAGCTCTTTACCAGCACACGTGTTCCTCTCTTCTCATATATTGCGGGCCGGCATGGTGAGGGTGACTAGTGCAGCTAATTTGTGTCCGTACTAGTCGTCTTCGCGTTTGGACTCCACTTCCACTTACCATCAGGAGTGGAGTCATATGCCTACCAGGATAATATATAAAAAAAAAGAATACTAAAAAAAATATAACTGAATGTCATACTGAGATTATTAATGGTAAGCAAATTCGTAATCTTCTATCTGTTATCACTTTTGATAGTCTGCCGATTTTGAAAATTATAATACCTTATAATTAATACTATTCCGAAAAATTGTATTTACTGATTTTGCCATTTGCCCTATAAAACGACGCAAAGAACAAAAAGAACTATGGTGGTTTTAGTTTTCGCTAAGGTTGACACTAATAAGAAAGTTACTTTGAAATCACAGAAAGGCAGTTCACTTGTATTTATATGTGTATATATGTATTCTAGTCGTGTACCCCACACCTGAATTTCTTGATTAAATTCGGAGCTTCAAGAAATATATTGCTTGAAAACGGGTTATTCCAACATGGGGCACGAAGGAGCCAATGTCTCCTTTTGTAAGACTCCCTCGGGGATATTTTGTAAAAATACGAACCGATTTCTTTGAATGTTTCTAAGACGCCTTAATACTATGTTACATTTAATGTTAATATTAACAGATGTTATACTTCAGACATGACTATTTTAGTTTGAACAAAATACGAAATAAAGATTTTTTTGTGATTTTCTTTTATTTCTAACTAGCAACCCGCCTTGGATGCCTCGGGTTCAATACCGATACTATATATACCACAGAGTTTTTTTATTTACGACATCATATTAGAAACTTATAAAATTATCAGTGTTTCCCAACTATATTGTCCATATTATAGTATATACAAAAATCTTCTATTAAAAAAATCACATCAAAATCCGTTGCGTAATTTTAAAGATCTAAGCTTGACTTGACTTGACAGCCACAAGAGACATTTTTTATAATGCAATGCAATGATATACTTATTAATGGAACATCTGGCAAATAGTTATAACAGAGTAATTGGTCATATATTCTGGCTCTGTTATATGTAAATATTAACACTTAAATTCCCAATTTACCACTATCACTGAAAACCAAAGTGTTACCCTTACATCTGTAGTTACTTACCTACCCTAATTTGAAATACAAAAATATTAAACATTCTATTGACGGTTGGCTTAAATTTTGCCGAAAATGAGGGAACTGTTTGATCTCTTGATACTATTTGGAATTAACCACTTTTAGGATGCGTCTTTATCCATTTCGTACAGTTTATTCGGGTTTTTACCGCAATCAAACCATTCATTATTTTATGGAGCAATTTCTCATTACTTTCATCCCTCAAACTGCACTACACTTCTTTTCAACCGACTTCAAAAAGGAGGAGGTTATCAATTCGTCTGTATTTTTTTTTATGTTTGTTACCTCATAACTTTTTACTGGGTGGACCGATTATGATATTTTTTTTTGTTTGAAAGGTTTGCTTCCCGTGGGGTCCCATTTTAATTTTATTTTTTTCCGATGATGGTATCCGTATGAAAACGACATAAGTCTTAAATTTGCATTATGTATGTGCGCGATAAATAGGTG
Source organism: Vanessa cardui (assembly GCF_905220365.1). NCBI lineage: Eukaryota > Metazoa > Arthropoda > Insecta > Lepidoptera > Nymphalidae > Vanessa > Vanessa cardui. The sequence continues at coordinate 14,020,310 of NC_061134.1, forward strand.
AATAACTCAAAATTGGTTGGCACAATTTTGATGATTCTTTTTTTAATATAAAGGATATACTTTAAGGGTACTTTGGTGAAAGTTTGGTAAGGTTCTGAACACAGGATTCATGACAAATTAAGGGAACGGGAGGGAACGGAACAATTCTGAGGAGCACGTTAGCAATACTCCGTCGAATCTTTTATTTATGGGTTACTTGGATATTTGAATCACCTTCCGGAACGTGGTTATGTTCATGTAATTGTCATAATCGAATATTATAATTAACTAGCGACCCGCCCCGACTTCTCACGGGTGCAATACTGATACTAAATATACTAAAGAATTTGTTTATTTACGACATCACATTGCAAACTTCTAAAATTGGCAGTGTTTCTTTACTATATTGTTCATGTATTATATACACAAACCTTCCCCTTGAATTACACTATCTATTAAAAAAAACCGGATCCAAATCCGTTGCGTAGTTTTAAAGATATAGGGGCGGAGAAAGCGACTTTGTTTTATACTATGTATTGACGGAACTCCTAAACGGCTTACAGTTAGGATGCGATTTGGGGCAGAATTTCTTACTGTCTTTAATCAAATTTTGTGTATATGATGTGATGTCATATGATGTACGACATAGCATACGAATAGCTCTTTTGCAAAGGTTTTTTACCGAGGTCGATTACAGCTCTTTTGGGGGTAGAACCTTGTAGTTCATGCCGCATGACGTATTAAAGCCGAATTTCGAAAGTCTATTTTTGCTTTATTCGAAAGTTTCCTTTGAAATTGTCCCCGAAGTATTTTCTTATTCATATAAACGGCACGCTTAATCTATCCATATTTAGAAAAAATAGTCAGTCTACATTAGCTTCACTTAAAATCAAAAAATAAATAAAATTTTAACAAAAAGAAAAACCGACTTCAAACAAAACACTATTTTAAAACAAATAAAAATGCTCTAAAAAGTAATAAAAATAATTGCATATTTAACATATTTTTGAGAGTCCTCCTAGGTAAAATGAAATGAAAAATATTAGACTACTTAAAAGTTGATTTACGATTACATAATGTAGTTATAATTATTGCTATATTTGGAGTCGGTGTCAGCCAACCCTATACTATATCTATCAAAAACAATACGAGAATACTTTAAGAAATATGTTTCTTACAAATTACCTTTTATACGATATTAAACTGGGTCAATCAAGAGGCCCGTATCGCTTCTTTCTTTTGATTGTTGAAGCGTGTGCCCGTGAATGACACCGGCTCCAAATATAGCAATAATTATAACTAAATTATGTAATCGTAAATCAACTTTTAAGTAGTCTAATATTTTTCATTTCATTTTATCTAGGAGGACTCTCAAAAATATGTTAAATATGCAATTATTTTTATTACTTTTTAGAGCATTTTTATTTGTTTTAAAATAGTGTTTTGTTTGAAGTCGGTTTTTCTTTTTGTTAAAATTTTATTTATCGACGTTAGAATTTAAACTATAGTTAAAAAGACTTTCTATTATAATTATATAGATATTTATTTGTTAGTACAACTTTCTTGTTCGTATCTAGCCAAACGAATGGCTAGTTGTCCGACTTAAATAATAAGCTTAATTTCTATTCAAAATAAAAACGAAAATATTAATCAAAATAAATATTTGCAGGATATAGTTTACGATTTGTTATACAATATATCTGAATCTAAATATCTGTTTAGATTGCCGTCAGATAGTCATACATATTTATACAAATGAAGTGTCAAAATCGTAATGAGGGTCGCATGACAATATAAAGAGACGCATTGATCCTGATGCCTTGAGCTATTATAGTACCTATTCCTACATGCATTAAGGTTTAAATATGAATATTGTAGTAATTCCTTATAGTCAGACATAGCTACTATTTATTAAAAAAAAATCTAAACTTATAACTCTTTTAGGAAACTTTTTCTAGGTGACCTTGAGTTTGAAATCTATATAGTAAGCAGATAGCAACAAGGCTTAACTTATTGATAAATTATATCAATACAAATTCTGGTCCTAGATAGTGCTTAATTAATTGGGACAGATATAATCCCGTAATTCGATTATAGATCGGTCCGTGCGAAGTAAAATATTGGTGATATTTGTACTGCCTCTCAGTGCTGGGATTATTGGATACTTACCTACATACGGTCTGGAGCGAGCAGATTGAATTAATATCATTTCTATCTGGTGCCAAAATGATATTTTCAGTTGTTCGTATATATTGAGGCTGAGAGAGGAGAACCGAGATAGCCCAGTGGTTAGAACGCGTGCATTTTAACCGGTGATTGCGGGTTCCAATCCAGGAAAGCGCCACTGAATATTCGTGTGCTTAATTTGCGTTTGTAATTCATCTCGTTCTAGATGGTGAAGAAAAACATCGTGAAGAAACCTGCATGTGTCTAATTTCATAAAAATTCTGCCACATGTATGTTCCGCCAATCCGTATTGGAACAGTGTGGTCGAATAGGTTTCAAACCTCTTCAAAGCGAGAGGAGGCCTTAGCCTAGCAGTTGGAAATTTTCAGGCCGTTGTTATAGTTCATTGGTTATAGGACATTTTGGATGTAAGATTATGAGCACCATTCATCGCTTAGTTGTCAAGTGCTTATTTTGCGCTTATTTGAATATAAAAAAAACAGCCAGCAATGTACTTGCAAGATCCCGGTGTTGCAGATGTCCATTGGCGGTAATGTATACAATATATAAACGAACACCAGCAATAAATCACCCATTTGGTAGTTCGTGTTTCGTACCTAATGGAGTAAAACATTCGTATTAAGCATTTCGTCACTTTGGATGTTGCTGGACGTGAATTGCGTGTTACACGCCATTCGAGATAACATCTTAATATGCTTTATATTTTACAAATTGAATACGAATAAAAGTTTTATTAAGACCATTATCAACTTACCACTTTATATAGCAAGAAGTTTTATGATATCGATAAAAAAGCGTGGAATTAATACTTGTTGACTTCCCGGCAGCATATACTACATACATGTACAACATATATTTAACTAACATGACTGTATTTTTCAATGTTAAAAAAGAACTACTAAATTTCTTGCCGGTTCTTCTCGGTAGGATCTCCGTGGCAGCTTCACTTGATGTAGTTGTTAAATGACGATTCAAAAGTAATTGCAAAAGCCTACTTTATAAAGTACATTTTGATTTAATTGATTTGTCTAATTTCTTACTAAATATTAATCTCCAACTAAGTAGTTAAGCAATTGTTAAATGTCATATTACAAGATTAAAGTTAACACAGTCTGTGTGTAGATTCTACTAATAATCAGAAATAAATTCAAACATGATTCGAATGTAATCTATTCATTTTTTTTTCTCTTTCTAAATCTCTATCTATCCTTCTCATTTATATCAATAGTAATATCTCTTCAATTATAAAATAAGTGGTTTCGCCGTACACAAACAGGGCCTATTATTAACCTCTAGTGTATAAGCCTTTACAAATTCTAGTGCGATGGGTGAAGGGTAGTTCTAAGAATGACATCGAATGTATGGAGTAAGGGATGATCTTGTATAGAATGTGAACTTATAGTTAAACTACTTACAATGAGGACATTTGCTATCAGTTATTAAAAGATAGTAAGATTTTAAAAATAGAACACATAAGCTTTATGCCCTATCATCAATAACCAAATATTTAATTTTAAAATTAAAAAAAAGTATTTTTATGTTTTTATTATAAAAATAAAATAATTTGTGAATAAATGAAAATAAATAAAAATGAAAATAGTCTATAATCAAGAGCCGAGTAGATCGATAGCTACGAACGGCTCAATTTTTAAAGAAGATAGCGGGTTCATCTGAAATTTTACTACAGACTTTTCTGTTTGCTGAAAAAACCTATCTGGGTCTCGTGACTAGGACTCCTAGTGCAACCTAGGTATATATAATAATAAAAAACAGCGGTACCCACGCCACGTGATCGCTTACATCGCCGTCGTCGAAATTAGCCTAAAATCAACCTGAAATCAGCCTTACCAATTCGCAAAGCGGACAAATTACTATTACGATAACGGAAATAATAGTTAGTTAGTTACGGCGCTAATAATTCGAAAAACCTAAATCAAAGCATCTTAGACTCAAACAACAATTCAAAAGTGTACTAAGTAAATGAACTCCTAGGTATTTTAGTGATTTAATACTTATCTGAAGTGTTTCAAATTCGATTAAAACCTAATAATATCAGAATGATTTAATATAAAAAAATATATTCGTTTGTTTAAATACCATGTCATTCTACAATCTCAATTCCCAAGGGGCGACATACTGTTACGCTAAGTTGGATAAAAAGCGAAAGCGCCGAGAAATTCCAGCGCTTACCCTTCGTTCGCTATTGTGTTGTGTTTTTTTGGAAAACTATACTCTATGAGCGATCCAGCGCTTTATGATTTGATAGTTCGATTAGATGACGTGATGATTTATCGCTGCAGCGAACTTAATTTCTCACTCTTATAAGTATTTAAAGATGAACACTTTTATAATTGTTTATCAATGGATTAAGACTGTATATACACTAGCGATCCGCCCCGGTTTCGCACGTGTGCATACCATTGTGGAATTTTTTGAAGACCTCCATAAGGTGTATAGTACATTATTTTGATCTATCTTGTGGGGTTTAGCCAGCCTGTGCAATGTAAATGCAAATAATATGTTTACTTACGACATCACTTTAAAAATCTCTTAAATAATCAGTGTTTATCTACTATATTATGTATAATACACTTATACATTTAAACCTTACTCTTAAATCGTCACAATGCAAATCAGCACATCAAATCAACGTCAATACTTAACAACTATCAAAAATGAAAGGTCAGAAAAAGCGTCTGTAACGCTGTATCACTGTATAATATAATCATTAAAAATTGAACTTATAACGACGATCTCGAGTAGTGTGTATGTCGGTTTTTAAGGGTATGCCACTCCGCGGTCCCGGGTTCGATTTCCGGCCTAGTTGATGTAGAAAAAGTTCAATGGTTTTCTATGTTGCCTTGGGTCCGGGTGTCGATCCCGTGGCGCCCGCCGAAAGACGGAGAGGGTACCGCTGGTTTTTTTAGTGGGTAAACCCGGTGAACCTTGGTGCACTGCATCTCTCGGCGTCCAGGGAGCCGGGGAGTCCCCTCCACTTTCCATCACGTGGGGGAAGCGCGTAACTCGTTTTCCCAGTGAGAAAAAAAAGCGTCTGGGTGTTTGTGGTACCGGCGTTACTTCTGACTTTCCAATATTTATATTTATTATTTTTTATTAAAGAAAAGGTTCCGCTATGAACAACGGATCCGGTTCCTGGTTCTCAATATGAATTCCATTTCTGAAATGCTAAGTATTTAATAGAGAATTATGATGTTTATGTATGTATATGCAATATTTGTGTATGTTGAAAACGTTTCAATTAGAACTTGGCGAAATTAATCGTTTTATCTAAACTAGTTACGAGATCCGTCGTTCCGCATTATTGTATGTTCGGTCAATTTTCCTTTCGTGATTAATTATTACAACAGCCTGTAAATTTCCCACTGCTGGGCTAACGCCTCCTTTAAGGAGTATCGGAACATATTCCAACACGCTGTTCCAATGCGGGTTGCTGAAATACAAATGTGGCAGAATTTATATGAAATTAGATACATGCAGGTTTCCATGGGATGTTTTCTTTGAATGACAAGCACAAGATGACTTATAAACACAAATTATGCACGCGAACATTCATTGAACCAGCAATCATCGGTTACCATGTACATTGTTGGTTAGCCACTGATTTTCTAATTATTTGTGTTAAAGTAATAGTGTGTAAAGTTGTCACCATACCTCGATATATTCATGACATTAAAAAAATAAGATTTAATTTAACTTCTATCAAAAATTCATATCACGAAAGGCGAATCATCTCCAGTGAGCCGTCAACGCGCAGTTATGTACCAACTTAATTGCCAACCCGTTTAGAAACTTGGTGTGAACGAATAAGCTGTAAATTTATGGTGCGTTGAGTTCATGGCCAGTACTTCTAATTCGTGGGAATTATACCGTAATTGTTAAGGATAACTTACATATTTGATAGCAATACTAATGATAGTTGGTGTGTAGTTTTGATGGCATCATCTAACAATCGATAAACAATGAGAAAAAGCTATTGCAGCTCATTTTTAGTCAATAACATTAATACGTGTAGTGGCGCCTTTTTTGTTTTAATTTTAATAATAATTATCATATTTACCGCTGTCCCTATGTATGCTTTATTGGTAAGGTTAGTAAGGAGAGTAAGGTTTTTGTATACATGGATAATATACTTACGAAATACTGATAATTTTGAAAGTTTCTAATGTGATGTCGTATGTAAATAAATAATATAGTATATTTAGTATCTTCATTGCACTCGTGCGAAGCCGGGGCGGATTTCTAGTATTTATATATCATTGTGAAAATTCTTAGTGAATCCTGACCAAACTCAAACTCAAACTCAAATTCCTTTATTCAATATAGAAGCATTACACTTACTTATTGATTGTCAAATAAACACTACCACCGGTTCGGAAAAAGGAACACCCTGACCTGAGAAGAACCGGCGAAAGAAACTCAGCGGGTCTTTTTTTTTGTTATTTTTTTTTTGTCAAATTAATAAGATACATAGTAGTATACGATTAGAAATAGCCAGGAGGCGATCGTTTCATTCCCAAGGTGTGCTATAAAACATAAACTCGCTAATTGTATAGTAACCTTTTGCACACAAGCGTTCCTTAACAATTTTTTTAAATTTGGCAACAGAAGCATTTTGAACGCTTTCTGGGATCCTGTTGTAGAAGCGTATACATTGCCCCACAAAAGAGTTACTGACTCTATGCAGTCGAGTAACAGGAGTAACAAGATTGTGTTTGTTCCTTGTACCAATATTATGAGAATCACATTTTCTCATAAAAACATTAATATTTTTCCTTACATACAAAACATTACAAAATATGTATTGAGAAGCAACATTCAATATCTTAATTTCTTTAAATCTATACCTTAATGATTCCTTGGCTCCTAGGTTATAGATTGCGCGAATAGCCCTCTTCTGCAGCACAAATATAGTTTGGATAGCGGCTGCGTTACCCCAAAGCATAATACCGTAGGACATTATACTGTGAAAGTAACTAAAATATACTAGTCGAGCCGTATCAACATCAGACCAGAATCATTATTGTATGGAGTATAAATATATCCCAAATTCCCAAATAAACAATACCCCTAAAGTTCAAAGCCGTTTTCAGAGCGAACGCTTACATACCTAAAAATCTTATTGACTAGACATCAAACATTTTTAAGAGTAGGTTTAACTTCAAACTTTATAGCAAAATTACAACTAAATCATTGGTTGTTCATTGTCGTTGTATGTTGTTGCTCTCCACCATCCCTTTGACAAATCATCTCTTTGATATGGATATGAAAAAATTAAACTTCAATACGAATCAAACCCAAAATAATCTGTCACAATGAAATTTTATACGACAAAAAAAAACTTCATAATTATTTTTTAAATTATTTTATGAATCATGCACATGTACGCAATATACACTTCGGTAACTTAGTAAAAGCTTGTAAAACCAAAGGCATATAGATATAGAAGTGCGAAGACAAGTTCAAGAGATCCAATTAAAACCAGAACTCCCTGAGACAACATTCGTACAATCCAGTTCGGATCCAATTTTAGTGATCGGACATCTTGTATTGGATCTTGCCTAAGCTTAACTAGTTTGGCACACAATAAACAAAGATGGCGTCTAAGCTAAATTAACTGACTATTAATTGAGAAAACTTTTCAATTTTAGAATGACACAAATAGCATATGTGTTGTAAAGTATTTTGTGAAACAGAGAGAAACAGATTATTTATAATAATAATAACAGCCTATAAACTTTTCATGGCTGAACAAAGGACTTCCTCGGAGGAGGTTAGGAACATATTCCACCACGCTGCTCCACTGCGGTTTGGTGGATTCACATGTGGCAGAAATTGAAATTAGACACATGCAGGTTTCCTTGCGATGTTTTCCTTCGCCGCCAAGGTCGAGATGAATAATAAACACAAATTAAGCACATGAAAATTCGGTGGTGCTTGCCTGGGTATAAACCCGCATTCATCAGTTAAGATGTACGCGTTCTAACCACTGGGCCATTTCGGCAGATCATATATTATCAAAACATATAAAAAAATAATCCGTTATGTGAATCTGTCAATGAAAATATTATAAATATTTCTGGTGTGAGTTTCTTGTGGGAAATCTATACATCATTCATATAAACATTACATTTCTATCTTATAGTTTTGGTTGTTTGCTTAGGACTAACAAGTTATCCTTCGATTACTTTTATTTACAAAGACCTATCTCAAACAATAGCCTACTTACATCATTAAACTATAACCTATAACACAAAAGTTTTATATCAAGGGCACGAACAATTGTTATGTAAATGCCAATGAACGAACAACACTTATCTATTTAAAATATTACTATGACAAAAAAGGAAAGTAAAGTAACAGCCTGTACATTTCCTACTGCTGAGATAAGGCCTCCCCTTCCATTAAGGAGAGGGTTTGGAACATATTCCACCACGCTGTTCCAATGCTGGTTGGTGGAATGCACATGTGGCAGAATTGCGATGTAAATTAGACACATGTAGGTTTCGTCACGATGTTTTCCTTCACCCCCGAGCACGAGATAAATTATAAACACAAATTAAGAACATTTATATATGTATTGGTGCTTGCCTGAGTTTGAACCCGCAATCATCGGTTAAGGTGCACGCATTCAAACCACTGGACCATCTCAGCTCTATGACATAAATGAAACGATTATTACGATAAGTATTATAAATAATAATATCACAGCAAAAGTAATTAAAAGGCGACATATGTACATCCCCTGTGTGCATTTGATCACATACAGACGTATGCCCCGCAAATAACACAGTGCCCCAGGGGCTTGGATAGCTCAAACAAATTATGTTCACGTGCTTCTGGGGCTTAGAAGTCACTGGAAGTGCTTTGCTAAAACTTCGTTAATTAATCTTGTTGATGGAGTATTACTCTGTATAGATATATATAGATAGAAAGAGCTTGTTAATAATAGAATCATCGCAATATTGCAAGATGTAACTAAAACTGAATAAGTCGCAAATCCATACTTAATATTATAAATGTGAAAGTAACTCTGTGTGTCTGGCTTTCGTGGCTAAACTAATGGACCAATTTAAATGAAATTTGGTACACAAATAGTCTAGAGCCTGGGAAAGGACATAGGCATTTGGAAACAAAGACCTCTTTGATCGAATATTAACAATATATTACAGGAAACAGCTAGTTTTGAGTAAGCTTCTTAAAACTTATTATGACTTAGTATAATTATACTTTATTCCTTTATGAGTACCGTCTTTTCACCACTAATTTTACATGATCTTGATAGCAATTTTATATTTTTTGTGATTTAAACTGTTTGAAAGAACTATCTGTCAAATTGTAATAGGCTGTAGAAAAAGATGGCTGTAGATGTAGTCTGTAATAGGCTATTTGACAATGCGAAAAATAAATTGTGAATTACTGTAATCAGTGTATATTATGAGTTTAAGAATGTTTATTTAGTTACGAAAGTTGAAAATAATACTTAATTTATTCAAAAATCCATAAATAAAAATGCATTTTTTCAAACGTTTGTCACGTGACACAAAACGCTCCTAATTTGCCGGGTATATTATGAAGTCACTTTCTTGTTAACCTTGCTTTTCTATTATATGTACCACAGATTAAAATACAAGAAAGTGACGTCACCGACCCCGTTGCAGCGCCATATTGTCCAAGTAGCGTTTTCGCGCGCTATTTAAATATGGTATTTTAATATTATATTTTTCGGCAAACATGTACTAGAAATAAAAAAATCAAGTTTTACTGGGTTCCTTAACTTCTACTTAATAATATAAAATGGATTTAAAAAACCAGTCAAATAGCCTATTACTTCTTACTCATAAATATTAAAGTTTGTCAAAAAATGTGACCAGTACATGCTATTTATACTATAAGTACTTTTATATTAGTTTTCGGCGACACATTTTACTTGCCCTATAAAGGAAGTGATTAGTCAACCGGTGGTACTTTATCGGGATGTTACTTCATATGTGTTTAACTAATAGTTGACATTCCATATAATCCTTAACGGTTAACGATTATAGGGTTAGGAAACATTTATAAAAGAATTTCTTTTGTCAGTGCCTTTAGAGAAAGTATAGAACGCATTTTTCTTATAAATGTACATAATACTAGGTGAGAATATGTATAGATTCTAAGCGCGATATGTAGATTTCTTGTATCTGATATAGTTTGGCAGCGTTCGCTTGGAAAGCGCCCAGACCGAAGCTCCAAATACATTGACAGAATAAGTTACATTTATTTATTTATAATGCCACGTTGTATAAATATCATTACAGGGTTGTGTCCAAATTCGATATTATAGCACTTTAAAAAACGAATTTAAAATATCAATCCATGTTATAATATAATACTAAATCGTATGTGATACATTCCAAGCAGCAATTATTGTGATTTCACCGTCAGTGGTGTTTCCTTGAGAAACTTGGTTCGCCCGGTGGGCACGTCACAAAATATATACAATACAATCCCTAAGTGTATAAGGATATATGAAATACATGAAGAGCAATCAACAGCAACATCTTTCCTACTTGTTCCTTTTTAACGAATTGTTATTGTAGTGCGGTAACCAATCGTTATTGAATGTAATATTTACATGCGATTTCAAAACTTGTATTACGTGTTAAAATAAATATTTATGCGTAAATTACGTAGGGCTGCCGTTGAGGATGCAGAATGAAACCGAACGAATTTAACTTATACGTTTATTTAAGTAATTCAATTTAACAATTAATTATTTCTAATTTATAATACGTGACAGTCTGTTCGATGTCAGAACAAAAAGTGAAGTTCTGTAGTCTGAATTACATATTTATAACGAAATCGGTAAATCACTGAATGGTCCCTACGGTATGGTGATTCTTGGTAGCGCTCGATGTTCGGGAGGTCTTGCGAAACAAAGCAGCGACGCTGGCAATAGGTGGTAGCTTCAAGGAATGCATGGTGTGATTATTTCTCACGGTATGGTAATTCTTGGTAGCGCTCGATGTTCGGGAGGTCTTGCGATTATTTCTTAACACGTATATAATATATAGATTATTATAATAATATGGTACAATAGTCGCCCGCGGCTTCGCCAGTATTTCAGGTTGTTGGTTGTCAAGTTTTAGGTTAGAAGAAAGAAGTAGCCTTTTGCTGGGCTTGTGTAGAGGATAATGAAAGTCACTAACTGGTTCACGGTTTATTAACGAGACGGTACAATTATATGGACTGTGACGCACTTGATAGACACTCTGACTTTTATATATGATATATGCCAAATATGAGACAACATCACATACATTACTCTGATCCCAATGTAAGTAGCAGAAGCACTTGTGTTATGGAAATCAGAAGTAACGACGGTACCACAAACACCCAGACCCAAGACAACATAGAAAACTAATGGTAATCTACATCGACTGGGCCGGAATCGAACCCGGGACCTCAGAGTGGCGTACCCATGAAAACCGGTGTACACACCACTCGACCACGGAGGTCGTCAACCAAAGAATATGAGATACACAGATGTGAAATATTTTAGTCATAGAATATGTAACTTTACTAACTGTTTACTTTAATACCTATGTGCATATACGGCACAAGCCTATGTCCTTTATTGGAGTTGAAGTTTGCTTTATACCAAATGACATTTAATTCAGTTCAGCGGTTGGTGGTCGTAAAGAGCGACAGACAGATATACAGACAGAGTTACTTTCACATTTATAAAAATTAATATACTCGTATATAAGAAAGAGTTATAGTCATTTAAGGAAAATGATCTTCAAGTATTTTGTATTGTAACATATGGATGTATAGTGTGGATTAAATTGTATGGCTTCACATTTAACAAAATGTTCGTATTCGTACTTTATGTGTACGTGAGTCTATTTGTTTTTTCCAGTGTGGTTCGCGCTAAGTCATGACGGATTGCTAGCACGTAATACGAAATTGAGAGTAGAATGGAGGGGAATACAGGAAGTTCACTTGTTCTTTCTCATATACTAGTCCAAACTCATAATCATCTTCATGATTAGCATATTTTAATACCATATTATGGTATTCAAAATATGGTTGTACTCAAATTGTGCTTTATTTGACTACAAGCGACCCGCCTCGATTGGCACGGTGCAATGCGGATACTGAATATACTACGGAATTTGTTTATTTGTGACATAATTAACACATTAGAAACTTCAAAAGTTATCAGTGTTTCTTTACTATTATCCTTTCATTATGTACAAAAACCTTTCTCTCAAATTACTCTTAATTAAAAAAACGCATTAAAATATTTGCGTAATTTTAAAGAACTAAGCATACAGAGACAGACGATAGGCGATAGCGATAAGCGAGTTTGTTATATAATGATGAATAAGGAGGTACAATGCTTCTATGTTGGATTTTATTTGAGTTGAGTTTGAGTAAGTAATACCTGGCTAATTATATGTAAATTGTTAGAAAGCTATTGTGAAGTATTTTTATTCAAATTCAAGCTGCATAAATGGTGCAATGCCTTGGAATTACCTGTTGGAATAAAGTTTACATCAACGGAAATGAAGGCGGAACGTGAAAATGATCTAAATTTGCCTGAAATTCGAATGTAAGCCAAACTTTGCAGGAAAATTTGGAATTTTACCAGAAGATGCTCGTAAAGGTTAAATTTTCTTTGAGGTATTTTATGTTATTTGGAAAAATAGCTTGAATTGTGCTCAGAGAAACACGTGCATGAGTTTTTAAAGTTAGTTATGTTAAAGAAGCTTAGGTTAAGTGGTTAAGGCTCATAAATAAGTAAGTATTGGATATCACATAACTCTGATCCCAATGTAATTAGCTAAAGCACTTGTGTTATGGAAAATCAGAAGTAACGACGGTACCACAAACATCCAGACACACAACACAACACACACAATATAAAAAACTTGATCTTTTTCTCCATCGACTCGGTCGGGAATCGAACCCGGGACCTCGGAGGTGTACCTATGAATACAAGTGTACACACTACTCGACCACGGAGGTCGTTGAATCGAAAATAAATCATTTTATAAACACTTTTATTAAGACTCATTCGGGAAACCTAATTCTAGCTTTTGTTAGCATCCATGAATGAGCGTTTACTGAGCTCTTATGTATTATATTCCAATTTATTCGTAATACTAAAATATATTTCACTATAAAAAAAATATATTCTCAACATCCGAAATCTGAATTACAAAACAAATACCGTTCTCGATCAAATTTTCAGCTCGGTAAATCTTTCCACGCGAAATCCTAGAAGCGTGGAGTGTTTCCACTATTTCCAGTTCTTTTTCAGAAATCTATTGAAAATCAAACGTTGTTTTTTTTATACGAGAACGCGAAAGCGCTTAGGATTTGTTGATATTCAATATTTAGTCGCACGTGATGTCCGCATCGATGGCTCTTTCGTGTCGTGCTTTGACATTTTTGTTCTATGTTGTATTTGAATTGCTTCTAGATAGTAATAATAATAGCTTTATTCCGTACATTTACAGTTGTGTTTCTATACTAAAATCCTTTTAATAATCCTAATAAGGTCCTTGGTGGTAGAGCTTTGTGCAAGCCCACCCGGGTAGGTACTACCCGCTCATCAGATATTCTACCGCTAAACAGTAAACAGTATTGTTGTGTTCCGGTTTGAAGGGTGAGAGAGCCAGTGTAACTAGAGGTACATACCCAAGGTCGGTGGCGCATTAACGGTTGTGTGAATGTGATCAGGTGGCCCAGTTCAGTGTGTGTACTGCTTGTGTCACAGACAGTCACTGCAATAGTTAAAAAATAATCAACTGTAAAATTTAAAGGAATCGTTAAAGAGCTTTTGTGTGCTACTTCGTTGACTGCACACCTTGGGAATGAAATGGTTACTTTCAGACTGTTTCATACACCGAAAATATATTTATTGTTTTTCTATGCATACATTAATTGTCAAAAATGACACATAAAAAAAATCTCGCTAAGTTTCTTTTGTCGATTCATCTGATGTTGGAGGCAATAAAAAATATTGTCTGGGTGTCTGTGGTACCGTCGTTACTTCTGATTTTCTATAACACATAACAAACGCTTTAGCTACATTTGGATCACAGTAATGTATGTGATGTTGTCTAATGTTTACCATTTACATTTATTATTTATATATTTTCCAAAGAGATAGTTGTGTAGTTAGAACACGAGCATCTTAACCGATAATTGCGGATTCAAACCCAGGCAAGCACCACTGAATATTCATGTGCTTAATTTGTGTTTATAATTATCTTGAGCTCGGCGTTAAAGGAAAACATTATAAGGAAACCTGCGTGTGTCTAATTTCATAGAAATTCTGCCACGTGTATCCCACCAACTCGCATTGGAACGGCAAGGTTGAATATGTTCCAAACCTTAGCCCAGCAGTTTGAAATTTACAGAGTGTTGTTGTTGTTGCTGTTGTTTTTCTCATTTCTATGAATGACAGTTTTGTATAGAACCATTATTTCTAATTTAATTTCAAATCTTTTAAAATTAAATGACAGTTATTATTAGTACTAGATTTGATTTCCTAGACTAAATTTCGACTTCTCATTAAACTACCCCATCGTCTACATCAGAACAAAACAACAAACATACCATTCCTCAACAGTAGGATTAATTATTCTCAAAGTGCCATGTACAAGGAACTAGAGTACATCGCTTAGAACAAACTTGAAATTCGCGTTAAGGTTCGGTGAGCCAGTGTAATTAGAAGTGCAGGAGATGTAGCATATTATTCATGGTTGGCAACCCATTTGGTATTGTCAGGGTTTCTTAGGTTCTTAGCTGTAATTATATCATACGCATATAGTTTACAACAAAGCGTATATATTTCAGATCAATGTTTCCATTCATATAGATTACTTTTTGAATTGTTCAAATCGGCTCTTTCATTCAAGAGATATTACAAATTTAATAAGTCATAGAAATAGAAATAGAAATCTCTCTCACTAAAGATTAAATATCGCTTTTTTATTTAAGTAACGTATCATTATAAGTGATGTATAAATTCGGATAGCAAGTATACAGATAAGGCGATTAATAAAAAAAACAAAACTTATTTCCGCCCACGCGAAGCCGGGATGGGACGCTAGCGTTATAGAAAATGAATCTCTATGTCCCATGGTTACGCCATAACTTGAGAATGACTTCACGGATTATAAGCATATTATCATCTATTTTTACGTGTTCTAATACTTTGTAGAATTTTAAAAAACGTGGAAAAGTTGAAAGTTTTCACAAAATAGATAAGTGAGATCTTTGAAACCATGACCTTTTTGATCGAAATTGGTTAGAAAAACATATTGTCTCAATGACAAATTTAATTACGATTTAGTAGAGGTATTCTGAATGTACACTTGAAACTCGCCGTAGGAAATGAAAGTGAAATGTTTGAATTTCACATGCGACTTCAAGTATAATGATTATAGTATAATATTCAAGTATCAAAATCGCATATCACTGTAAGTTATCAACAGGTCACAAGTTTTGACGATGTTCGTGGTCGAGTAGTGTGTATGTACATCGGCATTCATGGGTACGCTATTCCGAGGTCTCGGGTCCGATTCCCAGCCGGGTCGATGTAGAAAATTCATTAGTTTTCTATGTTATTTTGGGTCTTGGTATTTGTGGTACCGTCGTTACTTCTAATTTTCCATAACACAAGTGCTTTAGCTATTTACATTGGGATCAAAGTAATGTATGTGATATTATAATATTCATTTATAATATATAAATATTTATAAGACACAAATTCATTCATCATAAGTGAGATCCGAAGTGAGTTCTTTTTGAATCACTGCTTTACCTTGATTGTGTAGAAAATAACTTTTATGATTGAATGCTATAGCTGTTTTTATATTTACTACGCTCAACAACAACAACAACAACCTGTAAATTTCCCTCTGTTCGGTTAAGGCCTCCTCTCCCTTAGAGTAGAAGGTTTGGAACATATTCCACAACGCTGTTCCAAAGCGGGTTGGTGGAATACACCTGTAGCAGAATTTCTATGAAATTTGACACATGCAGGTTTCCTCACAATGTTTTCCTTCACCGCCGAGAACGAAATTAATTTAAACACAAATTATGCACATGAATATTTAGTGGTGTTGCCTGGTTTTGAACCCGGTTAAGATGCACGCGTTCTAACCACTGGGCCTACTCGCCTCTACGCTCCATAGCACAATTCTCTTGTGAATGTATCTTCCTAGTAGGTATGAGATACGTGTAGTGCAATATGTACGCAGCTGTGGTCAGTAACTTGAACGATATCTTAAAGCCATTACGGAACTTGCAGCATGTGTCTCCCAATATATTGTAGAAATTAACTTCGTTGTGGTGGAAGGACTTGCACTATAAAGAATTTTGTCTTACGTCCTATATAAAAATACCTATATAAGATCATTGTATATAAAAAACATAATAATAAAAAGTAATTAATAAATTTATACCAATCATTCATTCATTTATCATTATCAGCCTGTGTTTGTTCACTGCTGGACATAGGCCTCTTCAAATGCACGCCACTGTGGTCTTTCTCTGGCTACTCGCATCCAGCCCCTGCCTGGATGCGAGTAGCCTGGATCTATACCAATATTATATTATAAAGAGAAAAAAATGTTTTGGTTGTATGTAGAGATCTCTGGACCTTAGATACAATACATTTTTTTTCATTGTTGAAACATTGTTTTTGAATTTTGTAAACTATATTTTATCATTTATTTTTATTAACTGTTCTCGTGCAAATATAAGGTAGTCCGTTTGTTCGGAATAGAGTTAATAAAAAAATAGAGCTTTGTTTATAAATTTATTTATTTTCATGCACACAAGAATGTGAGATGTCATGCACACGAGACCTGTGTCATAGAGGCATCGTTTTACATAGAAGATCAACAAGTCAATCTCGTCCCCAAGACAATCGAAGATATATTATATTATGAATTAAATAGTTTACCTACTCCTCAAAACAGATTTTCTTATTTCATCAGATAGCCTAGGCAACACGTGTTTATAACATTCATCTCGAGTTTGGCGATGAAGGAAAAACATCGTGTGGAAACCTGCATATGTCTCATTTCAACGAAATCTTGCCACATGAGTGATGATGAACCCACCAATATGCAATGGAGCAGCTGGTTGGATTTGCTCTTAACTTTCTCCTCAAAGGGAGAGAGCCCAGCAGTGGGAAATTTACAGGTTGTTACTATTATTCCTATTATAATAGTAACGGTCATAGTAAAATGTTCGAGTTTGTAGAACTAATTTACGCTCCGTATGTCCTAATTTCGGAAACTTTAATACAATATTTCCAACTTAATGTAAGCCTGGAAGTTTCCCGTATTTAGTATTTCTATCGTATCGTATGTATTCCTATTATCGTAAATTACTTTACACATTGTTTTAACAATATATGATGATATATTCAGAGTCTTTTAAGAGTAATCTTCTGTGCAAGGAGAAATCTTGGATCTTGGATCTGATGTTACCAAGGTGTTCTAAGTATACATACAGAATGATAATCAACACATATAATTTTCATGATTTCTTCTATCTTTAACACAGTATGATAATCTTTTACACTACCACCAAAACATTTATTAGCATAGTGTCAATATGAAAACAATTAGTTACAAAAACCAATATTTATTGAACTTCAAAAGTACCCAAGACATCAATAAAGTAGTCAATTCACGGTCAATATCAACAAAATATCGAGGTAGCTCGTAGAGACGAGATGAAACGGCTATTGGGAATATTTTCATTAGTCCTTAGCTCATTTTCCCTAGCCTTAGCAGTTTTTAAAACAAAATTGTTTACATAAACTAGTTTTACACAAAGATCCAGCCACAATAGTGCTTATGAAAATTCAAAGTTACATTGTTAGCTATATAATGAAAGCGTTATTGAAATCTTTTGTACACAGACTTGACCAAAGAAGAAACCAAGGTTCACGAGATATTTTACAGTTGCTTTTTTATATCTGTGTATACAGTAAAAGCCTGTAAATTTCCTATTTCAGGGCTATTCGAATTCTCTAACTTTTAGAAGACGTTAAAATCAATTTATCAAGAACTAGCGACTCGCCCCGGAATCGCAAGGTTGCAGTCGCTAGTCGTTTACCGCTATCTGTCCCTATGTATGCTTCAACAACAAACAACAACAACAGCAGACTGTAAATTTCCTACAGCTGGGCTAAGGCCTCTCCCTTTGCGGAAAAGGTTTTGAAAATATTCCACTACGCTGCTTCAATTTCATCGAAATTATTTACGCGCTCGTCACGATGTTTTCCTTCACTGCTGAGTACGAGATGAATTCTTAATCCAAATTAAACACATGGAAAATCAGTGGTGCTTGCCTAGGTTTGAACTTGCAATCATCGGTTATGATGAATACGTTCTAAACACTGGGCCATCTCAGCTCATTAACAATAATGTTTTTATTTTGGGTACAGAGTTATTTTACGCGGCTTACATTAAAGTGGAGCTACCAGCAGTCATCACGTGAGAAAATAGCTATGTGCCTTTCAGGCTACCTTGCCTCCTCTTTCTCATATAATCTGTCTCTTTCTTGTCATCTAATTATTCTCATCATGGTAACTTAGAACATCCTATAAAAGGAAATACTCTTGCATAAATACTAGCATGTCAATAACTTACATACAAAATAGGTCAAACATTGCCGTTCCGAACCTTTCTTTCCAAAATTATTAATCTCAGGTACGATTAAATAAGTAATATTAATGAGTAAGTAAGTAATTTGTAAAAAATAATTTATTGTCGCAGTTACTTTTAATTTATTGACATGCCTAATCCCACGTCTGATTTGACGGCCGCGCACTGTTGCCGATTTTACATGTTAGTGAACTGATTTTGTTAAATCGTGTTTTAATTCGGTGTGGATTTTCGAAAATTTCATTTTCAGTCTTATTAACTACTTTATTATTTAATACAATAACACACTATATACACTTTTAACGTAATATGTATATTGTAATAACTGGGGTAACAAAACACGAGTACACTATTCAAAGCACTATTCCGAAGTAACAGATTCAGCTAGCGCATCCCTGAAGTTGCCTCCTACGAACTTCACGTTGCACAGCCATCCGTTGAGATGAAATTTGACCGGAACTCAGACGGCGATAACAGTCTATTATTTATTTGATAATTTTATCAGCATTAATCGTCGATGTGATTTCTGAGCTGGGGTATTAACCCCAGCTCAGAAATCATAATCATAAATATAATTATTATTTTGACTATAAATCATTTCGTTGATTTTATAGTCAAAATAATAATTATATTATTTTGACTATAAAATCAACGAAATGACTTATTGAATTTAATTTTCTTAGCGACTTTCAGAAATTTGCAAATTAGCTCGTTTTATGAATTCAAAATTTTCATTTAATGCGTTTCAGATTTGTTTTATGTTTTGAGTTGATTTACATTGAATATCTTGTAAAATGTAAATTCAAAAGTTACTCGTTGAGATAAAGTCTACTTGAATAAATTATTATGTTTTCATTTTGTTGACATCGAAACGAGTTTAATGTTCCTATGAAATCAAATAATATTTTTCCCTAATATTTTTCGCATATTTATTAACTATTAAAAGAACTCAACAACACGTGATTTAAATATATTCCAACGACCGATTTGGATATCAACACGTATCAAATTTTATATGTAACTCTTTGTCCCGTCTAAATAAAAAGAAGTCTGTAAATTTCCCACTGCTGGAATATGGTCTCCTCTTCCATTAAGGAGAGGGTTTGGAACATATTCCATCACGCTGTTCCAATGCGGGTTGGTGGAATGCACATGTAGCAGAATTTCAATGAAATTAGACACATGCAGGTTTCCTCACGATGTTTTTCTTCACCGCTGAGCACGAGATGAATTATAAACACAAATTAAGCACATATATACATATAGGAGTACTTGCCTGGGTTTGAACCCGCAATCATCGGTTAAGATGCAGGCTTTCTAACCACTGGGCCATCTCGACTCATTACCTAACACCAAAAACCCAAACAGCGAGCGAAGCAGCGAGCGAAAACTAGTAACATATAAATAACATAACGAAGTAAATAATCGACGTATAACAATTACTTAAATACATTTCATGCCTCGATTCGAGTATCGAATTTTAGTATATAATATTTAAGATTGATATTCCTATAACATATTAAATACTGTCTGTGAATAGAATTGCCCCATCTGGCTGTATATTTAATCTATGTCTTTAATAATCTCCAGTCAATGACATCTGAATCTTAGAAGCGACTTAATCATAGGACCATGATCTACAGTCGACGTTGCATTATTTGGTGATCCTTAACACATTATAAATAAGGTTCAAAATAAATTGATGTATAGGGAATTGTACGAGATATTGTCCTTATACATTTGCTCGTTTTCTCCGATATCTTTTGTTTCCTTCATGATAAGGTTCGCGTTTACGAAGAGTATAAAGGAACGGTATAATTTTGTTAGATAAAACCATTGAGATGATAAGACACTTAAGTTTTTTGGTGGAAACGCGTAAATAGATAAATGTAACATGGGAATAAATTGAAAATACGTTTTTAGAAAACAATGTTAATAATAATAAATGAATAAAAAAATATTGGACAAAATCACATACATTACTCTGATCCCATAGTGAGTAGCTAAAGAACTTGTGTTATGGAAAATCAGAAGTAACGAAGGTACCACAAACAATCAGACCTATGAAAACAGAAGCGTACCCATGAAAACCGGTGTACACACCACTCGACCACGGAGGTCGTCGAATATTGTAAACAGACGTGACGTATTTATCCAATAATAAAGAAGTGTCACGCTGTCTCAGAAAGTTGAGTCACGTTGAGTAGCATCGAACGCAGTAGGTTTGTCTTATTATTTTATTTGCAGTTTTTTTTATTCCAAATTCAAAACTATGGGCATATTTTTGAAACGGGTATCGCGCTTCAGATAGGATGACTTTTAAATGAAAAAAAAATTGTCTTAATCAGCTTCACGAGTATTATGGTTTTATAGCAGGTTAGTATTAGAACTTAGTAGTTCCGTGCAACTGTATGCCATGAGAGTCAACGATTGTCCACAGCACCATCAATAACACTACTACTTTGTTTAAGCACATCATTATTTGATGTGTTATGTAGTTCTAGCCAACGTCTACTAGATGGCGTGCCATCGTTTTTATTTACAAATCATAAAACAAAGTCACTTACCACTGTCTGTCCGAACCGGTGGTAGCTTCACATAATTGTAAAACGACGATTCAATAGTGCTCGTAAAAGCCTACTTGAATAAAGTTTATTTTGATTTTGGTTTCTAATTTAATACCTTAAATATACGTACCTTGTGCAAATAGATCAATGTGGCCATTGCAGGATGTAATTTAATTTAATATTTTCGAAGATATAACAGACTTGAAATGTAGGGTACATAGCGGTTTATATTATCTAAGGCAAAAAAAATAATCTTTGAAACCCGTAAGATATTCTGTAGTTTATGTAGTATCAGCTTTGCACCCGAAGTACTATAGTATTTATAAATTTATAGTTATGTGAATAAGAATGGATTACAACCTTTCTATATAAAGACAATATGCCTTTGTAAATAATTTCAAATGGTGTACTCGTATAGCAAATTTAAATAAAGAACATATTAGAAAGAACATATTTTGAACTAAATAACAAATAATGAAATTGTTTTTGTTTCCTTTATTCTTTCTTTTCTTCGGTATGTCGAATCTGCGTATTCTTAGCATTGATTTTTATATGGAACCAAGACCATACACACGATATCTTAAGAGCGTACTTGAATATTGAAATTTTGATTTAATTTCAACTTCTATTTAATAATATAAATATAAAACACAACAAAATTTCCTCGATAACATTGGTTTGAGGTCAAATTGAAACGATTTTTTTTCTACTGAGTAATCGGACCGTAATAAAAAAGAGCAAATTGCTTCCAAGTCCAGAAGTTAAGTTACGTAAAGGAGGGAGAGCCAAAGACTAATGACCTAATCCTGGTGACCATAAAACCTAAGTTAAAATGGGCGGTCTCTGAAAAAACGTCGAGTAATTTACTCAGTAGCAATAATTTTCACAAGGCAACTTATAGGAATCATTGTTTTTTCATGTTTTAGTTGAAAGTAAACTTTCTATAATTATATCAAGTTATGCATAAATATGAAACCTTTATTAACATAATTAATAACATTAAATGCTTTAATTTATACAAATATGAACTTAAACTAGTTACTGTATAAATCTTGACCGCTCGGAATGGTGGCAAGAATGCTAGCAGTATTTCCCCGCTGAATTGCAATTCCGATCCACTGGGCAAAAATCATACCGACGCGATTTAATTGGTCGAGAGCTGTATTACTCTATCATCTGAAATAAATATGAGACAACATCACATACATTACCCTGATCCCAATGTAAGTAGCTGAAGCACTTGTGTTATGGAAAATCAGAAGTAGCGACGGTACCACAAACACCTAGACCCAAGACAACATAGAAAACTAATGCTAATCAACATCGGCTCGGCCGGGAATCGAACCCGGAACCTTAGTACGTACCCATGAAAACCGGTGTACACACCACTCGACCATGGAGGTCGTCAATTATTATACCTATGATGCAATCATAATTATTATTATAGTAGGAAAAGAGTAACTTTTGAGTTTTTTGCCCGTTTTTTTTTATCAATCTATATGGGTATAGGGTATAGTATAGGTGATAGCGTTGTATTTATGTCTTTCATTTTATAATATATTTCAATATCCTTTCGAGTATTATTTTAGGGATCTAATATCAATAACACAATACTTTATTCGAGGACAAGAACTTCTGAATCTACATTTTTCAGTAAAGTAAAAGCCTGTAAATTTCCCACGGCTGGGCTAAGGCCTCTTCTCCAGTTAAGAAGATGTTTTGGACATATTCCACTACACTGTTCCAATGCTGGTTAGTAGAATGAATGGCAGAATTTAGATGAAATTATACACATACAGGTTTCCTTACGGTGTTTTCCACCTTCACCACTACGAGATAAATTATAAACACATATTAAGCACATAAATATAGTGGTGCTTGCCTGGGTTCGAACCCGAAATCATCGGTTCAGATGCACGCGTTCTAACCACTGAGCCATCTCAGCTTCTCCTTCCTCGGTAGTATAGTGATAAATGAGTCATTTGCATAAGGTATTTTTTTATTTCGCTAACTAGAGATAATAAAAGATAAGAGAGTTTAACCAAGAGCTTTTATAGAAATCTTTAACGCCTAAAAGAATGAAATAAAATAAATAAGATATATAATGGTATGTTTAATCAAATTGAAATTTGTAATGTAAATCAAATGCGAATACATATTCTTGGCATTGCGAATCAAAAAGTACTTTATTAATACGGCACATATAGTGACACTTTTTATGTATTAATATAAAAATGGCAACCCTTTGCATTCGCTTTTAATTTTGTAAGCGGTTTACTTTTCTTAACTACAATGTTTTGTACACTCCTGCCTCTGCCTTTAGTGCTGCACCTGATTATTGTTATTATTACTTTATAATGCTTATTATATAAGGTGAATACTCCGATAATAATTATTATTGTTTCTTTTTTGTGTAATTAGTCTGCAAAATAAAATTATATTAACTGTAATGTATTAGTTAAAAACAAAGAATGAGCATAAACTTGCCAACTGCGTATTTTTGACAGGTTGGACTTTTTACCTGGAAAGTTGCACTTGTTATATAAAGATAATATAAAAGAGTATGATATTGAAAATACTGCTAAGTTTTTTTAGTCGATTTGATCACGAGTAATATCGAGAACACTTCCAACGTTACGAAATTGTCTCGCGTAGTATATGAATATATTTACAAATTAACTTAAAAATTACTTTGATGATTGATATACAAAGAGATCTTACCTCTTTGTTTCTAAAAAGTCTATGTTCGTTCTCAGGCTTTAGACTATTTGTGTACAAAATTTCATTTAAATTTGTTCTTTAGTTTTGGCGTGAAAGCGCGAAAGACAGACTTACTTTCGGATTTGCAATATTAGTATAGATGAAGATAGTTTATTACCTATAAAAAATAATCCGAATAGTTAGGCGAGAAAAAAATTCTCGAGATGAAAATTATAGTAGGTACGATAAAATAGTATGATATTAAAAAGAGAGCTAAGTTTTTTTCGATTTGATCACGAGTAATATCCAAGAGAAGACTTCCAACGCTACAAAATTGTCTCTGAATAAATTCCTGACCCATTCGTCAGCGCCTTTCTTTATTATCTCCCTGCGTGAAAACCAAAAGGTAGGTTATGGATTCAATTACACGAAACGTCTGCAGTTTGACAGCAAGTCTGAAATAATATTAAATCTATAAATTGACCTCGATAGAGGATGTTTTATGACGACAGACTTATAAGTACAAAGTGATTTGAACTTCAATTCTAATGCATTAAATAATTATATACTTCTTCTTCTCTTTTGTATGCTTCTTTACTGAAGGTCGTACTTGAAATGCTTTTACCGATGTGTCGACTAGCTTCCACCACACCATTTTCTTCGTGGCTATTCTCAGGGCAGTTGGAATATTGAGTCCCATTATATGCATCTGGTCGGATCAGCGGGTAGGTAGTCGAATGCGTGATCTCTTACCTTCGATTTTTCCTACTACAACCAGTTTATCCAGACTGTCTGGTTATAATATATACACCTATTTAAAAATTCACTCTTTATATTTACTACGGAACCAGTTCCAATATTTTTTTACCACAACTAATACACGATAAGAATCAGAATAAGTACATAAGCAGATATTAGTAGAAATTACGAGAAAAGTATCACAAGTGAAGTCGCATTGAATAGCTACTCAATATATAAGAATATATTGAAAGTCTAGGAGAAAAGACAGTTATCTTTTCATCTAGCCTTTTCTTAGTATTATTGGCACGATCTTTACATTACGCAATCGAAACTTCTAGAATATTTATAATAAAAAAAGTAAAAGTTGTTACGGTTATGAAAGAACTTCTGTGATTACGTCCAAGATTGTACAGTATTTTCAGAATGTACTGAAAACAATTTTAATTTCCAGTATAAGAGAAAACTAATATCAGTCGTAATTTCTCCGAAAGTTAGATTGGAAGTTTTTTGCCAGGACACCTGTCGTATTTATAGCCCATAGAGACTGTGAGAGACAGAAATAAAATAGTAATTATATAATGTGAAAAAACTCAGAATCAGAGAAAGTTACTCTTATCTAGCTTAAAAGCATGTTGGATTGTTCAGAGTTTTCAAGCAGATCCTTTGATTGCATTTGCTAGGATTTTTTTATGGAATATATTGGCGGACGAGCATATGGGCCACCTGATGGTATGTGGTCACCATCACCCATAGACAATGATGTTGTAAGGAATATTAACTATTCCTTACATCGTCAACGCGCCACCAACCTTGGGAACTAAGATGCTATGTCCCTTGTGCCTGTAGTTAGTAAGCCAGTGTCACTCACCCTTCAAACCGGAACACAATAATTTTGCGTACTGTTGTTTAGCGGTAGAATATAGGCGGGCTTGCACTAAGCCCTACCACCAAGTAGATACCCCTGGAATTCTGTTTAATGGCTAATAATTAATAATGTTAAAATTAAATGGAGAAGAGACAATGGGATTGACGTACTTGTGATATTAAAAAACAGAAAAAAAAATTTCAAATAAGATTTTATGTCCACGTACATTGGCTCACTCGCCCTCCTGTTTAGAAATTAACAATACTGATATTTCTGTTCAGTTTCAGGCGAGCAAACACCAAGCGAAGTAATACAGTTGAGGGTTTCCAGCGTATTTTATCATGTTATCAATTGTAGGTTTTTACGGCAAATTATCTAGCATATGTAGATTGTTTGGTATTTTTATTCACACGAGATTAAACACAATTTGTTTCAATTAAATGGCTTATTGGTGACAATGTACAGTACATAAATTAATTACTTACACACAAATAAAATATATGTTTTTTTTGATAAATGTGCTCGTAAAGATCTAAGCAATAGTAGTGCACTATGTAATAATTTCAAAATTAAAATCTTATTATATCTATTTTACAAGCACTTTTGAGTCGTCTTTTGTACATAACTGTATTAAACGTTTTGCCACTGAATCGGAATGTACAGTCAGAGCAAGAAAACCCTCGATAGTTTTCAAATTAATTCCTTTGTCAAGACGTAAGCTCTTAGTACTTTTTGATATGATAGCATATAAAATTAAACTGACATAGTACTCATTGCTAGATGTTACTTATAACGACATTGCGACGAAATATATCATTCTCGATCGGTAAAGCAGATTATCTGCACACGAAAATAGATCTTAAGGTGACGAACCTTTTCTTACCCCGACTGTACATGTCTGTACAATAAAGCAATTTATAATAACATATCATGTCATATCACTTTTATAAGCATCTAACATACAGCTATTGAATTTTATTTTCTCCATATTATCACTACGTATATATGAGCGCAAATCACCATCTAAATCAAATCATCAAATAATTGAGTTGAGATGCGTAGCTTATCCTTCGAATTATTATTATTACATATTATTATTAATAATTTATTAATTGCTATTACATGTACGTTACTTTATTAAAATATAATTGAAATATCAAAGGTTTAGTTACTGTAAATAGCGAAAGAAAAAAAGAAAATACATTTATATCAGCAATCGGAAATCGCATACACCACTGTCTTGTTTCATAACTGTGCATCTTACTTGGGGCATGGTAAGACGATGAGAAAAATAACACCGAGGAATCAATTAATTTATATACTCGTTACTTTTTTTTGGAAAACATCACATGCATTACCCTGATCCCAATGTGAGTCACTAAAGTACTTGTGTTATGGAAAATCAGAAGTAACGACTGCACCACTAACCCCCAGACCCAAGAAAACATAGAAAACTAATTAACTTTTCTACATGGACTTAGCCGGGAATCGAACCCGGGATCTGGGAGTGACGTACCCCCAAAAACCGGTGTACACACATCTCGTTCACGGAGGTCGTCGTTATTTTTTGTCCACAAGATGTCTGGTGTATAGTAATTAATTTTGTGAATTTTGATATAAAGGATGTCGATTGCTTAAATATCCGGTTAGACCTTAGTGAACCATGCTATATTAAGGCTTTCGTTTCGTGGTCAA
Organism: Vanessa cardui; assembly: GCF_905220365.1. Taxonomy (NCBI): domain Eukaryota; kingdom Metazoa; phylum Arthropoda; class Insecta; order Lepidoptera; family Nymphalidae; genus Vanessa; species Vanessa cardui. Next base: position 14,047,750 of record NC_061134.1, read on the forward strand.
TTGACCTTTCACATTTGTTTTATTGTGCTCCGACAATTGTGTAATTGATAAATTAAAACTCGATCACCAAGCTGAAATGGTTTTGTAACGGTCTATTTATAAAGTTTTAGTTTTTTTTTTCATAGAATACTAGCTTTGGCCGCTTATTACAGATAGGGGTCAGGTGTTAGACTTAACAAAAGTTGCGTTTTTTTATGTGATAGGTGGCCAACGAGCAGAAAGCTTACCTGATGGAAAGTGACTACCACCGACTGTCAAAATCGGCAACATCAGGGGGCTTGTATATGCGTTGCTGGTTTTTAATGAAAGTGTACGCTGTGTGTGTGTAAGCTCTGTTTTTGAAGGTTCCCAAGTAGAATCGGTTCCGAAAAACAGCTGGCGAAAGTGTGTATGTCTCTTACTAAGTTTTGAAAGAGTAACAAATGGGCACATAGAGATAATTACTTTGGGATTTATAAAATTGGAATAGACAATATTTGTAAGTGTTTATGTCATATATGCCAGCGTAAGATTGCAATCTGTTTAATCAGATTGTAATGTAACGAATTTTGTAATCTTGCGATATATACATATACATACATAACACACAATCAATTTTTTGTAATTGCCTTACTTGATCACAGCTCAGAATAATTATGATAAGATTAATACAAGAAACTCGAATAACTTAAATTACAAAGTTCTGAAGAACAAATACAAAATTACGAAAACAACATTTGACATAATCTTCAATTAATTAATGTCAAAATTATAATTTATAGCAGAGTTCGTAAACTTTAAGGAATAATTCGAGAAGCGTTTCGAAATCGAAAACAACATAATGCTTTTAATCTGTATTGGATTAATTATTTTTGCATTATCATAATAAGTGAGAAGTATGGTATTATCAGAAGAGATGGCAGTAGGCAATCGATCATATTGGACGTAAAATTCACATTCACATTTAATCAAACAAGAAAACTTGGTGCTAGGACTAAGCGAGCAGGTTTAGGTAGCTATGACCAACTCATTATATATTATAGAGTAATATTTAGCAGTGTCGTGTTCCAGTTTGTAAGCAAATGATTCAAAGTAACTACAGGTAAATTAATTTGACAAAATAAGGATCCGCCGAGTTTCTTTTGCCGGTTCTTCTCAGGTCAGGGTGTTCCGAACCGGTGGTAGTGTTTAATTTGACCATCAATAAGTTATTATAATGCTTCTATGTTGGAAAAATGAATTTGAGTTCGAGTTTGGTACAAGGGACGTAACATCTTAGCATATTGGTGCAGATGAAAGATTATCAGAAGTATAGAAAATGCTGCTGCTGCTGGTACCAACCAAATTTACTGGGCTAATCATTATTATGATAGCCAAAATTTATAATTATTACGTGGCTTAATTGGCAAAATAAACATATGTTATTAATTTCACCGGAATTATTATTCACCAATTTACATAGTTATATGATCACTAACAAACCCAATACTATGAATTACGTGTTACTTAAGATGTATCCTATTGATATATTCCGTGATGTACCTACTTAACTCAGTTATTTGATTAATTAATGGCCTTATTACATAAACCCTTATTCAACCGTTAGTAATCTGGATAACCGAACCTCACATACAAAATGTATGAGCTTCAGATGCCACCAATAATGAACAACCGATTATGTACATAACTTATACCGATGAATATGTTACATGAGGGGCATTATTTCAGCAATCAATTTACCTTTTCTATTAATCGAAATTCGAAATTGAATTTGTATATAAATTAAAGTTATAAAAAAAAAATAAAAAAACGACTCTAAACAAAACACTTTTTAAAACTACAACTAAAAAGTAATAAAAATAATTGCGTATTCAACATATTTTTTAGACTCATCCTAAGTGAAATGAAATGAAAAATATTAGACTACATACTTAAAAGTCAATTTACGATTATATAACGTAGTTATAGTTTATTGTTATATTTGGAGCCGGTCTCATATAAAAATACAGATGAATTGATAACCTCCTCCTTTTTGAAGTCGGTTGAAAAATGTCACTGTTACCGAGTTTAAGCCCAGAAACTCGATGGTATATGAGTCGAACTGCCTAGCAATGGCGGGCTGGCAAAAGTTGATTGACATTAATAGTTGACAATCAACAGGAGTAGAATGAAAAATATATGCCCAAAATAACCAGAATACGAAAAACTGCTGTTTTTTGGACTGATATTATGTCACAAGTTTTTTTTAATATAATATAATAATAATAATAATAATATAATAATAATATTCTTTGTTGATAACAAATAATTTACAGATTAAAATGAGTTCCCTGGTTCTTGTGATAAGCAAAAGCCTGTGCCACAACGAACCAGTGTGCTCTTCCATTATTAACTTCTTAAAGGTAAATTATGTGAGAACGTAACCAAATTATACATAAAGAAATAAAAACAATAAAAGATAAGGAGAATTAATGCGTGTTTGCTTGTGTGTGCTCGCGCACGCGTGAATGTGCGTGTGTGTGTGTGTGTGTTGAGTTGTATGTTTGATGTTTGTGCGGGCGTAGGTATGTATATATATGTATATATGTTTGCGTATAGATTGTACGAGACGCGCATACTACCCCCTTATGGCTGTAGGAGCTTTTCAGTTTTTTGGTAGTCTAGCGAGGACAGCCACTTCAGAACAATCACTTTTAATTCTTTAAGGGATAGAGAGTTTAATATTTTATTAGCCTGATTATATATGTAGATGGACAAATAATTACTCTGTCTCCTAGCCAGAGCAGTGCGAGTCCTTGGAAGCACAATTACATTCCTAACTACTTGCCTACCGCTATTTATAATAGGGTCGTACGGGGTGTGCTGATATTGCCAAACAATAGACTGTAGTATGAACAATTGTCTAACCGTTAATACTGAGCATTTTTTATACAATTCTACAGTCGGAAATCTATAAGGGCTGAATGTCATTGTTTTAAGCAGGGATCTTTGGGCTCTTTCAACTAGTATCATATGAGATTTTGCGGCACCTCCCCAAACAACAACGCAGTAGCTTAAAATCGACTGCACTAGGGCATAATAAACGCTACGCAAAATATCGTGATCAACTACGTCTCTGAGTTTTTTAAAAATCCAGATAAGTTTCCGAGTGCGAGTTGCTAACAATTCAATATGCTGCTGCCAGCCAAGTTTATCATCTAATATAACACCCAAATATTTGACCGTAGAGGATCTAGAGATAGACAAACATGCACAAGAATCAGTCGTCGATGAATGGCATGTGTGAACCCTAATTTCGACGTTAGGGATACTCATTTTAGCAGTAGTGAATTGTAAAAATGTTGTCTTTTTAATATTTAAAGTTAAACCATTTGTCTGTAGCCAATCAGTTATCCTACAAAACCCTTCCTGAGCCCCGTCCCGTACTTCGTCCCAAGTTGCTCCATAAAATACAACAGCCGTGTCATCAGCATAAGCAAAAATTTTACCAGCAGTTAAGATTGTTTGACACAAATCGTTAATATAAATCAAGAACATAGTGGGACCCAGAACGCTACCTTGTGGGACTCCGTATGTGACGGGCACCATATCACTAATTAGATCATCAATTTTAACTTGCTGAGTACGACCATTAAGAAAACCAGAGTACATGGACAGAGAAGTACCTCGTATACCAATTCTTTCCAGTTTCTCCACAAGGGCTGTTATCGAGAGGGTGTCAAAAGCCTTTGCTAAGTCGAGGAAGATACCGATACATTTATCCCCGGAGTCGATATGACTGGTAACATAATCAGTTAGATTACGTACCGCGTGTGAAGTATTTTTGTTAGATCTAAAGCCAAATTGATTATTAGAGTCTTTTATTTAGAATGATTTCTATAATTTTTGATAGAGATGTAAGCACTGAGATCGGTCTATAGTTTGTGACATCCTCTCGACCCCCACCCTTGTGGACTGGGGTAACAAGAGCCCTCTTGAAAACTTTGGGAAAGATTCCTTGTTCAAAACAAAGCTTCAATAAGGCTGTAAGAGGATGAACAATGATATTTTTAGCCAGTTTTAAAAATTTACTTGAAATCATATCATATCCAACGGCGCAATTTGTTTTAAGGTTATTAATTATTGATTCAACTTCAGCTTCATCTGGCGGTAAGAGGACCATAGAGTTAGGTAGGTACGGAATTTTAGGAGTTGTTAGGGTATGAGGGGTTTCAATGTTGCTCGCTAACTTACTGCCAATGCTTGCAAAATAATTATTTACAGCTGTAACAGCCTTACAAGGTTCATCATACTTATGTAAAAGTTCTTTAGATGAAACTTTTTCATTAGAATTGCCAACTATGACTTTGAGAGCAGACCAAGTTTGCTTATTATTTCTAGCGTTCTGAATTAAGGACTTGTCGTATTGGATTTTGAGTTTCCTAATTAGTAAATTACAAAAAATTCTATACCTTTTATAGCTAATTTCTGTCACAGTATTATTTGGATCAGCTCTGAATCTTTTGTGCAACCTATCACGATGGCGAATGCATCTAAGTATGCCAGGAGTGATCCAGGGTTTAATAATTTTTTTCCTACTGGGAATTTTGATCTTCTTTGAGGTACTATTAATAACGCAACAAAAGAAGACGCTGCTACATCGGCATTAGGAGATAAATAAATAAATGAGAAATCGATGTTTTTAACACCATCTACGGCTGCAACAAGATCTGTTTTTATAAAGTAACTATCACTAGGTGGTTTTGGGCACGTTAGACATAAACTGAGCAAAACCGAGGCATGGTCGGTAACAGTAGTATTCATTACAACGACAATAGCGCGAAATTTTGTTTTAGTAAATATATGATCTAAACAATTTTTAATTCGTGTTGGAAAGTAGTGACCTGGAAGAAGTCCGAGTTCCGCCATTAGATTGAGATACGACGAGCTGTTTTTATCACTATTCCCCCGCTCAATGTCAATATTCATGTCACCTATCAAAAATATGTTAGCACACCGAATGGGCCTAATTATATTGTCCAGTGAATTCAGAAATATGTTGGCATTATAAACAGAAGGGGATCGATATGTACAGACAAGAATTAAATCTGGTATAATTTTTAAAACCGCAAAGTTTGCACCATGCCCCTCCGGCTCCGAAAAAGTACAGCGCAAACCATCCCTAACGTAAATAATGATACCATAATTCTGATTATGAAGTATTTTAGAAAAGTAACAGGTGTAATTATCCATGGCAGGTGGCGGTTTATGTTCACAAAGCCAACATTCTGTTAAAATAATAACGTCAACCTCTGCACCTAGTCTTTCCGAATTGACCATAAAATTGTCAATGTTTTTATATATACTACGTATGTTCTGAGTGATAATGTTTATAGAACTTTTACCAGATGACTTAACAAGACGGCTACATGACTCAGTATCACAGAAATAAGCTTCGGCTACCGTTTTATTATCAATATCCTTAGATATATTTTCTAAAGCTAAATTAGGGAATGTACTGACCAAATAGAATCTATTTCACAAACCATGGTATCCAAATAAATACATAATTTACAGATTTTAGCTAGACGTACGAATGTAAATGATATTATTAAGATAAAGCAAGCCCTTAGTGGAAAGATTAAGCTCCAGATTTTTATGAATTTTAAGAGTACCAAAAATGAGGTGTATGTGTGTGTGTGTGAGTGTGAATGTTTCTTAACATTAGTGCAATTAAAATAAAACTAAAACTAAAACTAATTTTGCGCAAAACTTTCATAAAAACAAGTATAAATAAAAAACAATTAGTAATCGTTATGCACAAGAGTCTCGAGTCGAATGATCCTATCGACACACAAGTTAATACTAGTCACTTATCTTGCCGCAATTTTGACAATACTTCCTCAGAATCAACGCAAACGTACCGTTCGTTTGTTTCTCTGCGGAGGTATACTTTTCCAAAAGAAGTCCAACAAAATTTGTATCCATTATCACTCGCAAAATTGCGAGCGAGACGATACAGATGATGTTCTCGTGGCGTTAAACACTCGGATAAATAAATTGGTTTCTCAGGACCTTCTATTGAGAGGTGTTTTGTATTTATTTTATTTGAGCTATTATTTCGGTTGTACTCGCGGGTTTTTCTAATTATTTTGTCCTTTTTAACAGCGCTCACAAGATCTACAATGACTGTACCCGGTCTATCCGACTTACTCCTCGCTCGAAAAATATCTTTTATATCGTGTTGCTGAACGGGGACGCCAACAACACTGCAAGTTTTTACAACGATATTGCAGAGATCGTCTTTACCTTTTTTTTCTTTTTTCGGTATATTTTTAATCTCTAGTCTTGTTGAGTACATCGAACGCTCTAAAGTTTCAATCTTCAACTCCAGTTGTTGGATATATTGTCATCGAGCGAACGAAAGGCGATCAGCCTTCATGCCTCGTCCAGTTTTATTTTTAGGTCGTCGTATTTTTTTGACACAAACTCAATCGTAGACATAATACTGTTGTTTTGGATAATCAATTCCTCCAGCTTTGACTCGAGTGTAGAAAACTTACTACTATTTTCCCCATTTGATTCGGCAAGTAGACCACGAATTTCTTCCATAAAGACACTCACACTCGAAACGCCATCTCTCTTACGTTTTCTTATATTTATATTGTCCTGATCTATTGTACTTAAGTTCGGCGCGGATCCAGCAAGTCCTGGAGCCGAATCCAAACTCTGACTCAAGCTGGTTATGTTCAGGCCTGTAGGGGTTGCGGGCGGGGTGCGTTTAAGTGGCATGGTGAAGAATAAATAGCTGTAAAGTAGTTCTACTTTTTGCCTTATTAGAAATAACAGGCGTTGCGAATGAGTGAAGTTCAATAAAGATTGTTGATAGTGGTAGAAAATTTCATTCGAATCGAACTAGCGTCAATGATGTAGCGGCAACAACGCCCGCCCCAAGCTCAGCGATCCTTGGTTTAAACCCCGACCACACCGACACAAATGTCAATTTAAATTTTTCTTACAATTAGGGGCTCCAGCAAACAGCCAAGCTCGTCTTCAACACTCAGCGGGCGGAGTCCGGGGCTCACCACAAAATAAATTTAAAAAAAAAATTAAATCGAACAAGCACCAGCGACACGTCCTCTCGGTTTCGAATACCAGCCGGAAGAGTTATAAGAGTTATTGTTTTACGTCAAAACAAATAATATTTTATGGAAATATTTATTTGCTAGGGTACAATTAGTGACACTCATGATACATAATTTGAGAAGATATTGTATTATTATTTGACATTCGACTTAAAGTATTTTGAGACACAGAAGTATTGTTATACGCTGCGGACTGCTACTCAAAATTCTGATGATGAAGGTACAACCGACTACCTCTTCCTAAGCTTAAAATGAGATTTGAACCCGTTATACTAGATAGATACTAGACCGTCTATGGTAAAAACAAAAGAATAGCAACACTTTAAATTCGTCTACGGTAAAAACAAACGAATAGCAATACTTTAGCGGATTTCAATTTTACAGTGCTGTGTTCCGGTTGCATAATATCATCCAGATTATAAATGATTACATGAATGAATATTTTATCCACAACGGATGCTTAAATGTGAATATCCGATCGAGGGATTATTGATAAGATCACACATAAAGGAAACTTGTTTCTCTAGAGTTTTAAGGGATGAATACACGAATTAATTTATTTTCAACTATTATTATTTTGTTAATTGATTTTATCTTCATTTAACTGGCGAGTCTTCACAACCTATAGATGTGCGAAGTTCATGGTGTTATAATTACGCCAAACATGAAGTTTTGATTAAAAAAAACAACTAAAGTATCAAATACATATTTGTGTGTATTTACGAGTTTTAGCAAATAATCTGTCATTACGTATTTTTATGACATTGATAGGTGGATAAACTAAATGAGCCATATGATGGTGTGTCACCACTGCCTATAAAAATTGGCGCTGTGAATATTACCCATTGAATATGTAACCAAACTCAGGAACGCACAACAGCTATGAAATAGAAACTACCAAACTTGAAATTTTTGCTCATCTAAGTTAGCGCATATGTATATGTTCTATAACTTTCTTCGAGTCATGCAGATGTTCCCACATTTCGCTTTTCAGTTCAGCAAGGCGAATTGCAATCACAGATGTTTGAACAGATTCAAGACGGTAAGTTTTGGAGATTCATGCCATTTATATATTTTGGGTCAACCTCAAATGAAATGAGTTCAATAGTAACTCTTCATTCTCTTAAATTTTATTTCAATGATGCTTGGTATATTTTTGAAAATCTTCATCTACAAAATCAATATGAGAAACGGTGACGTCAATTTGTCAATTATCCAATCTTAAAACTTTAAACCCAAAAAACAATACACATTTGTGAACTTTGTATAAGCGTATTTTCTAAATATACCTTTTTAAATTTGACATTTGAAAATGTCTACACACTTATTATGCTTGCTTTTAAGATAGAGTAATTTACAAAAACGAAATATAGTTTATGTTTGTACCGTTTATTCCATCACAGGACTGATTGAAAAATAATTATAAATCTTTTTCTTCATCATTTTTTAATTAAGTGAAATCCGGAAAGTAAATTCTACAGAAAAGAACCGGCAAGAAACTCAGTAGTTACTCTTTTTTAACATTTGAAAAATACAAAGTTATGTTAATTAATACAATTATTTAAATTAATGTATCCTGCTTGGAAGTCAACAGGTATTAACTCAACGCTTTTTTATCATCTATAAAATCTTGTATCGAATAAAATGCATTTTCCCAATGTATTCTTTACAAACGATTTGAATTTACGAAACGGCTAAGTTAAAAATGTCTGCGGAATTTTATTATAGAAGCGGAGCCTTGCCCCGAAAAGGATTTATCGACTTTGCGGAGTCGAAAACTTGGCGTTATAAGCTTATCCTTACTTCTAGTGACACAACGATTATCACTGATTTTATCAAAGTGATCAATGTTACTGTGAATATACATAATATAGTTGTAAATATACTGTGACACAACAGTGAGTATTCCTACTTTGTTAAAAACATCCCGAAGAGAGTCTTTAGCTCTAATAACTACTAAATCCAAATAAAGGAACATATATTCCCTAAAAAAACAAAAGCACTATCCCATTTCAACAGTACATATTAGAACCAATAAAATATTGCAGATAAATTACTTTCGTTACTAAAAGGCACTAAATTCAAGTTTAGTTTGGAAGCAACCAGAAATGTGTCCAAAGGCTTAGCGTCGTTTCAGTAATTTGACGACAGACCCACTCGGCTGGCGTTTGATTAGAATTTTATGAGAGTTCTCTGCGATCCTTAATATTCTAATCGGCCGAGCTGGTTATATTAACTATATTTATGCTACTAAAGATCAACAACAACAACAACAACAACAACAACAGCCTGTAAATTCCCACTGCTGGGCTAAAGGCCTCCTCTCCCTTTGAGGAGAAGGTTTGGAACATATTCCACCACGCTGTTCCAATGCGGGTTGGTGGAATACATATGTGGCGGAATTTCTTTGAAATTTGTCAAATGCAGGTTTCCTCACGATGTTTTCCTTCACCGCTGAGCACGAGATGAATTATAAAGACAAATTAAGCACATGAATCAGGGGTGCTTGCCTGGGTTTGAACCCGCAATCATCGGTTACGATGCACGCGGGCCACCACTGGGCCATCTCGACACTAAAGATCAGACCAACAAAAATACAGTTGTACTGAACAATATGACATACATTACACTTATCTCAATGAAAGTAGCTAAAGCACTTTTGTTATGGAAAATCAGAATACCAGTACCACATATGCCCAGACCCAAGACAACATAGAAAACGATCGAACCCGGGACCTCAGAGTGGCGTACCCATGAAAACCGATGTACACACTACACGACTACGGAGGTCGTCAATGTGAGGTATTGAGAAACTCCTCCTATTTTTGAAGTCGATTAAAAAAAGATGCAACAGCAATAATGGTTAGATTAAAATACGTTTGCGTATATTCAAATTTCCGGACAGTATTTATTTGTTAATTGCCCAATGGTGTAAGGGCTGAATAAAGTAGCACGATCAATTCTGACCCTTGGGGCTATTGTCATCACCAGTCCTAAGACAAGTCTTAAACTTAATTGGAGTAGTACATACGAATATTGGCAATTCCTTAAAATCTGCTTTTCAAACCGGTGGTAGCTTGACTTTTAATTCACTGATGCATGACCCTTCAAAAGTGCTTTAATAATACTACTTGAATAAAGAATATTTTGATTTCATAATTCATTGGAGAATCACAATATTGCAAGGGCATTGGAAGAATGAGGATTCAATAGCAAAATATTTTTATTTTTGTATTATTTTGTTGTTGAATTTCAGAATCCCAATTTGAGCTATAACCGAAAAATATTTTTAAAACAACAAAATTCATGTAATGATTGGTGCGAAATGAATAAAACAAACAATAGCCTTTGGAAAACAAAACAAAGAATCGTAAAATGTACATGAAAATGGAACAAACAAAGAACGACTCGTCAATATGAGTCCGCGCCGAATTGATGAAGAGCGGCGATTGATGACGTCACGGGAACAACTGGCAGCTACCAAATATTGTTCATCAATCGTTAGAGGAATTGTGTTTTATTTACTCGAGGAAATTCCAGTTCAAGTGTACTTTATGGAAAACTGTAAAATGTATGAAATTATGGAAAAGAAAAATAAGTAAAAAATAAAGTTGAATAAGTATGTAACTGTCCACTGTCGGACAGAAGTCTCTCCTTTTAAGAGCTCCTTATTCAAGCAGCATACTGTAATGCTATTTAAAGCGAACTTCCTTAGTAGATGAACTACAGATAAACAAAAATTAAGCACATGACAGCTCAGTCGGGGTTCTCATGATATTATTTTTATTTATAGTTACTTCTTACTTCAGACTTCCGTCGACCCCTTTTTAGGATTTCGTAGCCAAATGGCAAAAAACGGAAACCTTATGGATTCGTCATATCTGTCTATCCATCCGTCCGTATGTCACAGCCTGTTCCTAAATGATACTATTGAAAATTTGTTAGTAGATGGTAAAAACTTTTCGGGACTCATCACAAGATATGATTGTATTTGTCTTTTTATAGAAATTGCTTTTTTTATTCTTTTAGTTCTTATAGTGTTGTTTTTTAATAGTCATTAGTTAATGTTTAATTTGCGTTTGTATTGTGTTTTCGTATTTTTATTTATTATTATTGCAGTATATGTTGGTCACGAACGAACTTATTGTTATTATTGTTATCCTTACTCTGTCAAACGCATTAAGATTTTCAGATAGAAGTAGAAAATAAAAAGAAAGGTATAAAAAGAACTGACACTCAAAAAAAAATAACTCAATCCATACATGCGGAGTTCGCGAGACATAATTCTAAAGTCGTAAAACGTGTGACCGTCCAACCTTCAATACAATTACAGTAATAATGAAATTAACTATGCAAAAGGACATAACATCGTAGTGCCCAAGGTTGGTGGCACATTGACGATGTAAGGAAAAGTTAATATTTCTTACAGCGTCATTGTCTATGGGTGATGGTGACCACATACCATCAGGTGGCCCATATGCTCGTCCGCCAAACTATACCCTAAAAAAAAAACAATATTGTAATGTCCGACTTTGCAATCAAATAAAAGATTATATATCTTTTATTTGATTGCAAAGTCGGATTATAACCAATATTTGGTGGTCCGAGAGCTACATATGCATGAAGCCAGCTCGACTGTTAACTCTATTCATAACACATTATTTTCATAACAAAACAATGAATGTGTTAACATTATTAATTAAATTCGACAGTGTATCTCAAGTGTCAGTGAGTTGTTTTATTGGAAAACATGATAAGTATGCGCACCACCTTGGTGTCCGAAAATCCACAACAGCGCGATTTCTTAGACGTTTTCTGCTTCGCACAACCACTTTGTGGAACCAGATTTCGCTGCGATTTTTCCGAACCGATACGACATCCTTCCAGAAAAGAGCGTACTTCTTCCTTAAAGGCCGGCAACGCACCTGCAATCCCCCTGGTGTTGCATATGTCCATGGGAGGTGGTAGTCACTTTCCATAAGGTGAGCCTCCTGCTCGTTTGCCACCTATGTCATAAAAATATAAAAAAATATTCGTTTTAATGTAGATTTAAGCGAGATGTCCCAGTAGGAATTTACATTTTCACATTTACATATTAATTAAAGAATAATAATTTAAAGCTTACCATTAGCGTATTCAGAAAGAATTACTTTGAATATAACTGACCTATAAGTCAGTAGTATAACAAAAAAAATGCTTTAATACGTACTACCTAAACCGTTCTGTTAAAGTCAAGCACCACCACTAAATATATGTGCTTAGTTTGTGTTTATAATTCATCTTGGCTCGGCGGTGAAGGTAAACATCATGAGGAAACCTGCATGTGTCTAATTTCATTGAAATTCTGCCACATGTGCATTCCACCAAACCGCATTAGAACAGCGTGGTGGAATATGTTCCAAGCCCTCTCCTTAATGGAAGAGGAGGCCACTAGCCCAGCTGAACGAATTACTTTGAATACAAGAGTATAACAAAAAAAATGCTTTATTTCGATCTACCGAAACCGTTCTGTTTAAGTCAATCACCTGTATATATGTTACATTTCCTAGACATTGCATACAATTTCTACATTTCATACATTTCCAGTACCATATATATTAATTCTTAACACATACCAAAGTCTACCTGTGTCTATTTTTTCAGTTAATCTAAATCCGAGCACATATACAACAACAACAGCAACAACCTGTAAATTCCCACTGCTGGGCTAAAGGCCTCCTCTCCCTTTGAGGAGAAGGTTTGGAACTTATTCCACCACGCTGTTCCAATGCGGGTTGGTGGAATACACATGTTGCAGAATTTCTATGAAATTTATCACATGCAGGTTTCCTCACGATGTTTTCCTTCACCGCTGAGCACGAGATGAATTATAAAGACAAATTAAGCACATGAATCAGCGGTGCTTGCCTGGATTTGAACCCGCAATCATCGGTTAAGATGCACGCGTTCTAACCACTGGGCCATCTCGACTCACACATATACGTCTGGATAAATCTGACTTCTGTAAATCCACTCTAGTATAAGTGGTTAAAATAAATTAGGACACTGCGTTTATATGTATATACTCGTAATGCGGATTTTTGGTTCTAGTATTACATGCAGTAACGGTAAATGCTAATTTTATTAATGCTAAAATATGCAGTAAACTTTAATAAGGCGCTTCACGCAACATTTGAAGAGGAATTATACTGTATAACTACATGTTTCATACTGCGGCTTATATTCGCTCCTGTGTATCAAATATACACTTAAATTGTTAGCAACAGTTGATGCTTTTCAAAACATGAAATATTTAGCAGCAAATTTTTTATAAAACTATTGGGTCAACTTTTTTATGGAATAGGTTGGCGGACGAGCATATGGGCCACCTGATGGTAAGTGGTCACCATCACCCATAGACAACGAAGCTGTAAGTAAATTAAATTGTTCCTTACATCGTCAATGTGCCACCAACCTTGGGAACTAAGATGTTATGTCCCTTGTGCCTGTAGTTAAACTGGCTCACCCACCCTTCAAACCGGAACACAACACTATACTGAGTACTGTTATTTGGCGGTAGAATAATTGATGAGTGGGTGGTACCTACCCAGACGGGCTTGCACAAAGCCCTACCACCAGTGAAAGATCAGTTTCTATAGTTCTTTATGTGAGCATTTAAAAATATTTTTTTTTTATTTAGCGCCTACTCAAGATATCTTTAAAATGGGAAATAGCTACCATTATTTTTTAAAGAAAAAACACTATCCCAAATTACCACCCATTTATATACCTAAAAAATATGTCTGTGCATGCTTGACTAATTTCTGGCTGTACAACACTAATTGAACGTATAGTGTGATATACGTGTGCTCCATAAAAGTTATACAAAACATCATTTAAAGTTAAAATGTATACAATTTCATAATAACAAAGCAATTTTACTGTCGTATTAAAAAAGGCTCATAAAAACACTTTTGAATTGTCCTGTTACAGAATTAAATTACGTTAACGGAAAGTGGATTCCACCGAGGAAAAGCAACAAGAAACTCAGAAGTTACTCTTTTATTGTATATCCTGCCTAGAAATCAACAAATAGTAAGACCACGCTTTTTTATTTTTAATATAATCTTGTATTGAGTAATTTTTCAATATTTTTGATAAAAGCTTCAATATTTAAAATTTAGCTTCAAAATTTAGTAGGCCAAGTAAATAAGAAGAAACAAAAACCGTAACCCAGAAAGATTGTATCAACTTTGTGAAGTCAAAAACTAGGCATTTATTAAATTACTTTTCTTACCTGTAGATACAAGGGAAAGGGAAAATTCTTATAGGAAATTTGGCTGCTCTTTGAAGTAATCGATCTCAAAACAATATTTAAAAGTAAATAGTAAATAGTAAGTAAGCAGATGAATTAAATATATCAGCTATAAATAATAAACCTCTAAAATTGCGATTGGAACCGTATTAGTACTCAGATTTTCAAATTTTGTCCAAGATTGGAAAATTACAGCATGGAAAATATTAAATGAAGTTTAGGTCTAAAAATACTAGCTACATCTAAGTTGGCTGGAAGAAATCTGTTACAGAGGTAATCTTGCTTTTGTGAAGCAATTTTTTGTGTGTCTTAATAATTTTAAAGATTATTTTAATGACAAGTACTCTAAAAAAATCCAAGACAACGAATTGAATCTAATAACACCTGAATGAGAAATAGTGCCAGACCAAGGCCAAAAATTAAACACTGCCAACTTCCAAAATCTAGGTTCTTTAGAGAAATATGCGACAGAAAAACTCAATAACTCTCAAATATATTGCTTAAGGTAATTCAATCGTCACTCAGATGTCATCAATGCCTCGTTTCATATTAAAGAATTTTAATGATACATTTTTATACGAGCAAAAATAAGGAAAATGCTCTCTGTCACTTGATCTTAGTAGCATAAGTATTTAATATAGCATTAATTAAATAACAAAAGTATAGTACGACACGAATCAAATGTAGCATCGACAAATTCAATAAAACCGATTACTGCCGATTTAAACAACCAATAGAAATAGCTCCCTGTAGCGCCATTAAACCCGAGAAAGCAAGTGCATGTAAATCGACGTGTCAAATTGACGAATTAGCTCATAGGATATTATAAGTTATTACGTTTGTGTAAAGATCATAGTTATATAAGAATTAAATATTGATAATATGTGATAGCGTACTTAATTCGGATGTGATCGGTTTTACGAATTTTGCCGATGCTACATCTAAGTTGTGTATGTGTATACTTCTGATGACAAAATGATAGACCTTCGCGATCATTTCGTTTTATATCACCATGAATTATCTAAGTGTGCAAGTGGGCCATGACATACAAACGTTTGACAATTTCCTTATCGCATATGTAAACGGCATTTGGGCTGCAGTCTTATGTTTGCGGATATATGAGTAATTTATTTTAATATTTAAGTCTACTCTATAAGCTTACATTGAAAATATGTTAGGATTATAAATGGACGGGTCATTTATTTTGTATATCTCGATCTCATATATTACCTACCTCATAAAAGCTTATTAAACT
Source organism: Vanessa cardui (assembly GCF_905220365.1). Taxonomy (NCBI): domain Eukaryota; kingdom Metazoa; phylum Arthropoda; class Insecta; order Lepidoptera; family Nymphalidae; genus Vanessa; species Vanessa cardui. The sequence continues at coordinate 14,063,402 of NC_061134.1, forward strand.
TAGATTATATAAGCTTATTAGCTTTTTATATATTTTGAACTTTGCCGTTTCGTAAATTCAAATCGTTTATACAAAATACATTGGTAAAAAAGGCATATTATGCGATACAAGATTTTGCAGATGATAAAAAAGCGTGGAGTTAATACCTGTTGACTTCGAAGCAGGATATATTAAATAAACCTTTAAGTATTAGCCATATAATCCGTTTATTATTCATTTACTAAGTAAAATTAAAAAACAACATCATTTTCGTATGAGATTAACATTTATTAGGTACTAATCAAAAAGCCAATATTTCGCTCTTTTTAAGAAAGCTTTCATTTCTTCACGATCGGTGGATTGTGGATTGTGGATTGCGTTGGATCCCGAAGCTACAGAGAAGGGCGCGGGGGTAACTTTAAAGGCGCCGAAATAAAGCTTATATAAGTTTTGTCACCGTCTGTGAGACACCCACGTAAGTACTTAAGATTAAATAATTGTACTCACTAACATGACTTTTTATTTTTTAAAAAGAGTAACGAATGAAATGACGATTTATAAGTGCTTGTTAATACATACTTAAATAAAGTTTATTTTAATTTTGATTTTTTTTGAGATACATTGTAATTAAATTGCATTTAAAGAATACGAGGATGTTAAAAAAACTCTGAAATCCCCTGAGAATCAGACAAATTTTAACAAAACTGGCTGTCCAAAACAGTAGTATTTCAATATCGACGATTCAAAAACGCTTCATTGTGAATTTTACTAGAAAAAATTTATTTATTTATTTATTTATTTATTTATTTCACACACAAGTTTATGTTTACATTATTAAATGCCAGCCCTGAATTCCAAACTAGCTTTCGCTGTGTTTTGGAAGTCAGTTCCTTCCCAGATTTTAGGTTACAAATTGTTTCTTATTATAAAAGTAAAAGTAAATGGAAAATTAAAAAAAAAACATAATAATAATAATAACAATCAAATCACAAATAAAAAAAAATTATTTACCAAACTAAGTAGTGAATTAAAATGATAAAGGTTAATATTATGTGGGCACGCGTGTGTGTGTAAGTGTGTGTCTGTATATGTGTATTTATGTATGATGTTGCGTGCTATGAGTGTGTATTTAGTAATATGTGTATATATGCAACAATTATTTGTGATTTATGTCAGCTCTTGAAATAACAATAGTCTTAATTCAACAACTGCTCAGTTTCCTTAAAATCAAAATTCGTAAGCCATTCTTTAATTACTTTTTTAAATTGAAAGTTAGACAAGTTCTTTGTTTTATATTCAGTATTAAGTTTGTTATATAGCCTAGGTGCTAGTGAACTATAACAACGTTGTGCAAATTTACTTTTGACTTTAGGAACCGGACAGATATCTCTTCTTTTGTTATTTGGCTTTATTTGTGGTATGTGGGTCTTATGATACCTACGAAGACATTGATATATAAATAGCTTGCGAACAGATAAAACTTCGGCTTTTTTGTAAAGTAATTGTGATGGATATCTAAACGGTAAGTTGAATAAAATCTTTAATACAGCTCGATGCGCCCTCTCTAGTTCAATGAAATGAGTCTTAACAACGGATCCCCATGAACAGATACAATAATTAATAATACATTCAGCTAATGCTTGATAAATTTGAATGAGGAGTTTAGTATTATCTATAATTCTTAGTTCTCTAAAAATATAAATAAGTTTTCTTAATCTTTTACTAACTGCTACAACATGTTTTTTCCAATTGATCCTATCATCAATAATTACACCTAAATATTTTATGTCAGTTACTCTTTCCAATGCTGGACAATTACCACAATAAACAGTGTTATTGGTGCCCGGGCCACGATTGCAAGGATAAATATGCATACGTATTATAAGATCTTTTGGCGATGTAGCATTGGTCTTGCTGAAGCACAAATACTTTGTTTTACTGATATTGAGGGTCAGCAAGCTATCTTCGAGCCAGGCCATAACGGTACAAAGACCATTTTCCACAATTTGATGAACATTCTCCCAACTAGAGCCATGGAACAAAATAACTGTGTCATCAGCAAACATCTGTACTTCAGCTCTTTGCATTTTGAGTCTACAAAGCTGATTGATATAAATCAAGAAAAGCGTAGGCCCTAGGGTGCTGCCTTGCGGTACACCGTAATATACAGGAGCAAAATTGCTAAGGTGGTTACCTATTCTTACACATTGCCTACGGTCTTTAAGATAATCCTTGAACCACATTAGTGCATGTCCACGAATGCCACTGCTCTCCAGACGAGCAAGTAGTATTGGAATAGATACAGTGTCAAATGCTTTCTGCAAGTCGAGGAAAACTCCAACACATTTTTCACCGTTATCTAAAAGAGCCGTGACACGTGTTGTTAGCTGAAGAACGGCATCTTCAGTGGATCGATTTGTACGAAACCCATACTGATTATTCCCCAGAATATTATTGTGTTCTAGGAATTTTTTTAGCCTATTATTAGTAACTTTTTCTATTATTTTTGACAATACACTCAAGAGGGAAATAGGTCTATAGTTTGTAGGAAATTTTTTATCGCCTGACTTAAAGACAGGGCAGACAATAGCATTTTTAAAAATTTCTGGGAAGCTACCTTCCTCATAGCTAAGATTAATTAAATAAGCGATAGGTTTGGAAAGAAGGTTACTAAATTTTTTTACAATAGAAATTGATATTTTGTCAATACCAGGTGCAGTGTTTGTTTTAAGACTACATATGACCCTATTCACCTCGAATGAATCGGTGGGATATAGTGTTAAAGAATTACAAGGAGAATCAATCGATATTGTTTTTTTAGACAGGTATTTTTCACTAGTGTTAAGCTTGTGAAGAGTTTCATTTGCAAGTGCAGGACCGATTGAAGTAAAGAACTTATTTACTTCGTCCAGTGATTCAGTAGCAGTAGGTTTTATATTTAGCAAATCAGTAGGAGATGTATTAAATTTTTTAATATTACATAACTCCTTTATAATATTCCAAGTCTGTATCATATTACCTCTATTTTTTTCTAATTTATCCCTGTAGTATTTCCTTTTTAATCCCTTTAAAATTTTCCGTAATAGATTTCTGTACGCAATATACTTATGTTTTGTTTCCTCGTTACTCGTATTTTTTTTAGCCCTTTTATGCATCTTGTCCCGCTTTTTTATAGCTTTAATTACACCCACTGTTAGCCAAGGTTTGAGCGGTAGTATACGTTTGGGAATTTTCTGCACTACAGTGTTACTGTCAATAATGTTTACTAATTTATTAGTGAGTATATTAGCTGCAGTATTAATATCTTTGGTTGAGTACAAATCATTCCAATTCTCCATATTCAAATATTTTTCGATGTTATCCATATTAACATTTAGTTTATGTAAATTTATGGGAGCTTTAGAAATGACAGTACTCTTGAAAATATTTAGTAATATGGGACAGTGGTCAGTCAATTCATCAAATACAAATGTTTGAACTTGTGACACAGTTTTAACCATAAAGTGGTCTAGGCATGATTTTATTCTAGTTGGACATTGTATGCCTTGCTTTAGGCCATATGTCGCCATTAGGTTTAAATACATTACTGTGTTCGCATTCAAATTTACCGCCATAGTGTCGAAGTTCAAATCTCCAGTCAAAATTATATTACCGTGAGGCCTACACGTGTTTAGAATACTATCTAAAGAGCTCAAATAATTATATGCGTTTTTATAGCACGGCGGGCGATAAGTGCATACAATAACTGTGTCCCCTGCTAATTTAACAACTACACAATTGCCATCAAGACAATTGGGTTCATAAGATGAAGCCTCTAGTGCCTCACGAACGTATACAACCACTCCGTCGTTTTGGTTTAAGCTATTATATGATCTATACGTATTATAACCGCTTATGTCAGGTGGCGAATAATTTTCATTTAGCCAGCACTCAGTTAGCACAATTACATCTATTAATGTATTAAACTTCATAAGGAACATAAGAAAAATATCGAAATTGGAATTAATGCTACGAATGTTTAGTGTTAATATAAGTAAAGAGTTATCTCCACGTTGTGAACTTGTTATTATTTGGAGACATTCCGACGGATCACGCATTCTACTACATTTAATATTCTCAGATTCAATTTCATTGATAATATCTGAGTTTAACGCATTGAATTTTTAAAATAAATACAACAATGTTACAGTATAATACACAAAAGAGATACTATAACACAGAAAGAACAAAAGAAATATAAATATATAGCACACCGAATTAAAAGAGGGTATTCTAAAATTTTTTGCAAGCGAGCGTTTTAAACATATCAGTTGTTGTTTAGACTTAATTTTAATAATGATCAGTATTTTTTGTAGTACTGTTGGTATAGTTAATCGGTTAGAATTTCTAGCTATATACATTCCAAAGATATAGGTGTTAGGAATAGTTATGCAATATTTCTTAATAAAATTAATACTTACATAATCGTTGCATATTATTTGAACGCATATGATTCGTATTTCACTTTTTATAGACACTTGTCGTGTGTGTGTTAAATGTATAACTATTATGATAATATTAAATATAAACTGTTTGTGTTTATGTAAATAGGAAAAATAAAATATAAGGATTAGTAGTATACAAACAAAAGCTTTAGATTGGTAGGCAAAAATACTTAAAATTAATAATAAAGGACTAATAAATGTATAAAAAGTAGATCGAGTATCGCACTGTTTCCATAGTCATTTCTTAAGGGAGTCGATGTCCGCTTCGCTGTTTATACGAATGGCGGTCCCGCCGTCTGCTTGCCGAAGGTATACATTCCCGTGGCTCGTCCAGCAGTACCGATAACTATGTGTTCCGGCGAAGTCCCGCGCTAAGAAAAATAATCGTTTCGTTTTGGCAGTAAGATTTTCGGAAATATAGACAGGTTTCGGAGGCCCGCTGATTCCTAAGTTTTCTGTAGTAATTTGATTATTCTGTTTTCTGTATTTTTTTAAAGAGTGAATAATTTCTTCTTTTTTCGATGCTGTCGTAAATTCAACTATTATAGGCTTCGTTGTCTGTGTTTTATTCTTTTTCTGGAGTCTAAAGATACTTCTTATTTCACTTTGATTAATCATAACATTCAATGTTTGCCCGATGGTAGTAACAATTTCATGTAAATCAGTTTTGTTTTCTGTTTGAGCTTGTGGTACATTTCTTAGCTCAATACTAGAAGACCTCGCGCTTTTTTCTAGAATATCAACTCTTTCCTCTAGCATATTTATATAGTTTCTATTGGCCTTTTTTTCACATTCTAATTTTTCAACCTTTTCTCTCATGTCATCATATTTGCTGGACAAGAATTCCAGTGATTTACATAACTCTAAGTTTTGTTCCTTTATTTCACTCATAGTAGCGGCCATTATGTTTAATTTTTCGGCCGTATCAGTTTTGTTTTTTAATAAGATTTCCTCCATAGATGTAAACTGTAAACTATTACTCGATAACACACTTTTTATATCTTCCATAAACTTCTTAAGGTTCTCATTATCATCCTCCCGTTTTCTTTTAAACCGGCTCAGTATATTTACATTTGAAAGGTCTGGTTCGGAGTCATATGTAGATGGCGGAGTACGCGTCAAAGACATAGTGTACTAGGGTACCAGGTGCACACAATAATCTACAGGAGTTATTTCTTTCTTATTTTTTTAAAAACTTAGAGGTCTCATCTATTGGTCGACGATCGATGAAATTGAACAATATTGCTGTCCGGCCAGTATTGCTTGACCCGCCCTTAATGACGTACGATGTTTGAGACGGATGTATACTGCGAATATATTTTTGTGTACGATAGGCGGCTTTTGTTTGTGTGTAATGAACACTACTTCTACCGATAACGCGTCGCGCACTTATTTGCTGCACTTACTTATGCACTCCTAGTAGTTTATCTGTATTATTTAGTACTGTTTTTTAAATTTTTAATTTTAATTTTAAAAAGGTCAATTTAACAAGAAACACGTCTTCACTCTTCTGAAGCACGGAGGGAAGGGGAATTGATTTGATTTGTTTTTTATTATTGCTATCTTTATTACATGCGGTTGTAATTTCGCAATTAAAAAAACAAACGTGGAAGTGTTATAGTTTTACAGACAGCTTTCTATAGAGACGAAGTCAAAATTAAACAAATACGTTTAATTTAAAAAAAAAATGTTTCACGAGTAGGACCGTAATAAAAAAAAGAAAATTACTTTGAAGCTTAGATGTTAACTAAACTTAAGTAAAGGGAAGCGAGATCAAAGGACTAATGACCTCATCCTGGTGACCATAAAATGTAATTTAAAATGGGTGGTATCAAAAATTTTGTGAAAGACCAATATTATTAGTAATCGATGTTTATGGATGTACTGAACACGGATTGACTTGCAACCGAAAAATTAATGATTTTAATATTTGAATCGTGAATTCAAAATGTATCTTCTTGTCTCCACTATCCTGGAGATTAGCCGGCTGGGCTTAAATTGCGCATGAAATATGTTAGATTTGGAACTGATTCAGACAAATTTTCACTGAATGACTTTTATCCCAAAAAGAGATGAACCTACGGGTCCAGTATATACGTTAGGACTTTCATATGCTAATTGCATATTAAAGGCGAAAAGAAAAACAGACAAAATCGATCGAAAGATTTGGTCAATACCGATGTACCTAAATAATTTTCACGTTATACACTTTTTATTAAAACATTTCTCAAACTAGTATTTCTTTAGTCATTTGATAAAAAGTCCGAATGTATTTTTATATGTGAGGCAAACGTCACACCATAGCAAGTGTTCAAATAAATGTTATCAATAGAACATTAGTATAAAGGAAGGTCAAAATAAAAAAGAACTTAAACTTTTTACTGGAACTCCAACATAAGGCATTTAGTTCAACAAAAAACATAAATTATTCTGAAAAACGACAAAGTAGCTTTTAGTACTTAAAATATGCTATGAACCGAATTACCACCTAGTAAAAACGAGTCAGTGTAACTACAGGCAAAAGGGACATAACATATTAGTTCACAACTTTGGTGACGCGTTGGGGACGCGTTGGTGATATAAGAAACAGCTTATATTTTCCATCAGGTTAAAACTGTACAAGATACTAGCTGTTACCCGCGAATTTGCTCGCGTTGAATATGAATATATTTACAAATTAACTAAAAAAATACTTTGATGATTGGTATTCAAAGAGATCTATCTTTTTTGTTTCTAAAAAAGCAGCCTATATCCTCTCGTAGACTCTAGAATATTTGTGCACCAAATTTAATTTAAATTGGTCCTTTAACTTTGACGTAAAATCTAGACCGACACAGACTTACTTTCGCATTTATAATATAAGTATAGGTAGTTTATTACGTATAAAAAATAATTCGAATAGTTTTGCGACATAAATTTCCTCGAGATGAAGATTATAATAGGTATCATAAAAAGTATGATATTGAAAAGAGAACTAAGTTTTGATCACGAGTAATATCCAAGAGAGGACTTCCAACGCTACGAAATTGTCTCTGAATAAATTCCTGACCCATTCGTCAGCGCCTTTCTTTATTATCTCTCGACGTGAAAACCAAAAGGTAGGTTATGGATTCAATTACACGAAATGTCTGCAGTTTGACAGCAAGTCTGAAATAATATTAAATCTATAAATTGACCTCGATGGAGGATGGTCTGTGAAAGCAGACTAATAATTCAAACCAAATTAAAATATATTTTATTCAAGTTGGCCGAAAGAAGCATTTTTTAACCAATTACAAAAATGTTTATTACCTTTTTTTATGGAATAGGTTGGCTGACGAGCATATGGGCCACCTGATGGTAAGTAGTCACCATCACCCATAGACAATGACGCTGTAAGAAATATTAACTATTCCTTACATCGTCAATGCGCCACTAACCTTGGGAACTAAGATGCTATGTCCCTTGTGCCTGTAGCTACACTGATTCACTCACCCTTCAAACCGGAACACAACAATACTGCGTACTATTGTTTAGCGGTAGAATATCTGATAAGTGGATGGCACCTACCCAGGTGGACTTGGGTCCACCACCGGCGCGGCTTGTTACTACATTATATAATACGAAATTGAATTTTAAGTATGTTAATATTGTATATTTAATTTTACTTTGGTGAATTTTAATAATATTTTGATCGTTTTGTAATAATACTACTCACATAACATTAATTTATGTCACTATATTAATTTACCAATATATTATTTATACATACATATATTATTTATCCGCTAAATGGATATAATTATATCTTTTTACCGCCCAACCTCGAATCTAGTTTATTACTGCCCGTTCAAAATCAACCGCCGCCAGGCAGTACCAGCTCGCCACACCACACAATACGGTGTCGATAACAGAATCAATAATCATACTAATAAATGTTATTTCAATTAAAAAACGTATTTAAAAATTAAAACCGCACTGAATATTATTATTGACAACATGACAATTGTTATTCATTTGTATATGTTGAATTAGACTTAGCTCCTTGTATGGTAAATTCATAGATCGTACTGTTAGCAAAATCACATTTATGATAGTCATTTGACTATTTTGAAGTATTACCAAATTTTTACGCGAGAGGGCGCCAGTTTCTAAGGCTTATTGGCAGCACGGGACAGTGGGCATTCGAACGTGGCTGGGTCGACTGGTAAGACCTAGGAGCTTTGTTTGAAAATTATTGTACTTATTATAGTCAAAGATTAAGTGAATACATCTTTTTACATCTACAAGTCTTGTGTCATTTTCTAACATCTTAGTGGATATATACGGTAAAGTGTAATAGTACCTATATATTAATGAGTCGAAAAGTTGATTATTAAGCTTAAGATAATTACGCAATTTTTTATGCATATTAATTTGTTTTGAAATAGTGTTTTGTTTGAAGTCTTTTTTCAAAATCAAAATCAAAATAAATTTTAATCAAGTAGGCTTTTACAAGCACTTTTGAATCGTCATTTTACAATTAAGTCGAGCTACCATCGGTTCGGAAAGTAGATTCTACCGAGAAGAACCGGCGAGGAACTCAGTAGTTACACTTTTTTAACATTAAAAAATACAAAGTCAAGTTAGTCAAATATAATTATTTAAATTAATATATCCTGCTTGGAAATTAACAGGTATTATCGTTATATTCCTGGACTATAACAATCGTAAAACTATCAACGGTATAGAATGTATACTCTACCGAAAATTACTTTGACCATTTGCAAACATTTAAATACAAAGTTATAGCAATTAAAAATTATATTACAATCGACCATTCAATAAACATTTAAAAAGTTTATCGACATTGATTAACCAAGCTTCAGTTATTATCAAACCCTTAAGCAACTGACAGTCACAAATTTGTTACCACCGTGACGACCTAAGTTGGATGCCTCCTTCCCTTTACTACGTCTCAGATGACGTCACTTCCTTGCACGTCACTCAGTTTTCGTTCTACAATAATATATAATACGTCATATATGAAAGTTAACAAGTTTTAATTGTATAAGTAGCCATATCTTTTCATATGTATATTTTCTTTGTTCTCCCCAAAGTGCTATATGTACCACTGTCTCAATTTGAAATTTTGTTTAAAAAAGAAAGTATTTTTTTTTATTTATACTCTTAAACGCTGTTATGTAATTCAAAGTTTTTTGTCATATTTTTTACCTCTAGGTCTTGAATTATGGATAGGCGTAAGGAAAAATAAATTTCTGGATGATGTCGAAGTGAACGAAGATGCTTGTGGTAAATTTCTTATCTTATATTGAGAGAAGAAACAGTTTTCTTTTATCTTTTCATTTTAGTATTTGGACGCCTTATAAATTACGTTAGCCAGAACGAAAATTCTGGAATGTATCTATGAAAAAGAAGAAGTTAAAATGATTATGAGTGAATTTTTGTGTACATGATTGTACAGGCTTTTTGGTATGTTCTGAAAATAGTTGAATTTAAGAGAAAATAATTAGTTTTCCAGATAATCGAAGTCTTGCTAAGTAACATTAGTAATCTTTGATTTGTGTTCCCGATATATGAATATTTAGTAACGTATAGTATCAGAATGAAAATGTTCTACATATGGGCTTCGACTTTTCCCCTTAAGAAGAAATTTTGGGCTATAGAGCCCATCACTTTCAGATTTATTTTCTTTGCTTGTTATGTGCACATGTACAAAGTGTATCCGGCAGATGCAGGTTTCCCAGTTCACCATCAAATAATACATTAATTACACGACTCAAATGAGTGGTTTGTACATCCTTGCTTGAAGCTATACAACTGTGACGCTTAACCGGTTTTTTTAAACCCTCGCGTTTAATTGGGTCGTCTGAAAGAAAGAACTAATTAGTTATAAGACCGTCTTTGTACAGTCAGAGTAAGAAAACCTTCGTCAGTTTACAAATTCATTCCATTATCAAATCTTAAACTCTTAGTAACTTTTGAATCTAAACATGAAATCATTGCGACGTAATACGTCATTCTCGATCGGTAAACAGATTCGATAATGAGCAGAGATGGCCCAGTGGTTAGAACGCGTGCATCTTAACCGATGATTGCGGGTTCAAACCCAGGCAAGCACCGCTGATTCATGTGCTTAATTTGTCTTTATAATTCATCTCGTGCTCAGCGGTGAAGGAAAACATCGTGAGGAAACCTGCATGTGATAAATTTCATAGAAATTCTGCCACATGTGTATTCCACCAACCCGCATTGGAACAGCGTGGTGGAATATGGAGAGGCCTCCTCTCCTCAAAGGGAGAGGAGGCCTTTAGCCCAGCAGTGGGAATTTACAGGCTGTTGTTGTTTGTTGAAACAGATTATCCTTTATACTGAGCACACGAAAATAGTTCATAAGGTGACGAACTTTTTCTTACTGACCTGACTGTACTAGACATTGATGAATAGTACTCCTAAGCATTTGTTGTGTGCAATACGAAGACAAGTTTACAGTAATAATGTTTCCAATGAAGAAATTTATAATATCACATATGGCGTCACGTTTACACGCGTCCAACATACAGCGTTTGAACTTTACGTTCTCAATATTATCGCTACGTATACAATTTACAGCTCGTATAAAGTGTAAAGGGGAGTGCAATATAGAAGTCAGGCTGTTATCGAGGCCAGTATGGTTACTAGTCCTCTGGGACTCAGCCAGGCCGTAACGAGCCTAATTGAGTTGAGATGCGTAGCTTATCCATTGAAGTTTAATGCAAGGCTATAAATGTTATTACATGGACGTTATTTCATTACTTATTTATTAGCAGTTTAAATTTTTGTAAAAAGTAAATTAATTTTTCTTCCAGGAGAATAATAATGTACCAAGAAATTTGTTATAGTAAATTAGTTATTCTAAACTTAAACGGAATAAAATTCTACTAATTTTGTTCGACCACTAAAATTGTTTAGATAGATTTGCAAGAAATTTGGAATATAATTGACTTACGAGTATATCCTCCTTTAACATACATCTAAAACTTGCCGAAAATACAGATTATAATTTATCGTGTTTGGGTGCGCATGCGTAAGTGAATGATATCTATAATACACTATGAGTCCAGATAACTTACTAAAAATAACACGTGGTTTAGTTTTCGAGGAGGCCCAGGGGTTAGAACGCATGCATCTTAACCGTCGCTGAATATTTATTTAGTTAATTTATGTTTATAATTCATTTCGTGCTCGGCGGTGAAGGAAAACATCTCGAGATTTCATAGAAATTCTGTCATATGTGTATTCCACCAATCCGTATTGGAACAGCGCGGTGGAATAAATTGCAAACCTTCTCCCCAAAAGGTGAGGAGGCCTTAGCCCAACAGTGGGAAATTTACAAACTGTCGTTGTTGTACTATTTTTGTTTACAATAGTAAATATAAACACAGGAGTATATGACAACCCATTTGAGAAGTAGTCATGTTTTTTAATAAATCTATCGTTTTATAATTGACCAACATAAGCTGAACCACGCTTATGACAAATCGAAACATCAAGAGCGGTCTAGTTTATTCTGGCCTTTTCTACTAATGACTTCCTCGTAAACTTTGAACCTATAACTATATACTATAAATATTTCCTTCAACAACAAACAATATCATTGTTCGCTTTAAATAATACCAAGATCTGCTACTGATCGCCTTCTGGAAGTAAAATACAGACATAACGAATTTAAATAATAGATCTTTTGTATCAAAAAGTTTTTTTTTTTTTTTTATCGTATAGGTTGGCGGACGAGCATATGGGCCGCCTGATGGTAAGTGGTCACCATTACACATAGACAATGACGCTGTAAGAAATATTAACTATTCCTTAAAACGTCAATGCTCCACTAACCTTGAGAAATAAGATATTATGACCCCTGTGCCTGTAGTTACACTGGCTCACTCACCCTTAAAACCGGAACACTACAATACTGAGTACTGTTGTTTGGCGGTAGAATAACTAATGAGTGGGTGGTACCTACCCAGACAGGCTTGCACAAAGCCCTACCACCAGGGAAAATAGATCCACTGATTGCTGACTGACATGTTTCTTTTAAAGACAAATTAAGTTTGATTAATTAAGCAGATGCTGGATAACTGGAAGGTTTTAGAAAACTCATTGTTAAAGAAGAAGTACGAAATAGTAGTATTCTTATCATGTAGTACTTTTATCCAATGAACTAACTTTTTATATTTTTGTTCACTGTTCTCTTTTTGAATTTTCGTTGTAACTGAACTGGCAAACCGAAATAACCTTAAAATCTCTAAATAAACCTGTTATAGGGAATTATAATTGTTTGTGATTAATTTTGAAAGAGAACTTTGTGTTCTTACTTACGTCAAAAACCAAAAAGTTTTTATAATTGCAAAAAAAAAATAATGCAGTTTATTTCTCACTTGCTAATCAAGACAATCCACAATTTGGAAATATGCAATGAAATACGGAGGCAGGTGGTGCATAAGTGGTAAACTGAAACAGTATGGATCTATCCACTAAGAAATTGCACAGTTGATAATAATTAACGAGTGACGTTAAATGTAAAATACTATCAGACTAAACTACGAATGTAGTTATAATATACTTTTTTTATGGTATAGGTTGCGGACGAGCACATGGGCCACCTCATTGTAAGTGGTCACCATCAACCATGGACAATGACGCTGTAAGAAATATTAACTATTCCTTACATCGTCAATGTGCCACCAACCTTGGGAACTGAGATGTTATGACCCTTGTGCCTGTAGTTACACTGGCTCACTCACCCTTCAAACCGGAACACAACAATACTGAGTACTGTTATTTGGCGGAAGAATAACTGGTGAGTACCTATCCAGACGGGCTTGCACAAAGCCCTACCACCTGTAAGTGGTACTTTACTATTCGAATTCTTAGATAAATTTACTACATTTAATAATTACGTAATAACATCGAAATAAATTAATAATAGAGGAAGGATAAAGACTCAATATCAAAGAGTGTCTCAAAATATTTATTATATCCCAAATGCAAATAGAGTGATCAAAAAATATTTGTTAACCAAAAATATTCATGTAATGATTGGTGCGAAATGAATATAACAAACAATAGCCTTTGGAAAACAAAACAAAGAATCGTAAAATGTACATGAAAATGGAACAAACAAAGAACGACTCGTCAATATGAGTCCGCGCCGAATTGATGAAGAGCGGCGATTGATGACGTCACGGGAACAACTGGCAGCTACCAAATATTGTTCATCGATCGTTAGAGGAATTGTGTTTTATTTACTCGAGGAAGTTTCAGTTAAAGCGGAGTTCATGGAAAACTGTGTAATGGATGAATTTGGAAATTAGAAATGGTAAAGACTGTGCCTATATACTCGTATTATGTTATTAATATAAGCAAATAGCACACCTTTTTTTTTTTGTTGACGCAGGGTAAATCTTCATAGATAGCCGAACTCCTGGGGGGGGGAGGCCGGGTTATGTGAGATTGTACTCACTAAAACCCCCTGCGATGGCCGCCTCAGCACGGAAAACGGAGAGGCTACGGGATCCTTTGCAGCACGTCCGCGGCATCTCCCGTGCGTTGCTCCGCTCGTAGCTGGCGGAGCCCTTCTCAGGAGGGCGAAGATGGTCTCGCCCTCCCCGCACCCCTCGCTGGTGCGTAAACCGGCAGTCCGGGGCCATACCGGCCTGCGGTCCTCCTCTCGGCCGTATGAAAACGAATGCGTGAGACCCCCATCTCACACACCCACGGCCGGAGGGATTGCCCTATTTATTCCGCCCCGGGCACTGGGGCTTGGAGGCCGTGAGGCGACCCGCAGGTCGCCTCCGCCGGGCAGGATCGGCCCTCTCTCGAGCCCGCCCCACAGTCTCCTTCTGGACCATGACGGTCTCACAGAAGTTGACTACGGCCTCCCACGCCGATTCCCTGCGTAGCATCGCCGACACGACTGCTCGCAGGGAGAGATTTCGCCCGATTTGCTGGACCAAGACTTGCCTTTCCGCGGTCCACGCGGGACACGCCTCTAGCGTGTGTTGTGCATCGTCTTGGTCCGCCCCGCAGTGGTGGCAAACCGCCGTCGCCTCGAGTCCGATCCTACACAGGTACTCTCCAAAGCAACCGTGACCGGTCAGCACCTGTGTAAGTCGGAAGGTGACTCGTCGCTTCCACCGCATCCAGGCCTCGAAGGCTGGCGGGATCGCACTCACGACTCACTCGCGTTTATGCGCGTACCGATCTCCGCGGAGACGGGCGTACCACGTCGTGTGTGCCCTTCTTTGCTCCTGCCGCCTGAGCGCTTCGAGAACGCTGGCAGGGTAGGACGCACTTCCGCCGCCGCCGACGGAGGGCACGAGTCTGGTCGTAGACCCTCGCATCCCTCTCCGCCAGGATGTACAACGGTGGAAAACACGCCAGAAGGGTCGCCGCCTCGAAGGATATCGTGCGATATCCCCGCACCATGCGGATGGCCACTCTCCGCTGCAGACTCAGGATCTTAGTCTTGCAGCGGCGGGAAATACCACACCTAGAAACAGATCGATATTCGATATGCAACATACATAGGTACTAGTTAATAAATCATTGTGTTCTGTAGTCAGTCTCCATTCAAGCTTCGCATTGTAATATCGTCGCATTAATTAAATACTGTCATATTATAATACTGCAATACATATGTACATCTATACTGTATTGTCTTTCATTTCGTCGACAACAAATAAGAAACCGGTAAAAGACTATATCTACGAGTATAACAACGGTCACTGCTCTCTCATCGAAAGATTATGAACTCATGATATTTTCTCAATGCAGGATAATATAGCAGATGTATTATACAAACTGGAAAGTTGACGTGTTTTTTCTAGATTTTTTTTTAGGTTTTTGTTTCTAGATTTTATATGCTTTATATGCTTTTATATACTTCTCCACAGTATTTTGTATCTGAACCTTTTTTATAAACGACTTGAAAAAGGAGTAGGTTATCCATTTGACTGTATATGTTTCAGTCCATTTTACTTAGGAGAACACTTAAAAAAATATTTTGAATACGCAATTATTTTTGTTACTTATTAGTGCATATTAATTTGTGTTGTATTGTTTGAAGTCCTTTTTTTTTTTGTAAAAATTTTTGTTTATCATGTAAAATTATTGTATTACCTACCTCATGTGGCTTTCTTACATTCTGATTATTAACAGAATTAATAAAATGTGTTTTTAATTGTATTGCAATTAAAGCTGTTTAGAGCTGAAATTGCTCAGTGGTTAGAACGCGTCTATCTTAACCGATGATTTTGGGTTTAAATCCAGGCAAGCATCTTTATATAATATATGTATGTGCTTAATTTCTGTTTATAATTGCGTGCACGGCGGTGAAGGACAACAATGTGAAGAAATCTGCCTGTGTCTAATTTCATCGAAATTCTGCCACATGTGCATTTTGCCAACCCTCATTGGAACAGCGTGATGGAATATGATCCAAATGGTCAAATGGAAGAGGAGGCCTTAGCCCAGCAGTGGGAAATTTACAGGATGTGCTTACTGTACTGTTACTGGATTAAAATATTTAATATTTGGTTAATATTCAAGTATTTTATCAGACACGTCATAATTTTATTTATAATTTGTCTATTTATCAAATCGATGAACGCGTCAATTTTCTATGAACTCAACAGCGCCGTTCAAGTATTTGTCAAGTGTACAATCGGAATACATGATAAGAAATTGAATTAAATAATTCAGTTAAATTTATATTATAAATATCGTATCACAATATTAGTAAAATAAATTTAAGAAAGGTTTTTATTGTATCCCAGTGGATTTTATTGTTACAAATAATAATTCTTATGATTCCTTTTGATGATGATTTTAACGATTATTTACATCGACAATACATCACCAACATTGAGAATAAAGTTGTTATGTTCGTCAGGCCTATAGTTACATTGGTTCCATCAATCTTCAAACCAGAACATTTAGAAGTAGCAGTGGTCACGTATACCAAATAGACCGATATACTTTATAGAAGAATAGAAACCGTTCGGCAAACGCAGCTTACAATGTCCTAAGGTAGAACGATGATGTGGAAAACGAAGAAACGAAAGCATTGATAGATATGTAACGCCTTGAGACAGGTCAATGACTAATAGTGGATGACGATGGCGATAATGTACTGAAGATGATGACGTCATTGATTTCTCACTTGAAATAAAAAGACAAAGCATTACTTATCTAATGAGAAGCCCCTCCCCCTGCCCTCCTTAACAACGTTTATCACCTATATGTTCGATATTGTTTAATACGTAATGCTTAAACTTGCTATTTATCTCATAATAGAAA
Organism: Vanessa cardui; assembly: GCF_905220365.1. Taxonomy (NCBI): domain Eukaryota; kingdom Metazoa; phylum Arthropoda; class Insecta; order Lepidoptera; family Nymphalidae; genus Vanessa; species Vanessa cardui. The sequence goes on from NC_061134.1 coordinate 14,080,183, forward strand.
ACTTAAGAAATTCCAGAGAGATCCTTCAGTTTTGAAGTAGGAATACATTTGCTCAAGATAACAGAACAATATCGGAGGATAATATTTCCAATATTATCTTGTTAGTTTCATAATCATCAATCATTAGGTTGTGTTTCTAAAATGTATAAAGAAATATTTATCGTTGCAAATTTAGTAGCAGTAACTGTAAATGCTAATTTTATTGACGATACGTTAAAACACACAAGTGCATTCGACCAAGAACTCTACGAAAGTGTGTTAAATCCCATGAAATGTGAAGAACAATTAAATTTGTTGATGAATAACACATATTTAGGAATGCAGTGTAAGTAGAAAATACTTTTCAATTTATATTCAAACGACAGATGAGATCTGACACTTAGAACAGGTGAATAAGGTCCGTTTATTCAGTTTCAAAAATTAAAACGGGACAATCAAATTACTGAGTTATTGTGTACTTGATTTGTTTATATCAATTATTAAGTCATAAATGGATAACTTGAATTCCGCAAAAGGTATAATAATTTTGAAGCTATAAAAAGGTAACACCAAGAAATAAAATAAACAAAGGATCTATTTTATTAGTCCTAATATTTAATTTCGTAACCATTCCTTACAATTTAAGTGCTTAATTAGATAAATATTATTATTTGTATTATTTGATTATATTTTGGTTAGTATAATTAATAATATTTAAGCGATTTATTAAGTTTATATCATTGTTAACCAAATGTCAATTTTACTTCAGCGTTTCACATGGTAAACTTACATTTGCTGAATAAAGTAGATCTAGATAAACATTTATATAGTAAGGAATAGCTGATGCTACTTCTAAATTAAATATAACGAATAACTCAATAGGTCCTGTGTTAATTAGTTTGTTGTTGTTGTAAGTTACTTTTTTATCTCCACAATACGTTTAGGACATAATCACATACGGAACACGAACTGGGAAGCTTCAATAAATGGCTATACAATAGCTGAACAGATACAGATATATTTTTAGGAATACGAGCGTGGAATGCAAGTGATAACCTGGAGTGGTGATGAAAATAATCATATTAATTACTTTAACGATTATTTGTATCGACGTTGTTACTTTTCGCTGTTTTACATGTGGTAACATCTGTATATTGTATAGTATAGTGTGAAATTGATGTGATATTGGATGGAAATACTGGTTTTTGCTCGCGTTTTAGGTTAGGTTAGGTCAATAGCCTACGTCCTTTTTTGGAGTTCCAGTTTGCTTCACAACAAATTTCATCAAATTCGTTCAGCGGTTTGTTCGTGAAAGAGTGACAGACATACAGACAGAGTTACTTTCACATTTATAATATTAGTATAGATGACGTACATACAATTAGACTGTAAATAGTTCCAAAACATTATTTTAATTTAAATTATTTAAATCAATAGAAATCAAAATAAACTTTATTTAAGTAGGCTTTTACAAGCACTTTTGAATCGTCATTTTACAATTAAGTGAAGCTGCCACCGGTTCGGAAAGTAGATTCTACTGAGAAGAACCGGCTAGAAACTCAGTAGTTACTCTTTTAAAACATTTAAAAATAAATAAATGTGAAAGTAAAGACAAGAGTAATTTACTTATCAATTATTTTTCCTTTTAACAGTTATAGACGCGAGTGGAAAAATTCCAAGTGGAATTTTGGTAGGAAACTTGGCTGATCTTGGAAGCTATCACCAATGTCTAAACATTCAATATTTAGCAGATGAGTTAGATGTCCAAGGGAAATATTGTTTGATCCATGTACCTCTAAATCAGAACACAAAAATGGATAATTCGCAAATTCTGGACTTTGGAAAAAAATGGTCAAGACTAGACAACTATACTAGTAAAGCAATTACAAGAAGTATTAATCTAAAAAAACTAGCTCACTTATTATCAGGGACTGAATACTCTATGATATCCAGGTAACGGTCAACATACTAATGCTAAAGTATAATATATTTAAAATTATAGCTAATTAATGTCATCTAGAGAAATAGTAGCTGGAAGAAAGATTTTGAAGAGATAAGATTTCTCCTGTGACGCAATTTTGATCCATCTTAATAGCTTTTAAAAACATGATTAGTGTATACATGCAAAAAGAAGTGCATTGTCTTTAGACAAGATTTTTTTACAACAACAACAGCCTGTAAATTTCCTATTTGTTAATATTTTGGAACATATTCCACCACGCTGTTCTAATGCGTGATGGTAGAATGCACATGTCGCATAATTTCTATAAAATTAGACACATGCTGGTTTCCTCACGATGTTTTCCTTCACCGCCAAGCACCAAGCAAATTAGGCACATGAATATTCAGTTATGCTTGCCTGGATTTGAACCCGAAATTGGCCCACTGGGCCATCTCGGCTCGTGATTTTAAACTTACAAAGTAATGCAAATAACGATTAGCTTAACTTGATTACAAATATTTTTTTCCAGAGCCTTAATACCTAATATGCAATCTTCTATGATCTTGACTTTGGCTATTTGCGTTCCTAAAGTATGCACACCGAAGCAAGTGATTAATTTAATTGGTTCATTAAACAACATAAATTTAACTTTTGACGAATATATATGTCGGTTACCAAATGATAAGCCTGTAAGCGTAGCAGATTATTTAAGCATGTAAGTACAAATATACGTATAACTCTTGAACATATTATAAATAGGAATAATTTAAGAAAAGATTTGAATGAATTTTAAATCGTTTTATTCAGGTATTGTGTTTAATACGGTCTATTCTTGTTTCAGTTCAATCTTCTCTTTGATATTATTGATAACAATAATAAGCACTTCATACGATTTGTATCAAACATATGTATTGAAAAAAGGTAAGAATATAACATAGTTCATAAATCTGTTAAGAAATATTTATGAGGCTTTGGAAAAATAGGAGGTCAATAAAACCTAAAATAAGTAATGAAACAGGTATGATGATTACAATAATTAAAAATCAGTTTCATTCGACATAAGGAAAATCTTAGCTTCTTAAAACATACGTATATACATATAATATATGTTTATGTATCGAGTCGATGTAGAAAAGGTTCATTATTTTCTATGTTGTCTTGAGTCTGGGTGTTTGTGGTACGGTCGTTACTTCTGATTATCCATAACACAAGTGCTTTAGCTACTTACATTGGAATCAGAGTAATGTATGTGATATTGTCCAATATTTATTAGTTATTTAAATATATATATATATATATATATATATATATATATATATATATATATATATATATATGTGTGTATATATATATATATATATATATATATATATATATATATATATATATATATTAATATTTTATTTTAAGCTACATAATTCAATGGAATACAATAAAAAAATAAAACGCAAAAAGTTTGTCGTTTAATTTGAAACAAAATTGTATTGAAAGGATAATATCAATAGTTACTTACCCTTTAATTATACCAGGAGAAAGTTTTTCTTACTAACTTTTTCATGAAGGATTCGCAGGTAGGACGTTAAAATGGGTTATAAGGAATCAAATGTTGTTCAAGGAAAAATAACTCTTAACATAAATAAAATAGGACATACAATTCCTTACAAATATTCTATAGAACTTACAAGGTTTTTTTCCCAAAACACGAAAAGAAAAGGAAAAACTAAAACTACTGTTTGTGCTCATTAGGAGCCTCAGGTATAAAGTTTTTATTTTCCAAACAATTTGTAGATTCTGGCAATTCATCAAAATGTGTTATAAAGTAATATGTTCATAATTATGGAATTAGAGTGAATTTAAATCATTGTAATTACTACTTAGCATAAAACAAAGTTGCTTTCTCTGCCCCTATGTATGTTTTTTTGATATATATAATGATTCAAGAGGAAGGTTTTTGTATACAACACCTGGACAATATAGTAAAGAAACATTGATCACTTTAGAAGTTTCCAATGTAATGTCGTAAATAAATAAAGTCTGTAGTACCTAGTCTGTAGTCCTTTAGTATCAGCATTACATCCGTGCAAAGCCGGGGCGGGTCGCTAGTTTCAATATAAAATTAAATGAATCGTATGAAATGACATGTCTTTGGAGCGTCATAATTTTTCTTGTTATTTTTTTACCTTTCAGAAACTTCCGAAATTGACAGACTTTATAGAAGTTTCTCCATTCATACTAATACTAAGAGGTTACTTTCTTTCAACTATGGAACTGGTGCTCTGGAGTGCGTTGATGGCATCCGAGCCATTTCCATGCTGTGGGTTATATTCGGTCACACGTATTGCTTGACCGCTTTGAATTTTGTTTCAAATGCTGCTGAAATTTTAACAGTTAGTAGAATCTTTTTTGTTTTTGTTTATCATGTTGGTAGTTTTGAGAAGACAATATCAACTTTACCCGAATATATTGGAGGTTATTATATATATTCCAAACAATCCTACTATAATTACGGCAGTGACTTTGTATGTTGTGATTTTACGTATTACCTACTCAAGGGATCATGCAATGAAAAGTTGTAGATACTATTTCAAGTACAGAAAAAGGCCATAACTACCTCTGCCCCTTGCCACACTTATGTAATTGAAACTCACAATAATAAAGAATAAAATAATGATATAAACTAATATCTATTCAAATATCCACCGAGATTTATGACCAACCAATTTAAGTAGGATCTTTTGGACTATCATAATCATATCTTAATGCTTTTTTTCTTTTGTATCTTAAATATAATGAAGTGATTTTCTTTTCTTTTTCAGTGGTTAACATCATTTAGAAGTATTTGGGTGAATTCCGCGCCAATCTCAGTTGATACATTTTTCATGCTTAGTGGTATTCTCTGTGTTTATACCGTCATCGGAAAGATAAGTAGATGTGAGTAATATACTTTTTTATTAATATTATAGTTGTTTAAGGCTTTTTATATAATCTTAAATAATAATCCTTAGATAGACAGGGGTTCAATGCAAGCCCGCATTGTTCAATGCACTTATTATATTATGTATCACAAGCAGCAATTTAAGTATAGTTTTTGATCTGGTTTTAAGGTGAGTGAATTAGTCCAGCTAAAGGTACAAAGGCTATAGCATCTTAGCTTCTAAGGGTTTTGGGAATATGTCGATGTGTTATTGGTGATTACTTACTATAAAGAGATCCATTTGCCTCTCCTTGTCATAATAATATTGGCCATTACTAACACAACAATGCGCCACCAACCATGGGAGTTCTGTACCTTGTGCCTGTAGTTACGGACCATCCATCAAACCAGAATATAACAATACTAAACTTTGTTGTTTTGTGGTAGAGCTTGGTGTGCAGAGCCGCCTGGGTAGGTACCACCCGATGATCAGATATTCTACCGCTAAAAAACAGTACGTAGTTTTGTTGTGTTCCAGTTTGAAGGGTGAGTGAGCCAGTGTAACAACAGGCACAAGGGACATGACATCTTAGTACCCAAGGTTGGTGGCATATTGACGATGTAAGGAATTGTAATATTTCTTACAGCGTCATTGTCTATGGGTGATGGTGACCACTTACCATCAGGTGGCCCATATGCTCGTCCACCGACCTATTCCTAACCTATTCCATAAAAAAATTGGTTCAATTTTATGAAAAACTCGAACTCTGCTATAAGAGTATCATAATTTACGCCGCGCCGTCTGTACATTAGTCTGACATAAGGATAATCATAAAAGACGTAAGCCAGATAGCGAGTTGAACTTTTTACAAAATACAAGTAAACATGGTATCTTATCAAGTATTAACAATGACAAATATTTGTTCCTACCTTATTTAGACATCGATAAAAGGCCTGGCGTGATACGCTTTAATTGTTTTAAAAACATTGTTGTGACATTCAACATTCCCACTTTCGATTCGTATTTGAAGATTGAAATAGTTTTTTTTATGGTATAGGTTGGCGGACGAGCATTTGGGCCACTTGATGGTAAGTGGTTACCATCACCCATAGACAATTTAGCTGTAAGAAATATTAACTATTCCTTACATCATCAATGTGCCACCAACCTTGGGAACTAAGATGTTATGTCCCTTGTGCCTGTACACTGGCTCACTCACCCTTTAAACCGCAACACAACAATACTGAGCACTGTTATTTGGCGGTAGAGTAACTGATGAGTGGGTGGTACCTACCCAGACGGGCTTGCACAAAGTCCTACAAACAAAATAGATTTTGGCATTATTTTGAATTAACTAATTTGCCAATACTTTTTGAAACTTTACTATTAATATATAAAAATATTATTTATATTGTTCAATATAGTTTATTAACATATATGAGCCTTGAAAAAAAGGAAAATATTCTTGCGGTAAACATAACGATGATTCTACTTATAGCTTGTAAATCCCATAAAACAACCATTAATTTTGTGTTAGTCAGTTAGTGAGACAAAAATCTGACTCTCCTAGTTGTATTTCCTTAGTGTTACGGCCTTTTATTCACAGGTGGTACTTTTACTAGTAAATTTAAAAGAGAGTAAAATTTAAATTATACTAAAAACTAGTATAAATAACCATCGATATCGAAATAACAGTGTATCAAGAGAAAATAACCATTTCAATAATCCATACGTATAATAGAAAACCGAAGAGTTGGTTTGTATAGATCATTTGTTGAGAAAGGTTATAGTATCATCACTCAAAATAATAAAAGGCCAAAGTGCCAAAATAATACTTTTATTTTATTTTTATTTTTTTATTTAAAATACTTTATTGCACAACACATTACACGACAATGGGTAATAGAGAGACAAAAAAACAACAAATGGTGCGCAAAGGCGGTCTTATCGCTTGTAGCGATCTCTCACAGACAACCTTTGGTGACAGGAACTTAAGACGAGAGAACAGGTAAGTGCAAATAGAATTAATAGTTAAGAGATAATAACTTTAATTTAAGTAGACTAATATTGCAGTATAATAATAAACTACACACAACTACATCCAAATAGTACACATATAATAATATAATATACATATAATATATATCAATATATATACATAATTATAAACTACATATTATTTCATACTTACATACATTCTTGGGATATGGACAGATAATAGTTTTTCAAGCGATGTTTAAAGATGGACAAGGATTTCGATTGCCGAATATCGTTGGGTAGTGCATTCCAAAGTTTGACGGTTTTCACAGTAAAAGAGCTACTGTAAGTTTGTGTCCGGCTGCAGGGCGTTACAAGCTTATTATCGTTACTAGAACGCAGGTTGAGTATACTGTCACACCCAAGAAATTTGAAGCGTTCTTTCAGGTAAGGTGGTGTATGTTCAACATATAGCAAGAGTAAAGAAGAGATAAGGCGTGCAAATTTCGTCGAAGCCTGATTGGCAGCCACTTTAACTGAGACCGATACTGCGAGACATGATCGAATTTACGTAGACCAAAGATAAATCTAATGGCTAAATTCTGCAGTCGTTCTAATTTGTTTAGAAGGTTCTCAGTTAAGTCAGTGTAGCAGGCGTCGGCATAATCCAATATTGGAAACAGGAACGAATTGGCTAAGTTGATCTTAGCCTTGATTGGCAGTAGATTTTTCCATCGCCTTAAAAAACCAATGATGGCATACATCTTACGGCTTATTTCTGCAACCTGAGGGACCCAGGAGAAGGAAGCATCCAGAATTAGCCCAAGATTTTTAACCGTTTCTTGCAGTGGTAATATGTGGCCATCAAACATTATTGGAGGTAGATTTTTGTCTTTAATCCTCGACAGAAGCTTAACACTGCCAAAAACAGCTACCCGTGACTTCCTCGGATTCACTTGGAGCCCGTAAGATCTACACCATTCACAGATTTTTGCCAAATCATTATTCAACGTTGCAACCGCCTTGTCGATACCGTCCAAAGGAGCGGTAACATAAATTTGAAGATCATCAGCATATAGATGATAGGAGGAAGAGATAAGTGTGGAGAGAGTATTGATGAAGATAGAAAAGAGAAGGGGAGACAGTACACCACCTTGCGGGACACCAGAAGGAATATCTAAATAAGTCGAGATCTTACCATTCGCCTTTATGCATTGCTGTCTATTTAATAGGTAAGAGCGAAACCAATCTACAGCAGTAGGGTCTATGTTTAGAGATCTTAGGATTGCCAAACATATATCGTAGTCAATACTATTAAAGGCGTTTGAAAAGTCTAGGAGAGCTAGAACAGTTACAGATTTATTATCAATTCCACAGCGTATATCGTCACATACTTTAGTGAGCGCAGTAACTGTACTATGGCCTTTTCTAAACCCAGATTGGAAAGGAGAGAGGATTTTGTTAATTGAGAGAAATTGGTTCAGTTGTAAATGAACAACACGCTCCAGCACCTTTGAGAGAAAAGGAAGAACAGATATGGGTCTAAAATGAGAAGGTAAAGAAGGATTGGGAACTTTAGGAATAGGGATCACTACAGCTTTGCGCCATAGAGATGGGAAAGTACCAGTTGATAAGGAATAGTTAAATATATGACATAAAGCAGGTAAAATGCTATTAAGGGTAAGCATAATCAGACTTCGACTTATTCCATCACAACCAATTGAGTCTGATTTGATGCTAAAGATGTGCTTCTTTAATTCGCCAATGGTGACAGAACTGAATTGGAAGGAAGGATTATAAGGGGTGGGCAGTGTATTGAGATAATTGATTGTATTAAGTTTGTATTGTGCATTTATAGAGGAAGAAGAAATGAAATGTTTGTTGAGATCATTGAGATCGAAGTTAAAAGAATAATTTTCCCGTTGACGCCCAATTCCCAATGATTTTAAAAACCGCCAAACTTTGGATGTATCGCTATTCTCAATAGCATTTGCAATAAACTTACGCTGAGCATCACGGCAGAGCTTATTACAACGATTTCGCAGCTGTTTATATTTTTCCAGGTTACTGGTTGTCGCATTTCTTTTATATTTGGCCTTCGCAACATTGCGTTTGACCATGAGTGTTCTAATGTCCTGAGTTAGCCAAGGTGCTGGTAAATGCTTAAGCTTTATAGGTCTCAACGGAGCATGTTTATCTAATAAATCAGTTAACAAAGAATTAAAAATACTCATTTTTTCGTCAATTGAGCTGGCATTATAGATAGCAGTCCAGTCAATATTGTTCAAATCACTCATAAAATTGGTGTTATTGATCTTTTGGAAATTACGCCGCATCACTATTGTTGGTTTTGGCCGCGGAGGCCGAATTTTATAGGATAAATAAACTAAGTCATGGTAAGAAAAAGCTTCAGCGGGGAACTGACCATGAGTGTCAACATGATTAAGAGAGGAAACAATCATTAAGTCCAACAGCGAGGGAGAACAATTCGGAAAGAAATGAGTTGCATTCGTTGGGAGTACATTAAGGTTGCAGCTATCAACTATATACTTTAAGCGTCGGGCACGTTGGTCATCCTTAAGTAGGCAGGTGTTGAAGTCGCCCATAATTATCGTGTGATCAACGGATGTACTAAATTGCTCTAATAAATTTTCAAAATCATTAAAATAATTAATATTGAGTGACGGACTGTAAAATACGCCCAGTAGTAGTTTGATATGTCCGAATAAGACCTCAATAAATATATGTTCCGATGACTCAGAGTATTGTGAAGGAGATTTATTTAAAATTGTAAAAGGGATGTGGCTGCGGAGATATATAGCTACACCACCGCCACCTTTACCTATGCGGTCATTCCGGATCAGGTGGTAGCCAGGCAAACAGTAAGAAGTTGAGGGTAAGCTTGGTTTCAAAAAAGATTCGGATACAAGAATGGCATGAATATTTTGACTATCGAAGGAAGACAGGAAATCAGAGTAATGTGAAGGAATACTCTGCGCATTTATATGCACTACATTAAAGTTTCTAGAAAAACCGGAGAGATTTGATTCTAAAAGAGAATTTAGAGGAAGAGAAGCACTATGAAAACTATCATCACTTGATAATACTGAGTCGCTGTAGTAGGTACTATTATCATTCAAATCGCTTACGCTGTAAAGGTTTGAAATCATACTATTCATATAAATAAATAATTGATGTATATAAATATATATGTATTAATTAAAATAATATATATAATAGAAAAAATAATTATAATAATACTAAAATACCAAATAAATCAAACTACTAATATTAGGTTCTCGATAAGCTACTTCTCCATCCCGCCAGCAATTTGTGAGTAAGAAATTACAAAAAAAAAAAAAAAGTAAAACAAATATACCTAATATTATTATGAACATTATCACATCACATCGGATATGAAATTAAGAAATAGAGAAGTAATAATAATTTAAGTAACATAATAAATAATTTTGTAAAGGCAACACAACGTAACCAATAAAACACAAAACACGATTTAAATCCTAATAGTAAATGTTATAAAAAGAAAGAAAAAAAAAAAAAGTAATAAAACAATACTTAATAAAATAATGCTAAGTAGATATTATTAAAAAAAAAGAATGTTAAATAATGCAATGCTATATGACAAACTGCAATAGTCCAAAACCAATTACTAAACGCAAATCAAACGTCAGATTGATGACATTAACATTATACCTTCAGTTATAAAATTATACCGACATGTTTACAAATACAAGTTAATACTAAACGGAATCCGAAATATAATTATAGTAATATGATCAAAGTAATGAAACTAAAATAGAATAACTAAACAACTTATGCTAATGAATAGTAAAAACAAATTGAAGGATCGAGGACGAATACGCGGTCTAACAATACTATAGCTTACTTTTTAATGGTTCTCTTGCTTCGTATGGCCAGAGTTGAATTGGCAGATTTTGGATTTGAATCGGTGGAACTGGTTCCAGCAGCAGCTACAGCAGCAGAGTTAGTTGCCAAGGGAATGTCATTCGGTGTGCGATTGATTGCGTTGAGCTCTGCTGTTGTGACAATCCGGTGTCGTTTACCGTCTGACCCGGTAACGACAATAACACCATCCTTCGTCCAGCATTTAGAAACTCCGTACTTCTGTCTTGCTGCCATAAACAGATCATGCCTCTCTTTAGTAAGGAACTCTGACAGAGTCACACCAGTATTTTTAAGAGACGTTTTCGAGTACCAGATTTTATTTCGAAGCATTACGTCACGGAATTTTACAAGAATAGGTCGAGGCTTATCTCTGGAAGAGTGACCTAATCGCTGACAACGACTGAGCTTGTCTATCGTGAATTCTGGTACCTTAAGATGTCCTGACACAACATTTGACACTACCAATGGCAAATTCTCTTTTTTATCCTCGGAAACTCCATGCAAGAGAAGCATCTTCCTTCTGCTTCGCATCTCCAGCTGGTTGTATTGCTTCGATAGGAGTTCCACTTGCATCTGAAGACCTTCCAATGCAGACAGAACAAAGATTCTGAAGGCGTTAAATTGGGCTGCAATGTTGGAGTTTGGACTCGTAGCCGGGATAGGACTCTGAAGAGATTTTTGAAATTCAGCCATTCGTGTATTAAAGTGTTCGGTCAGGTCCTGAATTGAGTGTTTGATGGACTCCATAGTGCAGTTACTAATTTATAAATATATTTATAATATATATTTAAATATATGCTCAATGTTCTCGGTTTTAGTGGCTATATCAGTGCTATGGAGATTAGCTGGCAGGTAGGAAACAAACTTAGCACATTTCTACTTGTGAATTATTATTCATCCAATTTATATTAATAAAATTTATAAGAGCTCAAATAAAAACGTGTTGTCTTTTTTTTGACACCTACCCGAAAAAAAACAAAAAACTTTTGTAAACTATGATGTAAAGTAAAAACTTTAAATCTCATTTTCCAACAGCAACTTTCAACTAACAATATAAAACTGTCCGACACATAGGTCAGAGCAAATATTTAGCCAGAAAGAAACCACGCGGGGTATTGTGAAGACATTTTAAATTGGTCGTCATTACAGGGAAATTCATCAAATCTCTACACCTATTTTATTTATACCGTCTTCTGCGAATATTTCCACTGTTGGCTGCTGTGATTCTGCTCCAAGCTTCTATACTCCATCGAGTATCTGATGGTCCTGTGTGGACTAATGTGGGGTCTGCGACGGAATCATGCAGACGGCGATGGTGGTCAGCGTTGCTGCATGTGCAGAATTATGTGAAACCTCTTGATTTGGTTGGTACCTTTTTGGTAAATTAATTATGTTTAATAAGAGTCATCATCATCATCTTCAGCCCGTTTATGTCCACTGCTGGACATAGGCCTCTCCAAGTGCACGCCACTGTGGTCTTTCTCCGGCTAATATCATCCAGCTCCTGCGTTCCGCCTTGCGTAAATCGTCACTCCACCGTGTCTGAGGACGTCCTATACTACGTTTGCCGAGACGTGGTCTCCAGTCTAGAACACTTTTTCCACAACGGTTATCGGTTCTACGACAAATTAATAATTATTAAGAGTGAGTTTGACAATTTTCGAGATTGAAATTACGACCTTTTTTAATTGCCAAACATCGGGCAATATTTGAATATTGTATCATATGAATTACTAAACTATTGGGTACCTGGCAGCGTTGGGTAATTTTTTAAACCCTAACATTTTCACTGAAAACATATCATGGACGTAACATTGGGGAAGTAATATTGATCTTTTTGTAAGGTAAATCCCTAGAACGTGACTTGCATAAAATATATTTTACTAAAATAAACTCATCCTACCCATGATTGGTAAAGCTTGTACTTTAATCTATACTAATAAATTCGAAATTAAATCTGTCATGACCTGTCTCGCGTTATGTCAAATAGTAAACATTTGTACATCGCGATTACAAGATTCTTTAATATATTGTTTTATATAGCACTATGGAAAGATTTAAAAGACAGGCCAGTAAGTGGCACCTAATAGTTTTACTAGCATCGCATCCGATCTCTTGGGTCCCACAGAGACCCGGTAACGCCCCTCCTCACGTAAGTGAAAGTTTTCCCAGCAAAAAAAAATAAATTGAGTGAGGCAGTTGTTCAATGTCTGTTATGTTTACATAAAACACGATTAAACCGATACTGATAAAATTCGTATAATGCCCTGTACCTGCAACCCCTAAACTCATAAAATGTGAGCGAATGGAAAGTATGAAACGGCAGTTGAAATCGACTAGTTTAATATTTTTTTTCTTTTTCAGTGTTTACAACATACTTGGTACCTATCCGTAGATGTACAACTTTACATTATCAGCCCTGTGGTTATCGTGTGGTTGTTTGGAAGTGCCATGGTCGCCTGGTGTTCGCTTGTGGCCGGCGTTGTTATAACCTTAGCCATATCTAGTGTATATAGCTTCATGTACAATTACTCCGCCGCTGTTGTTAATCCAAGGTAATTTTATACGTTTTTAAAAGGAACTTCTTCTAAATATCTTACAGAAGAATTGTCACGTAAGGAAAACGATATGACATTTCCCTCTCTTTCTCTCTGTATGGCTCCATTATCATTTTTATATTATTTAAATTTACCTAATCAGGTATAATTAATCCCATTATAAATAATCTATAATCTCAATAATTAACGTACAATACATCTCATTTTATTTATATAACAATAACATTTGTTAGTAATATTATTATTAAATAAGCCAACTTGGACCAGTACATCGAAAATATGGATTTAAGATTAAAATTCAATAAGTTTTCATAGCTTATAATTAAAAACATGATGGAAAACATAAAAAACCCATGTGTCTACTTAAATAAACAATCACATTTATATTCATCAATGTTTGACCAAATGTTTTACCCAAATTTTCACACGTGATATTGGAACTTCCACAATCGTCAAACATTGGCGAATTGGATAATGGAATTTCTATCGTCAAACATTGGGAATTTTTATCATAGACGTTTCGATCAAATGGGAGATTATTTCGTGGATTATTACATGAACACATTGCCTCGAGCGTCGCCGTTTTTCATCGGGATGCTCTATGGATACCTGTTACACAAATTTAAAGGAAGAAATCTTCGTATGCAAAAGGTATTGATGTTTATTTCTAACGTTGTATTTTATTAAGTAAAAACCCATGTAATTGTAATGTTTATACAATCTCTTATTCTTTTCTAAAATAGAAAAAGGTCCTCTAGTAACTTTAATAGTTTTTTTTGGTATTATGCATGTAAACTGTTAAACTGACAACGAAATAGAACTGACAAGACAGGACCCAATCTTCACAATGGAAAAATAATACTTAATATTGCTATTTGGCAGCATAATAAACTAGTCTATTGCTACTTATCCAGACTTCTACTACTTAGGATTATCAAACAAAAACAAAAATAAAATTCGCCAAAACAAACAGTTTAAAAAAAGAAGTCTCAATGAGTACTATCGAATAGAAAAGTATACAAGTTAAATAAATACACGAGACAATTATGCTGTAAAGTGCTATACTATGCTTATACGTATATGTATATATGAAGCTTACCTCTAAGCTATTTTTACCCTCTAAAGATAATTGATGTATACAATTTATTACAGAGTGTTGTAGCAACATTATGGGCGTTATCAATTGCGCTGATGGCTTTCTGTATATTCAGTATATACCCCATCATGCAAGTGGACCACGATGAACAAATGTTCGACAATTTCCTCAACGCGTACATGAGAGGTATCTGGGCAATGACCTTGGGTTGGCTGATCTTTGCCTGCGTTTACGGTTATGGAGGTAATTTATTCTGCTCTTCAGTCCACATTCAATCTTCTTGAATCACAAAGAGATTTTTTGCGATAAAGAATTTTTTTCATATAGTTCGTTTGCAAAAATATATTTTTTTTATTGCGTGATACATCTATAAGCTAGCCTTATGGATAAGGCCGAATCGTGTGCCGTGACGGCGAACGGTATGGTGCTATATACATCACGACACATATCTTCTCTTATTTGGAAAAATTGAAGGTTTTTCTTTAAAATAGTAATAGTTCGTTTTGCAGCTCTATGGAAAAATATCTAATGATTAGGTGGTACCTATACACGCCTGCAAAATGCCCTACCAACAAGTAAAAATTTTCTAAACAAACTTTATAGTCATTAAAACCTCTAAAGGATTCCTTTATATGTATATGTGAATCCTTGGACACCAAAAACATTTAATTTAAGTACTATAGTTATGCGGTGACGGTAGGGTGACCATATGTACATCTGTAACAGTTTAAAATATTCAACTGTAAAATTTAAAAGAATCGTTAATAATCTTTTGTGTGATTGTTTGTTGATTGCACACCTTGGGAATGAAATGGTTACTTTCAGACTGTTTCATACACCGAAAATATATTTATTGTTTTTGTTTAAAACATTCATTGTAAAAAAATTAAATATAAAAAACATCCCGCTAAGTTTCTCTCGCCGGTTCTTCTTACGTCGGAGACAATACAGAATTTTGTCTAGGTTTTTGTGACACCGTCATTACTTCGGATATTCCTAAACACAAATCAATCAGGAATCAGAGTAATGTATGTGACGTTGTTAAATATTTATTATTTATATTATTAATTATTCCTTTCACCATATAATAGAAGATGTACTGAATGTTAATAAGAATTATTATTACTGCATATCACAGGACCGATCAACTGGTTCCTTTCTCTGCAAATATGGAAGCTGCCAGCTCGTCTCTCGTACGCCATGTATCTCATACACTTCCCTCTCATCATGATCGCTAATGGCAGCATGACCAGCACGGTATATTTCGACGATGCAAGCACTGTGAGTAAACGCTTTTTGTTACTAATTTTCTGTTTCATAGATTCTCAGTGGGTAGAACGCTTTGATCTCCAGAAATTCGGAATAACATAGAATCTTAATAAGAAAAGACTTCAAGTATACTGAGTATAAATTAAAATTTTCACCCGTATTTTTCTTCGAATTGAAACGGGAAGTATATCCAAACAAATCTGTTAATTACAGATATAAATACTTTTTGTAATAAACAAAAAAAAAAAAAAATCAAACGAATAAAACTTCTTTTGAAGTTGGTTTGTATTCTTCAAGTGGCTTTTGTTTGATGCTGGAGGAAAAGATCGCGATTAAATTTAAAGAACTTTTAATCATGTGTTCATAAATCTGTATAAAGATATTCAGAGGTAGCTAGTCCATTCAATCATCCATTAACTACTAGAAACATTTCTTAGTAGTAGGTGCTAAGTAAAGTAACAGCCTGTAAATTTCCCACTGCTGGGATAAGGCCTCCTCTTCCATTAAGGAGAGGGTTTGGAACATATTTATTCACGCTGTTCCAATGCGGGTTGGTGGAATGCACATGTGGCTGAATTTTAATGAAATTAGACACATGCAGATTTCCTCACTATGTTTTCCTTCACCGCCGAGCACGAGATGAATTATAAACACAAATTAAGCACATATATATGGTGGTGCTTGCCTGGGTTTGAACCCGCAATCATTGGCTAAGTTGCAAGCGTTCTAACCACAGGGCCATCTCGGCTCCTTTCTTAGTTTTATAATATTTTTAAATTTAACAACAAAAATTATATAACATGTTAATGTATAGTCAGAGTAAGAAAACCTTCGTCAGTTTTCAAATTTATTTCTCTATCAAGTCTTAAACTCTTAATACCTTTTGAATCTATACATCAAATCATTCCGACGCAATATGTCATTCTCGATCGGTAAAGCAGAACGCTTATACTGAGCACACGAAAATAGATCTTAAGGTGATGAAACTTTTCTTACCCCGACTATACTTTAGCCTTACAATAACCATTTTAGAAAATTCAATAATGCCTTAAGTCTCTTATTTTGCTGAAATCACTCTGCCATTTTGTGTTTGAACTGAAGCAATTATTTATTTCTAGATGTTTCGAGGTGTTGGTAACGTTGTATTCACGATCCTCGCAGCATTCATCCTGTGTGTCTTCATTGATGCTCCATTCTCCACAGTTCAGAAATTACTCCTAGAGAGAGGTTAGTTATATTACGTTATAAATATTTAAAAAAGATAGCTTAATTAGTTATGGTCTTAATTCATGTTTGCTAATAATTTCATGAACATAAAATCTTTGGTGGGTTTTACCACCAAGTCTAACGCAGTCAATTTACTGGCCCGCCTAAATGTGATATAAATTGGTGAGAAATAATAGGTTCCGTCAACAAAAAACAACATAGTTACGAATAGAGAACTCTTTTAAAATGATTGATGAGCAAACATATAAAAAATAATTATATTTGTTTATTGTAGGCAAGAATAAACCAGAAGAAAAAATTGTAACTGAATCTCAAACAAATATTGTTGAAAACAACGAAAATGGAAAATAGATGATGTTTTGTCGTCATACGTAATTAAGAAGAGGTTTTTAATTCCCTTAAATAAAGCTAAAAAATTATTATCTTATATTAAATTTATTTATCGTCACCAACCTCTGTATTGCTGAGAATGCCCAGTGGTTATACTTCGAGCATCCTATCTAATTATTACGGATTCAAACCTAAGCAAACACATCTGAATTTCATTGTCATAGTAGTTGGCGATGAATGAAGACATCATAAGAAAATGTGTCTAATGTAATTCTACCACATGTGTATCAATTCGCATTGGAACAGCGTAATGGAATTAATTCCAAATCTTGTTCTTCAGAAAGAGCGGAGATTTTAGCCAATGATGGGCCTCAACAGGCTGTTATTTTTTTAACATAAAATGCAACTTATATAGACGCAGGTGTATTTGATTAAGATATTTTTTTGTATAATTTATCATTTGCAAGCACTCAATTAAAAAAAGATTCATTAAAATCGGTTCATCCAGCCTCAACTTCTGCGGTAACGAACAAAAAAAATACAATCGAATTGAGAACGTGTTCCTTTTTAAAGTCGGTCAATAATGAAATGAAATCCATTTGTGTGTATTACCTACATTTGTGCACTGTAATAAGGCTTTGAGTTATCTGAATTAAGAATGACAACAGTGGCTGGAAGTCGGACAGGCGGATTGTTTGTTACACAAACCTGCTCTGCTATTCGTCAAAAATAGGACATACGGTGATACTAAATTTTATGTACGTGTTTCAGATATAAATATTTACTTTGGTATTAGGAACACACCCGTTCTTGGCTAATACGTAGTATCAACGCAAATATTATAAATTTTAATGTGAAATATAAGATAAAAAACTATTTTTGACTTTCTGCGTAATCATTATTCAAGTGACTTTGGTATATTTCGTTTGTATGAAAGACGAAATGTTTGTCAACAGCTTAGGAGACTTCATTTTTTTTTAGTAATATGATTATTTGCAAACATGTAAATCTAATCTTAACTGTCTCAAGTAAAATACATCGCATATAACAGTACATAGACCTTTGTTTACCATCACAAAAGCGAGACCGTTTTCGGTATAAATTGAACAGTAAATTAAGAAAAGAGTTTGTACATACATAGTTATGCGAGACTACATATCTCACACATGCAGTCTTCGACTTTCATTATGAGACAGTGTACATAATATCTAAGAGCATTATATGAAACATATGTATGAGCTTATGATAATTTTTCAAGTCATAAAATTTGCGTGTGTGTATTTTTATGTATGAAAATTGTTTAAAATCAGAATTAATTTTTTTTATTTTTTCGAGATATATTAACGCTAAGGGTTACCAATAAAAGTAAAGAAGGCTAAATACATTTAAGTGGCAACAAACTGTTCTGTATTGCTAAGAAAATCAAAATGGTCTCTAGAAATTGTCAAAAATTGCCACACTCTTCCTATACACTGTTATTCTCCCAAATAGTTTTTTAATCCAAAGGAATAAACTCGTCCGTTATAAAAAATGATAGTAAGATTTATCCTTGCAATTTTTTGGACACAAAAAATGAAAATTACCCGTGGAATATGAGTCCATTCCTACGAATCTCGATTTATGCAAACAAAGTCAAGCTTCCAATGCACATTCATCGCGTACAATTTTTTTCTTGAAAAAAATGAAATCGTCCACAAATCGCGTAACATTCCAATCGACGAGGGAGTTGAACCTTAGATTAACAGCCTGCATAGAAGTGGCATAACACATGGAACATAATTACAGGGCAGTCAGACGTTTACCTACTTACTTTCTAAGTATCAAAACAAATGTAGGGTATATAATCAGCTATTCTGGGCCGGCCAGCTAATAGTTATCAGGTAAGTATGGTACTTGCCAATAATGCCTCGTTTTTAATAAAACCCTAAATGCTGTTTCTATGTGCGTATGACAGAATATCAATAAAAATTTATAATCGATATTTTCAATGTAATCGGTTTGAATGTTTGCAAAAAAAGGGTGTAAGTTTACTTATAATCTAAGTCTTCATTTTTATATACAATACTTGATTCAAAAAAATCAAAATAAACTTTATTCAAATAGGCTTTTACAAGCACTTTTGAATCGTCATTTTACATACAACTATATAAATTAATATATCCTGCTTGGAAGTCAACAGGTATTAAACTTTTCTCTAAATGTTAAATTTTATTTTTAATATTTTTATTATTTTTTACATTTCAAACTCCACGCTTTTTTGTTAATACTATTTATAACCAGCCAAGCCAAACAAATTCTAGGGGCTAAAAATCCTATTTTTACTAAAAATACTATGTATGTAACAAATACGTGTGCGTCTCGGGACGTGACTAAAACATTGAAATTGTTTAACTCGAGAAATGTTTATGTTATTAGTAAACTTTTTTTTGTGTATACTAATATGATAATGTAAAGAATGGTCATTTTTTAATAAAACATATTTAATCTTGGTTACAATTCTTGAATATGTACAGTCGGGGTAAGAAAAGGTTCGTCACCTTAAGATCTATTTTCGTGTGAGCGATAATCTGCTTTACCAATTGAGAATGACATATTACGTCGCAATGATTTGATGTTTCGATTCAAAAGGTAGTAGGAGTTTAAGCCTTGATAAGGAATTAATTTGAAAACAGAAGAAGGTGTTCTTACTCTGACTGTACATTACAATTTTGTGTACGTACATTATTAAAATAACTATTGCCTGCTTACTGACGTATGGATAAGGAAAGCCAGACAGACTGACGCTGTAACGCGTTGCGCAATTCAGCGGTTTAACCTCCCATAGTCAATTCACTTCAAAAAGAAACCAATTGCATACATAAGTTTTTAAATTAACATAGTTATTTTTATTATCACACATTATCTACGAATGTCTTGTTCACGAGAGTCGTCAATATCGAAATATCGAGCTCTACCACATAAAAACAAGATACATGGTAAATATCCCGCAATTAATAACAGTAACAATTGCATATAATTTGGAAAATATATCATTTCCAATACATTCGTTGTTCTGTGGTTCATGCACTTTTTCGCAATCAAGATACCATTGTTCTTGCTGGAATATTTCGAAACAAAATCGCATCTGCGATATTGATATAACGCTTGAATGTTCTTAAATTTTTGAGAGCGTAACAAAGATTAAAAACTGTTAATACGGAATATGAAAGCAACATCAATTTATAATCAAAAATTGGATGAGATGAAACGAATGCCTTGCCGATATTAAGCAGTGATTGAAATATTTTATATATATATAGCGATTAACTGCATACAATTCAGCTTTCTCAAGGTGGACATATAGATGTTTCACGTCAATAACCATAATTGTATGAGAGAGATAATCGGAATACATAATGATGAGTAAAAATGAGAGTTATTACCTCGAGCTAACTCCATTGGTCTTCACACAATTGAAGAACACAAAGCAAGGGATAGGTGATGATATTTGTTGGATGAACTCCAAGAAAAAGCGATAGCAGAATCAGACCACGCAAAAACTCTTTCGATCGATCTTAATCTATCATTGAACACGTTCATAACATATTTAATTACACGATAAAACTACTACTATTGCTAAAGAAATCAAAATACTATTTTGAACACACACCTGAAAACGTTAATACCGGCTTAGCCAAACACTTGTACTTGGAGCACTACACTTTCCATTTCCACAATCAGAATACGGTCAAAATGATTTACTATCACTACACTCAATAACTTACTCTTTAAGAATTTAATTTATTTTAACAAATATTATGACACTAAATATAATACGACAGCGTTACACGACGCGTTCGGTCTACATTGTGCAGTTGCGCATCTACCGACAATGTCACAAAATATGAGGGTACTTTGATAAAATTCAATAAATTATTTTTATATGAAATATAACTAAACTTCACTTACAGTACACAATGAACATAAATTATGCAATGTTGTGAAGAATATAAATGAGTGTTATTTATATTTCGCTTTTTTTGTATTAACAATATAAATATTGGGTTAAATCTCATACGTTACGCTGATCCCAATTTAAGTAGCTAAAGCATTTGTGTTATTTAAAATCACGACGGTACCACAAACACCCAGACCCAAAACAACATAGAAAACTAATGTTTATTTTCTACATCGCCTCAGCTGAGAATTGAACCTTGGAACTCGGCGTTTCAAGGCGTACCCATAAATACCACGGAGGACGATGGACGATACTCTACGACGACAGCGAAGACTCTTTTATATAACACGTTAGCTCCTAACTAAAGTAACATACGTTACTCAACAACAACAACAGCCTGTAAATTCCCACTGCTGGGCTAAAGACCTCCTCTTCCTTTGAGGAGGAGGTTTGGAACATATTCCACCACGCTGTTCCAATGCGGGTTGGTGGAATACACATGTGGCAGAATTTCTATGAAATTTGTCACATGCAGGTTTCCGTTCACGATGTTTTCCTTCACCGTTGAGCACGAGATGAATTATAAAGACAAATTAAGCACATCAATCAGGGGTGCTTGTCTGGGTTTGAACCCGCAATCATCGGTTAAGATGCACGCGTTCTAACCACTGGGCTATCTCGACTCGACATACGTTACTCGATAGAATAATTTTAAATTGATTTAAAACACACAAAATCGCTGATCTAGACGATAATATATATGCGCGAGATTTGACAGGACTGTATTATGTTGGGTAAAAGGAGAGTTGTAACCTCGAAATCCGGACACTTTCTTCTTGGGAACACTCTCTCGCTTTTCACATATTTGAAGGAAGGGATGGGTGATTATTTGCAGGATAGGAAAGATAATAGTTCTTTGCACTAGCTAACTTTAAAATGTGTCGCACTTATAAGGCCTGTGACTTATTTAAGGACCTAGATTGTGTTGAATATGGTTTCTGCACAAAAAAAAATGATGACAGTTCTAAAAATGGCTCCGTTAGTGGTACGGCTTTATGCAAGCCTACTTGAGTAGGCTCAACCATCAGACATTCTAGCGCCAAACAGTAGTACTTAGTATTGGTGTAATTGGATTCGAATTGTGCGTGAGCCAGTGTAACTACCGGCACAAGAAACGTAATAGTTAGGTACGGTAGGTATGGTTAATATTTCTTACAGCACCATTGTTTATAGTCGGTGGTGACTATATACCTTCGGGTGCCCTATTTGCTCGTTCAATTAAGCGATGTGGATAAAAAGATGTCGATTCTGTAAACTTGAATAAGTAATGAGATATATTTAGCAAACAATACCATATCACAAATACCTTTTAGATAAGAATAAAGATCATTTATATTCAAAGAAATAGATAATGACCTAAAATTGACCCTTGTGGAACGCCCATTCTTAGTACAGATCCAGAAGACAATACTCCATAACTAAACACTTGTTGAACTCTTTCATTCAAATGTGAAGCAAAGATATCAAGAGTTATACCGGTATCTCTGTAATGTTTTAGTTTGTATAAAATCGTTTCGTACTTGATAAAATCAAACGCTTTGGATAAATCATAGTACACGCCTAACATTCTATGATGTATTTCATCATAATTAATCATCATTTTTATTACATTATTCATGGGAACAGCGTCAAAATTAAACAAATATTTAATTAACAAAGTCGTTTCACAATATTTATTAGTCTCCGATGTAAAAATACTTTTTTTATCACAACATATTTATTTCATACATAAACCTGTAACTTTCCTTTGCCGCAATGTTTGTTAGCAAAATGCTTGTAATGCTAAAATATATATGAATTAGATAATATATATCTTATTTAGTCATTGAATATACTCAGGCCACCTGTATTACTTATATACTTTTTTCTCACGTGGTGCTATTGATAAGGAATACTGGTATATATTTAAAGTATAATGCATCCTAAAACTACTATTCGCGCGCGGCTTCGTTCACGTTTTAGGGAGTTGGTCGTCACGTGTTAGGAAAAAATCCTATATCCTTTCATTGAGTTCAAGTTTGCTTCATACCAAATTTCATCGAATTCGGTTCAGTAGTTTTTTCGTGAAAGAGCAACAGACAGACAGACAAAGTTACTTTCACATTTATAATATAAATATAGATTATTACTTCAATAGGTATAATGATAATTTAATAATACTGCTGTGGGTATGTAGCAGAGGTCTAACAAGGACCAAAAATATACTTTCTACGTCCAAACATACATTTTTATAGATACTATATTAACAATAAAATATAGTAGATACATAAGTAGTTTTTGAAGTAAGTTCTCTACGAGCGTTACAACAAAACGATAGAATATAAATGAAACGAAGTAATTTTATCATCATTTGATTGAATTGCATCAGTTGAGTCAATATTCTTATCAACAAGTTTTTAGACACACGTTCCTGCATATAATTTTAATATTATGAAAACCTAGATTAAAAATGTTCTGGTACAGTAGTTAAAACAAAAAATAGAAATGAGAGAGCCAGTTGGAAGAAAACTATTTTTAATATTAATGTATTCATTAAAGAGCAGACATGTTATAATAAATTAAATAAATAACGAGAAATATTTTTTTATGGTTCATAAAAATCACGTTCGAATTAATATATACATATATAAAACATAAGTATAAATAAAGACATAAAATATTACATGTAATTGAAAGAGGTGAAGAGAAAGAAAATGCATGGAAACGTCACCTGGAAAATGCTTTTCCAGTATTTTTAAGCAATATAAAATGTTAATAAGTGATGAAGTAACTACAGCTACTGGGCAAGCATTCGCAAGGATATTATATGTTTATCCTTATATCAACTAGACTAAGATAACTTACTCGTTTCAATGTTAAAGTAATTCATTCACCTGCAAATGAGAAATCAACTAGAATCTTTCTTAAGGTGAAATTACTGAATGAAAAACCGATTAAGAGCGAGTTGGATTAGTTTAGAGAGGCTTTTGTACTTTTCATAGACCGGGAGATGATAATGACAAAATATTTGGTCATTTGTACCAGTGTGGCGGTTCTTCAGGGGTCTAATTACGTAAAGGCAAAAAGGAAAATGATGGTCATAGCGCTCGCACCGGCGACCCAATCGCGTTGGCTTTAATCGAACGCGTCGGAAATATAACGAGTGTCGAACGATTTGTTCCACAAAAATGCTTGTATTTTCAGATAGTCGAAAAAAAAAGAAGTAGGCGGTAGCGTAATGCCATACTTCTCGTATGTGGCTTACAGCCCGCCATACCGACACGAATACGTTAATTTTAATAAAATAATTCAACTATTTGTACCAGGCTAATTTTTGCATAG
The DNA here is from genome assembly GCF_905220365.1 of Vanessa cardui. Lineage (NCBI taxonomy): Eukaryota > Metazoa > Arthropoda > Insecta > Lepidoptera > Nymphalidae > Vanessa > Vanessa cardui. The sequence continues at coordinate 14,104,721 of NC_061134.1, forward strand.
CTAATCATCGTCGAGTAGTCATTCACGAAAATCACCTTGCTATATTTTTCCGACAGTTCCCAATGGCCGCCATAATGCAAAGGAGTAACTTGTTTTTTGGCCGCGTTGTTTTCTCGGGTCGAACTGACGCGAGAATCTATAGCGACGAATGGCGCGATAGGGAGCTATTTCTATTGGTTGTGTAAATCGGAAAAAATCGGTTTTATTTTCATTTCATTGCATTTTCCAATGCTTCATCTATTTGTGCCATACATAATACATATATTCGTTCTTTAAGTTGGTAATGCAATGGTTACACAATAAATAATCAAAATTTCATGTGACACAAATATGCTGTGTACACATGCTTAGGAATGTAATCTGGCTCAAAATTCTGTAAGTCCGTAATGTTAATGTATGCTATGATCACATTTTGTTTGTGTACCTGTGAAGAAAGGAATAAATAAATATAAATGGGCAGTCGTATCCACTTTTCACAATTCCATACAAGATTTTGTAGATGATAAAAGAGCTTGAAATTAATACCTCTTGACTTCCAGGCAGGATACATTACATACAACAACAACAACAACAACAACAGCCTGTAAATTCCCACTGCTGGGCTAAAGGCCTCCTCTCCCTTTGAGGAGAAGGTTTGGAACATATTCCACCACGCTGTTCCAATGCGGGTTGGTGGAATACACATGTGGCAGAATTTCGATGAAATTCGTCACATACAGGTTTCCTCACGATGTTTTCCTTCACCGCTGAGCACGAGATGAATTATAAAGACAAATTAAGCACATGAATCAGCGGTGCTTGCCTGGGTTTGAACCCGCAATCATCGGTTAAGATGCACGCGTTCTAACCACTGGGCCATCTCGACTCATCACATACATATATAATTTTATTTAACTAATATGATTGTATTTTTTACACGTTGAAAAAGAGTAACTACTGAATCCTTGCCGGTTCTTTTCGGTATAATCTACTTTCCGAACCGGTGGTAGCTTCACTTAATTGTTAAATGACGAATTCAAAAAGTGCTTGTAAAAGCCAATTTGAAGAAAGTTTATTTTGATTTTGATTTTGATCAGATACCATCTGCCCAGTGTATAATTATTTCAATGAATGCCTTATTCGCTGGATGCGCGATGACAGCGTCTACTAGCTGTTGCAAATACGGTGGCCTCCGAAATGTCAAATGCCCGCCTGTCATTACGACGAGTTATTTACAAACGAACAATTTTAATAAAATATTGTAATTTACATTTATTCCAATAAATATTCTAAATCTATATAAGGTAAGTCTTTTTTATTTTTCGTCTAAAATGGGACAATCAATAGATTTCGCTTAGTACATTACTGATTTTTCATGGTCATGAGAAGTAAGTAAAGAAATAAGCAAATTTCATCAAATAACGCATTTCATGTAAATAGCAGACGATTATTTATGAGTGCTTGTGCTGTCAATAATCCATCCTTTTATGTATTTTCAGTTAAACATGGCCAAATTAATCATAAAAACTGGATTCCGACCAATCACACACGACATCATTTTCCAACCAAAAACAACATTGAAAGGATAACAATTAGTTTTAGCTCAACGTGTGCAAGATGTGAAAGAAATTAAATATGAAGATGCTATGATCCACACCATGTTTATTTACTAAAAACGTAAATCTCGCTAATAAAAAGTGACAGCGTCCGCCACAGAAAGTTCCTTTTTTGGCCATGACGTGCTCTGGGATCGTTTCGTGGTTCCCCCACCTTATTCTTCGCACCCAGCGAATATTATTTTTTGTTATTCTACGATCGAGTTTGTTTAAAGAATAGTTCTACCGTATACAATACTTAATGTAAATAAAACTTTGTAAATAAATATAATGTAATCTATGAATATGCGTTTATTATGATGTTTACATTAAAATGACGTCCGCGTTTATAGAAAACACACTACTTACTATATCATTTATACATAACTAGTTTTCGCCCGCTTCTTCGCTCGCGAATTAGGGTTTTGGTTATCGTGTGTCAGGCAAAAAAGTAGCCTATGTCCTTTCTTGAAGTTAAAGTTTGTTTCATACCAAATTTCATCAAATTCGGTTCAGCGGTTTGGTTGTGAAAGTGCGACTGACAGACAGACAGAGATACTTTCACATTTATTATATTAATATAGATTTCACAATAAGCGACATGATTTTTAAATAAAATTTTCAATATATTTAAAAATTAAAAGTGTGATGTGCAGAGCCGAGATGGTCCAGTGGTTAGAACTCGTGCATTTTAACCGATGATTTCGGGTTCAAACCCAGGCAAGCACCACTATAATATATATGTGCTTAATTTGTGTCTATAATTCATCTTGTGCTCGGCGGTGAAGGAAAACATCACGAGGAAACCTGCATGTGTCTAATTTCATTGAAATTCTGACACATGTGCATTCCACCAACCAGCATTGGAACAGCGTGGTGTAATATGTTCCAAGACCTCTCCTTAATGAGAGAGGAGGCCATTAGCCCAGCAGTGGGAAATTTACGGGCTGTTACTTTACTTTACTTTTTACTTTAAACGTGTGATTGTTTGTAATTAAAACCACTAGTATGCACACGTGCAATACACACAATAATCATTTATTTTCTAGTGTTGTTCCACACTTATCGATTAATTTTCACCTAGTATTTCATTTCACATATATGAAAGTTTCTTTATAAATATTTTGATAAAGAACTTATGTCGACTGTTAAAGGAAGATCAAACAAAAATCCAGGCTGCTTCTGAGTGACTGCCCTGATCAATAATATGTCCCGAGTCTCTTGAACATAAGACCTGTAAGCTGATTAGAGAAACGCACCAGTTCATTAATACTTTAATAACAATATAATAAGCTATTAAGAAATCACTATGGATTTTTGACAGTAAAGCTAATCTGTAAGAACTTAAATTCGAATTTTAAATTGATTTCTTTTAGAAAAGAATCCAAAAATATCTGAAATTAATATGTGCAATGTTTTTTTTTTTTTAATTTGATGAGTGAGATATGAAACAAGTCCTTAAATTAAAGCATCCATCTAGAAAATTAAATGAAAGAAATTTTAAAATCAGATAAAACAGTATAAGACTCAAAAATACCAATTCCAGTCGTTTGAAAGTGGGAAATTGTTGTGTTTAGGCTTTAAGTGTAAATGATTAAAGCAACTATAGCTACCAGTGACATAACTATGGTAACTATATAGGAACCCGCAAGTATTTCTTACAATCTTTAAAAACCAGCATGCTTACCTATTTTAAATTATAACAATTATAAAAATAAAAATTATTGAAGCTTAAAAAGAACTCTTTAATCATCGCCAGTCACAGCGGCAAGATTATTGCCGATGATTATTATAAATAAAGAACTCTACATATTTTTAAGGTAATTAGTCTATATCTGTATATCTAATGAATAGATAATGTTTCACTCGTTAGTTTATTGCTGTGTTTGTATTTACTTAATAACTGTTTACATATATAAATAGAATTATTAATAGAAGATTATACAGATGGTTAAAAGCGTGGCATTAATACTTGTTGAGTACCAGGTATATTACATACATATATAATTGTATTTAACTAGCATGGCTGTACTTTTAAATGTTAAAGAAGATTAAATAATGAGTTTCTTGCCGGTATCTACTTTCCGAACTAGTGGTTATTGACTAAATGTTGTTAAATGACTATTTAAAAGGTCTTGTAAAAGTCTACTTGAATAAGGTATTTTGATGTGATTTGATTTAAAAGAATATAGTTGTATTTGTTTACTGTTTGTACATGTGCCTGAAACTTACTATTTACTATTTGATTGTACACCTACAACACACTAAAATTTGAACTGAATCTTACACAAACGATGTTAGCGTCTTATATACATTTTTTGTTTAATTCTTTTAAAAATTTTCCCAGACTTATGTCAGTGAGATTGAATAATATATGATCAGGTCTACTTGTGACATTTTAATACTAAAACAAATCTTGATATTTGTTCTTGTATTTATTTTAAGATATGAATTGTTACTCGTCTAAACTGCATACCGGTATTACGTCAAAGATAAGTGAAAAGTAATTATAGAAAATTAGACCTTATTACTGGAGCTTATAGGAATTATATTCCTATTTATATATTTATTAAAATATTTGTTTATTTGCATACTAATTGTAAGTCTTTATTCTATCGTCGCGTTTTCGTATCCCATTCGTTTAGAAGCAGCGACAGTGAAAAGAAAAAAGTTAAAAAAAATAAATGCTTATTAGAAAAATTTAAATATATTCTTCAAAATGAAGATTTCTTCTAAAGACTCTGAAAAAAGTGAGTATGGGCATCCTTTACATACAAATTACCTCTCCAGTTTTTCTAATTTCATGAAACTCTCTGTGATCTACTGGGAATGATATAAATGAGTGTTTAGTTTTTTGGTTCCGCGCCTTACAGGATATTTATAATATAAGGAATCTTGGTGGTGGATTTTGAAAACTTTGTTAGATAGCTAGGACCTACTAAGTTTCAGGATTGCATGGTGTGGAGTGAATTAAATGGAGATAGTGAATATATATGTATGTATTATGAGAATAGTACATAGTATAGACGCTATATGAAGTAGCGAAATTTTCACACAGGAACTTCGCTTTGAACTCAAATTCGCATTACTTCATTTCGGGTGAAATTGATGAAATTGGCTATTTTTTTATGTGCATTATAACATATATATAACTTGGATGATATTTATTTAAAAAATATTGGAAAACTTGAAATCAAGCATTGAAATTTTTATTTGGTAGGGTTTTGTGTGAACTCGTCTGTGCCTCATGATATATTCTAACGCCAATGATTCGCATTTGAACGAGTGAGCCAATATAACAACAGTTACAAGATATATAATGTATGTTTCTAAAGTTTGTGGTGCGATGATAAGCTATTAGTAATTACCTATTTTTTTCCATGATTAATAATTTTTAAGAAGTGATTGTGTTCGAATTTTAAATGTTTGTGATGTACGTTTATATTAATCGTGTTTTCAGACTACGGGTATGGAGTTCGCCATATCCAGATGCTGTGTATGTGTCTGAACATGATCGCGTTATTCATCGCCCGAGGCAGCTTAGGGGTGGCTGTACTCGCCATGACAGATACCGGGAAACGGACCAACCCCAACGTAACTGTTAGTAACAATCATACATCCGAATATAACTCCTATGTCATAACAATAAAAAGCTTCAAAAGAAAATATTGTCTGAAAGTAATTGGAAAGTTGAACATTAAATTAAAAGATGAACGAAAATACTGATTGCAAAGTCACTGTTCCCTAATATACGTGTTCTCCTAGTTTAGGTGTACAGAGCCTCTTTGACATATGTAATTTGATTTAATGACAATAAATATATTTATGCAAAAAAAAAACCATTAAGAAACATATTTTTTCAGGTATATGAATGGGATAAGAAGATCCAGGGTTTGATATTATCCTCATTTTTCTGGGGCTATACTGCGATGCAAATACCCGCTGGTCTCCTGTCGAAGAGATACGGAGGAAAACCCATCTTACTGTTTTCCTTGTTGGCTAATGCTATCATCTGCGCTCTACTACCAACGCTTGTACATTATGTAAGTAAAGTAACATCATAATCACAGCCTGTACATAGCCCACTGATGGACATGCACTTGGGAATCGCTAAAATTTAACATATATTTTAAACGTTTTTAAAAGCCACATAAAAAAATTTTATGTGGCTTTTAATTGCGCCAAAAAAGACACAGATTATTTTACTTTGAATTAAGTATATTTGTCATATCCTTTAGAATATAGAATCTAGTTCCTTAGCAACGTATTAATTGTTATGTCATTACAAATATATATATGGAATAAAAATGCGTTATAAAATTACGAATAATTATTTTATTTACTAAAAACATATTAAACTGGCGACGAGGATGTCAAACACCGTAAAAAAATACAAAAGATTAAGAGCCTCCTTACGGGGTAATTTAACAAGAACAGAAAATTACATAAATTTACAAGAAAATATTACGGAAGAAGAAATAGATTCACGACTTTACACTTTACAAGAAAGCCTTCAAAGATTCCACGATGCACAAAGAGAAATTGAACTTGAAACGGAAGAAGATCAATTAGAAGAAGAAATACAATACAGGTATGAATTTGAAGAACTTTACACAAAATTGAAAGTGAAACTGTTACTTTTTCGTAGATATAATAATAATGAAATAGAAAATAGATTGGAAAATATTGAAAATTTAGGATCAGTTAAAAGTTATACCCGCAAAGAATGTGCACCGAAAATACCATTCCAACCATACCAAGACACAGAATCCTTTAAAAATTTTGCTAGGAGATTATCCGTATATTTGTTAATGAATAATATTAACGATACGAGAATGAAGGTCTATACATTACTGTCCACACTTTCTCCAGAGTTACACGAAAAAGTATGTGACTTATGTTCACCTGAAGATCCTCTCGATAAATGCTATGAAGACCTTATTAAAATATTACAAGATTACATTGATCCAAAACCGAGCGTGTGGGCGATGCAACACAATTTTATTTCACGTCTTCAATCACACAACGAGACGGTAACTATCTACGCATCAGAATTAAAAAGACTCTCATCTTACTGTGAATTTAACTGTCAAAACTGCAAAAAGAATATTTCAGAAAATTTTCTATCACTACAATTTATAAGAGGATTAAAAGATGGAGATATACGTATTAAGATATTACAAGAAAAAGAAAAATTACAATTTTCAGAACTAATACAAATCGCGGCATCAATAGAAATGGGTAAGGTAGATAATGCCGCCATGACTAATATTCCAGGTCAAGAAAACAACAGAATTGTAAACAAAATAACACCTTCCAGAAATAACGTAACGTTAAACAAAACGAGTAAGAGAGATACATTAACAATTGAAGATTTAAAAGGAACCTGTTTCCGTTGCGGAAGAATAGGACATAGAGCTAACACGTGTCGTTCATTACATGATACTTGTTATAAATGTGGTAGAAAAGGTCACTTAGCTAAAGTATGTCTAAAAAGAAGAAATGAGGCCAATCAAATAGAGGAACAGGTAAATAACAAAATGGATGAAGACTTAGGTGAAATCAATATTATCAATGGTGAAATTGTGGATAAATATATGATAACAGCAAATATAGAAAATAGAAACATAAAAATGGAATTTGATACGGGTGCTGCATTGTCTTCGATATCCTTAAACGACTATAAAAAGTTACAAATAAATAGGAAAATTTTTAAAACAGATATAAAATTGAAAACTTATACAGGAGAAATTATTAAACCTATTGGAGTAGCATACGTTCGTTGTTACTATGATAATCAAAGATTTTATGGAAAATTATACATTATTAACAAGAATGTTGATCCAATTTTCGGAAGAAGTTGGATGAAAGAGTTACAAGTAGACATCGCTAACTTACATTCAATAGATTGTACTGATCAGAGCCTTAAGTTAGACCAGTTATTAGAAGAATATTCTACATCTGTATTTAGATCGGATATTGGAAAAATACCAAATTTCCAAGCCCATCTCAATCTAAAAACAAATGTACAACCAATTTTCATCAAACCTAGAAGAGTTCCATACGCCTTGAAATCAAAGATCGATAATGAAATAGAAAGACTTTGTGAACAAGGCTTAATAACAAAAATAGATCATAGCGAATGGGGTACTCCTATTGTTCCCATAGTAAAACCAAACGGTAGTATTCGATTATGCGCGGACTACAAAATTACATTAAATAAGGTCATAGAAGATGAAAAATACCCAATTCCAGTAATAGAAGACATATTTTCAGAGATGAACGGAGGTAAAATTTTTTGTACTCTAGATATTAGTCAAGCTTATTTAAATATGGAAATGGATGAAGAGAGTGCATTGTTACAAACGTTGAGTACACACAAAGGCATATACAAAGTAAACAGATTAATGTTTGGGGTAAAAGTTGCTCCAAATTTATGGCAAAAATTTATGGATAAAATTTTACAAGGATTGGAAGGAGTTAAATGTTTTTTCGACGACATTATGATTCAAGGTTCTTCAGAAGGAGAATTATTACAACGATTACATCAAGTACTACAAAGACTGAAGGATAATAATCTCAAAGTGAATAAAGAGAAATGCAATTTTTTTAAGCAAAGTGTTTCATATTTAGGACACATAATTGATAAGGACGGGTTACATAAAAGTAAAGAAAAAGTAAAAGCAATTACAAGTACAGAACGTCCTTCTAATGTAAATGAGTTGAGAACTTTCATTGGCATGACAAATTATTACAATAAATTTATACCAAATTTAGCTACTATTTCTAATCCATTAAATGAACTACTTAAGAAGGGAGTTCCATTTTGTTGGTCACGTTCTTGCGAAGAATCCTTTAAGAAAATAAAAGAAGAAATAATAAACGAAAGATGTTTGATTCATTTTGATAAGAATAAACCGTTAGTGCTAGCTACCGATGCATCACCTAAGGGCTTGGGTGCAGTTTTGTCACATAGACTACCAGATGGAACAGAGAGACCTATAGCTTTTGCCTCAAGGACCTTATCATCAAGTGAAAGAAATTATAGTCAGATTGACAAGGAAGCTACAGCTATATTCTGGGGTTTAAAAAAATTTTTTCATTACTGCTACGGTCGAAAATTTATTTTAGTTACAGATCACAAACCTCTCACAACAATTTTCCATCCACATAAAACCTTACCTACAATGAGTACTATGAGATTATTTCAATATGCTCACTTCTTGTCTGGGTTTGATTACGAAATCGAATACAGAAGTTCAGAAAGACATTCAAATGCTGATTATTTATCTAGATTTCCCGTCGAACAGAGCAATGACAGTAAAAGAGACCAACACAGTATATATCAATTACAACAGATAAGTACATTACAAATTAGCATAGAGAAAATTAAATCTGAAACAATTAATGACGAAGAATTACAACCGATATTACAAGCACTACAAACAGGTAAAAACCTCAGAAGTTTTGGCTACAATAATAATGAGCTAACAATGCAAGATGGCTGCATACTTAAAGGTACACGAGTATTTATTCCAAAAGGTTTGAGAGATATTGTGTTAAACGAGTTACATACTGGACATATTGGTGTAGTTAAAATGAAATAAGGTAATAAGGCTAAGATTCTAAATAACTATGGAACAGGAACGAGGAACCTTAATAGATAAAATAATTACAGTCAAGTGTTGCTTGCGACGAACCCCGGGGGTATGCGGGCGGAGTCCATACGAACTCATGTTTGGCAGAAATATAAGGACATATTTACATACAATATTTGAAAGAGATACGAATACTAGAGTACAATTAAAAGAAAATATAATTTTAAATAAACAATTTAAAGAGGGGGACAGAGTACAAGTTCGAGTATACGGTAAAAATAAAAAGTGGATTTTTGGAACAATTCAAAAGCGACTAGGAACATTACATTATCAAATAGTCACAGATGAAAACGAGATAATACGTCGACATGTCGACCAAATGCTTTCGGCACCTTTAATAGAACGTCAAATTGCGGCGGAGGGCTGTCATATCCTTTAGAATATAGAATCTAGTTCCTTAGCAACGTATTAATTGTTATGTCATTACAAATATATATATGGAATAAAAATGCGTTATAAAATTACGAATAATTATTTTATTTACTAAAAACATATTAATATTAAAGTAGATTAGTACTTGCCTGGTTATGAACCAACAAATACCGGTTAAGATGGAACATTCTAACGATTGAACCATCTCTACTCCCTGAGAAATCTCAATTCATCTTTGCATTTCATATAATATCTCGCTGATATGGTTTAAAGTTTAAAAATCCGGATATGTCCGGTCTTTCATTCACTTAATAATTCATTAACTTAATATATCTCATTATCGATATGACTATTTTAATATCAATTACACAAGTATTTTAATATGACAAAAATTATAATCTTCAATTTAATTTCAATCTCCAAAAAATAAGGGCAAAATTACAAACAAGAATATCAACTAAAATTTATGTAAGTTTAAGATGTAATATTAAAAAATAGAAACCACTAAAATATATAAAAACTAGTAGAGAGATTAGGACGTCGGACTCGCATAGTGAGATTTTTTCTTGTTAGATTTATTAGTGAGTTGTGAGCGTGGTAAGAGCCGGCCCAGCGCAGGTTGGACCCCAGAGGATAGTGTCGTCCCTATTCCTAGCCCAAGCTAATGTTAGTAATTACTAAAACAGGGCATTGCTATTATTCTTTAAAAATGTCTACATATTCAAGAAATTGTTTGTATATTAGAGCATACAATATTTTTGTCAATTTACTTTTATTTTTGTACAAAGTATAAGTAGTTTTTATATTTTACTTACCGGCTTTGCACGGGTTTAATACTGATACTAAATATACTACAGAATTTGTTTACTTACGACATCACATTACAAACTTCTAAAATTATCAGTGTTTCTTTACTATATTGTTCATGTATTATATACAAAACCTTCCACTCGAATCTCTCTATCTATTAAAAAAATCCGGCATTAAAATCCGTTGCGTAGTTTTAAAGATTTAAGCAAACATTGGAACACACATTGTTTTATACTATTAAGTAATGTATTTAGAACATACGATATTTTTGTCACTTTACTTTTGTTTCTATACAGACTTACATTAATATTAACTATTTTATCTAAAATACGGAAATTTGTAAAATCTAATATTAGTAATATTTTTCTTTACTTGTATTTCAGGGAGGATGGCAAATAGTATGCGCATGTCGAGTACTGATGGGTCTCACACAGGCATGCCTTTTCCCTGCCAGTCACACGCTGCTTGGCAAATGGCTGCCAGCACAAGAGAGGACTTCATATACTGGCATGGTTTATGGAGGTACTTATCATTATAACATAATAAAATAGGTTTGAATGACGAATTACTCAATAAGCATTTTCTCTTGTTAATAATGATTAATTGTTCGGATAAAGTCTCGTTAATCGTTAGCGAGAATAATTCAGACCATTCATTTCATTCATTCATCACTCTCCAATGCGGGTTTCTCTGATATAGTTGGCAGAAAATCTTTCAATTCATGATTACTACAATTTTTTCATTCACGACTAAGCGCTTGTCCGATTTTAGTAAGTTTCCCGTAAGTTTCAAATATTTTTCCACTGGCCTATCGGTATTATCAAAACATTATCATTATTTTCTTTGTCGTTAGACTTACGTGAACAACTTATTTACATATCATCATAATAAGGACAAAGTCAGACACATCGAGTAACTTATTAGATTACAAAATCAAAATCAAAATAAACTTTATTCAAGTAGGCTTTTATAAGCACTTTTGAATCGTCATTTTAAAATTAACTGAAGCTACCACCGGTTCGGAAAGTAGATTCTACCGAGAAGAACCGGCAAGAAACTCAGTAGTTTCTCTTTTTTAACATTTAAAAAATACAACATCATGTTAATTAAATACAATTATTTCAATTAATGTATGCTGCTTGGAAGTCAACAGGTATTAACTCTATAAAATCTTGTATCGAATAATATGCTTTTTCTACCTATGTATTTTTTACAAACGATTTGAATTTACTAAACAGCAAAGTTAAAAATTTCTGCGGAATTTTATTATTGAAACGGATACCTTGCCCCAAGAAGGATTTATTGACTTTGCGGAGACGGAAACTTGGCGTTATAAGCTTATCCTTACTCCTAGTAATTATACATAATAATACATTTTATTCATGTTGGTTAAATAATTTGACACATCAGTTTATATCATAAATTAAATGTCAATCGCCGATTTCATATGAAAGCAATACCAATTCGACCCGCGATAAATACTAGCGAACGGTCTTGGTTTTGCAATGCTGTAATTTATCAATAAAGAAAATTATATATACGATAAAGTATGGAGGAATACGCTTTCTACTTATTCTACCGCCAAACTACAGTACTCAGTATTGTTGTGTTCCGGTTTGAAGGGTGAGTGAGCCAGTGTAACTACAGGCACAAGGGACATAATATCTTAATTCCTTAAGTTAGTGCCGCATTGACGATTTAAGGAATAGTTCTCTTACAGCGTCATTGTCTATGGGTAATGGTGACCACTTACGAGTAAGTGGCCCATAAGCTCGTCCGACAATCTCCACCATAAAAAAATAAAAATCTTAAAATTGGATTGTTCAATCTGGAGATTGCACCATACATACAGACAACGTCTTTAAACCTAGTTATATTATTACAATATATCAATTTTGAATACCATTAACTACCTATGAAAATACGTAAACATATTTCTGCCCCTTTGTAGACCTAGTTTTATTGTAATAAAGAATACTTCTCTGCATTCATATTTAAAGTAAATCTACAAAAAACCAAGACCTCTGTACACTAATACAAGTATACAAAGGTCTTGGCTGTGTAATTTAAGTGTACTTGTTATACAAACGATGTTTTTACACTGTGTTTTTCTTCGAAATAATTATTTTCATAAAAATATTTTTCAATGCGAGAGTATCAAGTAAAAAGGCCCGACGAGATAAAAATCGGTGGTATAACTTTTTTCATTTATGCCTTCTTTAGTAAATTTTTGTAAGTTCTTTTTAATAAGCTGTGTTCATTCTTTGTGGTCTTTGTCGTTAGAGCGGTTTTTTTTTTGAATAACAGTTGTTTTTTCACTCGGTAAGAAAATGTTTTGCTTACGTTGTATTTACATAATTACGTAGTAGATACAGTATTTTAATGTCCTCTTTTCTTATATAAAACTAGCTGTACCCGCCCGCTTCGCTGGGCATTAGTCGCAGAAAATAAATTTTTAATTTTTCATGTTGCAAGTAATTACTGATCATCAACAATGTACAAATAATAAAGAAACAAATCAAGAAACATGCGAGATCTAATCAAATACTTAAAAATTATTTCATAATGACGAGATGACGAATATTAATATTCGTCATATCGATCTCGAAGTTTTGATTGGTTGTATCGAATAATTGTTTAATCGTTTGTTCCCTTAGTTTACATATTAACAATTAATTTTTGAAACAGCTTACGACGCTTCAGAATATGGTTTTTTTGATTATCTCTAATCGTTATACGATATGCATAGAAATTCATACAACTAACTCTCTTCGATGTCACAGAGCCTGTCGTGAATTAGTTTGATATAGTCCAAGACGATATCCATCTTCAGCTCGCAGAAACAGAATCGGATAATCGTAATAATCGTCATACGATCGATGTATTTCAACAACACCTTTTATTATGGAAGTATAGAAAAGTGTTGTTTTTCGACTTTTTCAGGAAATTTTAATTTTTTTTTTTGGAATTTTTCTCTCCGTAAGAACTATTCTTGTACTTCAAGGAATATTTAAAAAAAAGAATTAGCGTAATCGGTCCAACCGTTCTCGAGTTTTGTGCTTAGCAACACATTTAGCGACTCATTTTTATATTATAGTTATCACATGTAGATTATTAGGAATATAATTCTGGATTATTATTACATAATTTCAACACATTGTGTTGGGTGGTAGATAAATACTTTAGTGCAAACGTTAGTCTATGTAGGTACTTATCTATGAGATGACCACAGCCAGTATAACTGGACATAATACCCTAACTCCTAACGTTGACAACTCATTAGATCATGTTTGAAGTGTTTATATTATATTTCTAACAGCGCCTGCTTGAATAGGCGATATTGGGTCACTTACCACCAGGCAGCACATACAGACTGGTACGCCAGTCTTCCCCAAAAAAAAAGCACCACAAGTTAACTATGTAGCTATAAAATAAGTTATTCTTAACTACAATTTCTTACTGTCACTTGAATATTACAGAAAATATTTAGAGTACAAATAATTAAAGTAAAATTGATAATCATTACTTTTAGAAAAGTAATATAGGCTTGGAAATGTTCCACCGGGCTACTTCCTTAAGAAGCTTTGGAACTTTCTCGATCACGATTCCAAAATCATTTGCGAATTTAATTATAAAGTTTCGTTGGCGTTTATTTGTGCAACCAGATCTAAAATCAATTATTCCTCTGCAATTTACTCTGATTGAATTGACGGTGCAATTTGACATCTTAAGATTGCAGATTCTTAAGAGATTGCATTTAAATGATCCATTATGGAATAAAAAGGCAAATTTATTAAAGATTTACGATGAATGATTAAAATCTCTTCTTTACATGGAAACCTATTGAAATTAAATAAAAATGGTAATCAAATGTCAGTGAACAACTATTTTATGGATAATAATAACCCCAATAGCCCTTCAAACCAGTATAGAATAATGTTAACTAGGTACTGCTGTTTGCACTGGTACTGAAATAAATATTAATCATTTCTTATAATTATCACCAATGTTGGTGGCCAACCTTGGCAATGGAGTCGTTATGTGTGCTTATAACTAAGCTGGCTCACTTAACCTTTTAAATCGGAACACGCAAAAAGCGATACTCAAATGTTCGAATGTTGAACTGCAACTTGAAAAGTGCAATATCCATTGATGTGCCACCTAGCAATATAAAGAAGTCGCAGGTTTAATCCCGATCCCTTGGACTATTTGTCGTTCCCAATAGCACAAGCTTAAGGCTTAATTCGCACACATTTCTAATTGAGACATTGTTTCTATTCTTTAAAAAATAATAATTCAAAGAAACTAAGACACATTTGAAATGTTCTTCATCATAAAAAAAATTTTTTTTTTTTTTTAAATATAGTCGTATACTTGAGAAGACAAAATGAGTGATAAAAATCTTTCTAATTTTCTAGGCACACAAATGGGCATTATAATAGCTATGCCCGTGTCAGGTGTTTTGGCTGAAACGCAAATGGGTTGGAAACTTATCTTCTACACCGTGTCGTGTATAATGTTCGTGACTGCGGCTATATGGGCGTTCTTCTCAGCCAACAGCCCAAGAGACCATCGTCTGATGACGAACGAGGAAAGGGAATACATCGAGAGAGGGTTGAACGTTGCTAATTCCAAGGTAAATATTCAACTTCTAATGCCCTGTGACAATACATTATTTTGTGTACGTGGTACATTCTAGGATACCGAGATGGTCCAATGGTTAGAACGTGTGCATCTTAACCGATGATTGCGGGTTCAACCCAGGCAAGCACCACCGAGTTTCATTTGTTTTATTTGCGTCTGTAATACATCTCGTGAAGAAATCTGTGTCTATTTCGTGAAAATTTCAACGAAATTCTGCCACATGTGTATCCATCAACCTGGAGCGGGTCCATCTCCGTGATCCATCTCCTAAAACGGAGAGGAGGCCTTAGCCCGACAGTGGGAAATTTACAGGCTGTTGATGATGGAATATTCAAGAATTTTTTCTTGACGTCATTTAATTTTAACAATGTTTCCTATTTATATAATCAATTATAATATGTTCAAAGTTATAACTATACTTGTGAAATATTTATAGGTTTTGAGAACGCCATGGAAGCAAATATTTACGACGAAGGCGCTGTGGGCTATTATGTTGAGCCACTTTGGCTGCGCCATCGGTTTTGTCCTCTTCTTCGTCGATATGCCAACTTACTTGGAGAGGGGATTACAGATATCGTTGAAAAATGTAAGTAAATAATAAAAATATTACTTATTATTACTATATTACTTATTATATTCTTATGAAAAAATATAGTAGCAGATATTCAACGATTTGATTTTTCACCACCTACCGTCAATAAGCCAATTTGACAGTTAGTCCAAAAATGTAAAAACTTCAGTCTACATAGTAACAACTCGTAAATGTCTCAGTGTCATATGATCTTATCTATACTTATGTACTTTAGTTGACTATTATTAACTTATTTTTAATGCTGATAGACACATATGACATAATTTTCAATGACTATGTACGCATTTCCTAACGATTTTAACTAATCCTACCGTCAAAAACAAAATTGACTATTATCGCAAATTTTAGCATCAATTCTACTCCTCATAATTTGTCATTTATCATTTGAATCGTCATTTTACAATTAAGTGAAGCTACCACCGGTTCGGAAAGTAAATTATACCGAGAAGAACCGACAATAAACTCACTAGTTACACTTTTTTAACATTTAAAAAAATACAAAGTCATCTTAGTTAATACAATTATTTAAATTAATATATCTTGCTCGGAAGTCAATAGGTATTAACTCTGGGCTTTTTTATCATCTGTAAATTGTTTGTATTGAATAATATGCTTTTTTTACCAATGTATTTTTTACACATGCTTGACACGTGTTCTTCACTCGTGTGCTGAAACAAAAAGAACTATTTTTTTATGTTTTTGTCAACAGAGTGCATCATTATCAGCATTACCGTATATGGGCATGTTGTTTGGAAACGTCGTATCAACATCTATCTGTGAGAAATTGTACAACAGAGGATATTTGTCACTGCTCAATTGCAGAAAGCTTTTCAATTCGATTGGTAATTATACTTGTATTTAATCATTTTATGATACAGTTAAATAGAATTTTCAATTTTCGCGTGAAATATTAATAACTTATTCGTTACAAGCTCTCTTGTTAACAATACTTATATCATTGCCTAAAGTTTGTTATGTTCTATGGTAACCTTATATAGATTTACGCTTAGTTTTTAATAATGTTCTTATTCCAGGGTTCATTGGTATGGCTATTGGTCTGCTAGTGCTGTCGTTCATCGGTCCAGATAACAAGAACATAGCGGTCGTCACACTGATCGTAGCACTCACTTTGAGTGGATTCTGGTCTGCGGGTTTCATGGTTTGTTTAACATATTTAGTTACGAATATAGCAAAAAAGCTGAGATGGCCCAGTGGTGAGAACGCCTGCATCTTAACCGATGATTGCGGGTTCAAGCCCAGGCAAGCATCACTATATATATGTGCTTAATTTGTGTTTATAATTCATCTCGTGCTCGGCGGTGAAGGAAAACATCGCAAAGAAACCTGCATGAGTCTACGAGATTCTGCCACATGTGCATTCGACCAACCCGCATTGGAACAGCGTGGTGGAATATGTTCCAAACTCTCTCCTTAATGAAAGAGGAGGCTTTATCCCAGCAGTGGGAAATTTACTGGCTGTTACTAAGTAACTCTGTCTGTCTGTCACTATTTCACTACCAAACCAATGAACTGAATTCGATGAAATCTGGTGTAAAGCAAACTTGAACTCCAGGAAAGGACACCTGACATCCAACCCCCTTTATTCCAAGCAAAGCCGCGGGCGATAGCTAGTTAATAACAAAATGATCATTTTCCAGATGGCCCATTTGGATCTATCACCAAACTACGGTGGTGTTATGCTCTCTATAACAAACTTTGTGGCTAATTTCGGGAGTATCATTACGCCTATCGTCACAAGTTTGATTCTACGGAACGATCCAGTAAGTTTCTTGTATTTGTTAAGACAAATGTTTCTAATCATATCATTGACGAATAAACTTGTTAGTAATTAAAAATCTAAGAGATGACTGATATATCCCAATATTAAAATTTAGGAAATTATAATCTATACCAATATTATATTATTATAAAGAGCTGAGATGGCCCAGTTATTACAACGCGTGCATTTGAACCGATGATTTCGGTTTCAAACCCAGGCAAGCACCACTATATAGATGTGCTTAATTTGTGTTTATAATCCATCTCGTGCTCTGCGGTGAAGGAAAACATCGTGAAAAAACCTGCATGTGTCTAATTTCATCGAAATTCTGCCACAAGTGCATTCCACCAACCCGCATTGGAACAGCCTTCCAAAACCCTCTCCTTAATGGGAGATTAGGCCTTAGCCCAGCTGTGGGTATTTAACAGGCTGTTACTTTACTTTTTTTTTACTAATAATTATAAATTTGAAAGCAACTCTGTTTGTCTGTCGCTCTTTTGCTATCAAACCGCTGAACGAATTAGACGAAATATGGTATGAAGCAAATTTAAGCTCCAAGGAAGGACATAGGCTACTGTTTTTGCCTAACATATGACAATCCATAAAACACGAGTGAAGTAGCAGGCGGCAACTAGTTATCAAAAAACTATAAACATTTCCAGAAAAAATACCTTATTTAATAATGTTGCTATGTTTTACAGACAGACGTAAGTCGTTGGCGCATTGTGTTCATCGTGACAGCAGTGGTGACCATTATTTCCAATACTGGCTTCGTATTGTTTGGGAGTTCAGAGCGGCAGGAGTGGGATGACCCTGACTATCTGGACAAGAGGAAAGCTGATATAGGTGAAGCAGATTTTCAATTATCTTTATTGATAGAAATTATTATAATGAAAGGAAATAATGCCAAAATCCAAATCAAAATGTACTATATTCAAGTAGGCTTTTACATGGACTTTTGAATCATCATTTAACAACTATATTATTAAGTGAAGTAATCGGTTATAAAAGTAAATTCTAAAAAGAAGAACCAATAAGAAACAGTAATGTAATGACCTTGGAAATGGAAGATATACCTTATTAATAGTCTTAATATGATCGATAAAGATAAGTTCGTCCAGTTTTAAAATTTTTCGAGCAATCGGCTTACAATTGAGTTATATGTACTAGCGGTGTTTAATACCTTTCTCTCTTTTAGAGGGGAGGAGGTTATTGCACCTTATTCATTTCTATCTTCATTACTTAGGCTCATTTGATAGAATTACTTTATCCCCCCCCCCCCATGTTTCAAAATAGATCATCATACTAAAGTAATATTAAATTCCGACTATGTTGCATTCATACATATGGATCTGATAACCTTCTTTTTTTAAGTTGTATTATGTTCAATGTTCAAACCGTTTTATCAAAGACTACTGTGTAATTAAATAACATTATTTTCTTACAGAGGAAATGATGCCAGCCCTAACACCTGTCAAGGATGAAAAAGACTGTAAAGAAAATGAAAAATAAAATGACTACAAATATAATTTGTATATAATTAAACTGAATTGACAAGACTATTTAGCAATACGATTTATTTTTAAGTTTAAAGCATGTAAATAAAGTTAATTTGAAACAAAAGAGGTTTTTTTTGTCTGTAGACGTGAAAATATAGTACAGACTTCTAAATAAAAATGACGAAAATTTTATTTGAAATATTGGACAACATCACAAGCATTAATCTGATCCCATATTTAAGTAGCTAAAGCACTTATGTTATGGAAAATCAGAAGTCACGACGGTACCACAGACACACAGACCCAAGACAACATAGGAAACTAATGAACTTTTTCTACATCGACTCGGCCGGGAATCGAACCCGGGATCTCGGGCGTGGCTTCCCTTGAAATCCGGTGTACACACTACCCGATCACAGAGGTCGTCATAAAATAGCATGGCTTGGCATAACATTTTAAATTAGTATTATTAAACTAAGCGGTCTAGTTAAAAAAAATAATGAAAGCAATATTACACCGCATAAATCGTTTCTCCCAGAGGATAGATATTATTCGAAGATTTCCTTCGGGTAAAAAAGGATAAACGGGAAAATATCACAATAAAAATCGTTACTAATTTATATTATTTCTATAAATTTATTTGTTATGTAACGATGATGATACGACTCGCTTAGTATATTTCAGTTACTTTTACAGTATATTGTCATACGGTATTGTGTTGTGGGGCAACTCAGCCGCCATCCATTCTATATTTGTGCTGCAGAAGAGGGCTATTCGTGCAATCTATAACCTAGAAGCTAAAGAATCGTTAAGGAATAAATTTGAAAAAATCAAGATATTGACTCTCTTTCTCAATAAATATTAGAATATTATAAAAAAAACTCCACTGAGTTTTTTTCACCGGCTCTTCTCAGGTCAGGGTATTTTCTTTTCCGAACCGGTGGTATTGTTTCAATTGACCATCAATAAGGAAGTGTAATACTTCTATATTGAATAAAGTTAGTAGTTGAGTTTGATTTGAGTTTAATAACAAACGCTACTCAAAAACATAGGAGCGAAAACGTTATGTTGAGCCAATAATTAATTTGATAATATTTTTAAGGCTTTTGAGGAATGGTACCAATGTGTAAAACATATAATTTGCTATGTCATACCTTCGTTTTTGAATTGGCGTAGAAGTGACATCAAACAAACAATCCAACAACATATATAACACATATTTCGCAAATGTGGAACAGTTTAGATAACAGATTAAAAAACCGGCCAAGTACGGGTAGAACTCGTGCACATAGGATTCCGTACAAAAAATAATTAAACAATGTCATAATTATGACATTCATTTTATTTTATTTGTATTTGTAAAAATGATTAAAATCATGTGTTTCGTATGGAGAATCCTTTTAATATTAATTTTATTGGCTCAATACATCCGTAAAAAATGTCCCACTATCACAGTTCATGAGATATAGACTTCTGACAGACGGACAGATGGAAAGACGTACAGTGGAGTCTTAGTAATAGATTCCGTTTTACCATTTGATTGCGAAACCCTAAAAACGACCGAAAACTTTTATTAAAGAAGCAAATATAACCCTTTAAGCAACATTTTCTTATCTAAGTAATTAGGTTTGATAAATTCTGAAAAAATAAATTCATTCAGCCAGAACTTGTTGTATAGCTCAACACGATTTATGCAGAGCGAGGTCTAATACGCCTCGTACATCTCTTGCGGTGCAGCTAAAAAAAACTTAGAATTCTCTGTCGTGCGGAGGCTATAGCACCTATTTGATATATTTTAGGAAAGTGATATATTTATATGATACCTGATAAAAAAATAATGCTATGTTGTATCTAATTTAATATGGGATCTATGACCAGCTAACGCAATGTAGAAATAAAATTCGATCGCATCACATCAAGTTTTAGTTTCTTAAACGTTACGGGGCCTAAAAAACCACGAACTGGTATTATGATAGTTTTCATTCGAAGTCTTGAATAAAAAAATTGAAAAATGATGCCCGTGCAAATGTAATAAAAGTAACAACCTGTAAATTTCCCACTGCTGGGCTAAGGCCTCCTCTCTCATTAAGGAGAGTGTTTGGAACATATTACATAACGCTGTTCCAATGCGGGTTGGTGCACATGTGGCAGAATTTCAACGAAATTAGATACATGCAGGTTTCCTCACGATGTTTTCCTTCATCGCCCAGCACGAGATGAATTATAAACACAAATTAAGCCCATATATATAGTGGTGCTTGCCTGGGTTTGAACCCGAAATCATCGGTTAAGATGCACGTGTTCAAACCAATGGGCTATCTCCGCTTTAAATGTGTTAACAAACTTTTCTGCACATCTATAGTTATAGAATAGAATATGTGGAGTGTAGGCCTTCACCAAATATGGGTTTAATTTGTGTTTATAATTCATGTCGTGTCTCGTGGTTGAAGAAAACATCGTAATAAAATCTGCACGTGTTCGACCCTTCGTTGACCTTTGTGCAATTTATATATTCTTCATCCCTTTCTAGTCATGTTCACGGTTGTTTCTTACTTGCCTATTGCGATGACGATGACCCATTGCCTGATAACATTTCATCAACCAGTTTTATTTATAAATTTAACATTGTATATTTTTTGCGAGCCCCAATGTAGATATCATCATCTCATCAGATATTCTGCCGTCAGTAGGACTCAGTATTTTTGGGTTCCAGTTATATAGGTCAGTGAGTCAGTTTAACAACAGACACAAGAGACATAACATACAATTTTCAAGGATGACACCTATGTATATAGCACAAAAAACACCAAACATAATGCCTATGTGTAAAACTTCTTCAGCGAATCAGCCCTCCTGGGATGGTCTATGTCTAGCTACGAGATTGTGCATGGGCGGTGGTGACCACTTAGTCTAAGTGACCACTATGGTGAAATGCTATCATCTTCGAGTAATAAATCTTGATAGAAATGTAGTATATGTTTTCTTTATTATAACGAAAAAAAAACAGCTCATATAATTTTGAGTTTTTGTATTTAATTAAATGAGAAGGAATATTGAAAGAAAATGTATTTGTGACATATTAATAAATCCTTACGCCGGTTCTTCTCAGGTCAGAGGGAATTTTTACTTATATGTAATGCTTCTATATTGAGTAAAGGACTACAATTTATTTCTCAATATTCACCTATTGTAAAATTTTACGTTAATTTTTAATGAATAATTTTATTTCAAAATAAAATAAATATCCTTCGTCTTGCTTTGAAGACTAACGAACACTACAAAGGCAACTTATTGGGTATCTCTACTATTATTATAAAAATTAAAATTAGTTTCATAGTATGTAAAAAGTAATTGTTTGGACTAATGACTCAAATAAAAATTCATTGGTACAAAAAGTAACGACATTATTCCCGAAGGTTATGAATTAGAAATTATACTTACATTTTCTTTATTAGTTTTAATCGCGTAAAACGAGCTGGAGGCTCACCTGATGGAAAGTGATTACCACCGCCCATGGACATCTGCAACACCGGGGGACATGCGCCTGCGTTGCCGGTCTCTAAGAAAGTGAAAGAAAGATAGAAATGTTTATTAGGATACGAGACAAAAGAAAAAGGATGAAAAGTATAAAAAAATAAAAAATATATGAAATAATTAACTACTGGCTAACTTAATCTAAAAAAGAAACCAAAACAATGATAATTAATGTGTCCTCAAAGGTGCACCAGTCAACTTTCAAGTTGGGTTCCAACTTTAAAAAAAGTTAGTTGTAAATATTTCTATGATTTAGAGTTTTTCAACTGTTTTCAAAAGGAAGGAGGACATACTTAATTCGTCGTATTGTATGTTATGGTAAATCAGGTCAGGATGCAATGATTGAATCTCAGATAAATAAAATTTTAACAAAAAGAAAAACCGACTTCAAACAAAACACTATTTTAAAACAAATAAAAATGCACTAAAAAGTACTAAAAATAATTGCATATTTAACATATTTTTAAGAGTCCGCGTAGGTAAAATGAAATGAAAAATATTAGACTACTTAAAAGTCGATTTACGATTATATAACGTAGCTATAGTTATTGTTATATATATTTGGAGCCAGTGTCAGTCACGGGCACACGCTTCAACAATCAAAATAAAAAAGCGATACGAGCCTCTTGATTGACCCAGTATAATATCGTATAAAAGGTAATTTGTAAGAAATATATTTCTTAAAGTATTCTCGTATTATTTTTTGATAGATATAGTATAGGGTTGGCTGACACCGACTCCAAATATAGCAATAATTATAACTACATTATATAATCGTAAATCGACTTTTAAGTAGTCTAATATTTTTTATTTCATTTTACCTACGCGGACTCTTAAAAATATGTTAAATATGCAATTATTTTTAGTACTTTTTAGTGCATTTTTATTTGTTTTAAAATAGTGTTTTGTTTGAAGTCGGTTTTTCTTTTTGTTAAAATTTTATTTATTTTTTGATTTTAAGTGAAGCTGATGTAGACTAACTAATTTTTCTTAATATGGATAGATTAAGCGTGCCGTTTATATGAATCAGAAACTACTTCGGGTACAATTTCAAAAGAAACTTTCGAATAAAGCAAAAATAGACTTTCGAAAATGCGGCTTTAATACGTCATGCGGCATAAACTACAAGGTACCACCCTCGAAAGAGCTGAAATCGACCTCAGTAAAAAAACTTTGCAAAAGAGCTATTCGTATGCTATGTCGTACATCATATGACATCACATCATATACACAAAATTTGATTAAAGACAGTAAGAAATTCTGCCCCAAATCGCACCCTAACTGTAAGTCTTTTAGGAGTTCCGTCAATACAAAATATAAAATATATAAAACAAAGTCGCTTTCTCTGTCCCTATATCTTTAAAATTATGCAACGGATTTTGATGCGGTTTTTTTTAATAGATAGTGTAATTTAAGAGGAAGGTTTGTGTATATAATAAATGAACAATATAGTAAAGAAACACTGACAGTTTTAGAAGTTTGCAATGTGATGTCGTAAATAAACAAATTCTTTTGTATATTTATTATCAGTATTGCACCCGTGAGAAGTCGGGGCGGGTCGCTAGTTGATTATAATATTCGATTATGACAATTACATGAACATAACCACGTTCCGGGAGGTGATTCAAATATCCAAGTAACCCATAAATAAAAGATTCGACCGAGTATTGCTAACGTGCTCCTCAGAATTGTTCCGTACCCTCCTGTTCCGTTAATTTGTCATGGATCCTATGCTCAGAACCTTACCAAACTTTCACCAAACTACCCTTAAAGCATATCCTTCATAATAAAAAACGAATCATCAAAATTGTTCAAACCAATTTTGAGTTATTCACCTATTTATCGCGCACATACATAATGCAAATTTATGACTTATGTCGTTTTCTTCCGGATACCACCAGCGGAAAAAAATAAGATTAAAATGGGACCCCACGGGGAGCACTACCTTTCAACCAAAAAAAAATTATCAAAATCGGTCCACCCAGTAAAAAGTTATGAGGAAAAAAAAAATATACAGACGAATTGATAACCTCCTCCTTCTTGAAGTCGGTTGAAAAATGGGAAAAATGAGATGGCTCTAAAATTTTTGATACTTAATGTAAATGTAAATTTTTCTATATTTAAAAATAATAGATTTTTCAGGCAAGTTAATTTTTATATTATAATTAAATTTAAGAATCATACAACCAATTTAAATATAGACGTTTTAATCATTGTCGTGATATATAAATATATACATATTATATGTGATTTACACCTCAAACGTCATTCAGATGATGTTGACATCCTCACAATACTGAAGCAGAAATAGATTAGAAGTTAATCATTTCAGACATTGACATGTAAACATTCCAAAAAATCCTATCACAACGGAATAAGGTTCAAAATCGAATGAAATCATTATATTGTTTGATAGGGACTGTATTGACTTAACAATATGTATTCAAGAATGAATTAATGTAAATAACTTGAGTGATAACGATAGCGAGATTCATTAGGCGTTTTGTCTACAAGCGATTTTTAGCTTTTTTGTCAAAACCGTTACAATTATTTATATTTTTTTTATAGAATGGTGTTTAATGATTTGATAATACAATGGACGTGGAGTTTTTAAGACACAAATATGAAGACAGCCATGATGGGGTCATTACAAGATCGAGTAAGTCCATATTCAAATTTACTACAGAATAATTTTAGCTCCAAGTGCCTTAATTTATTACCATGGTTAGGATAGTTGATTCTATAGTAAAATATCATAGAGTATTATGGAAATTAAAAGTCAGAGGAGGAAGGATTGGCATTGGGGTGGCTTATTTGGCACTTTCCTCAAACCAAGATTCTAAAAAAAACTTGTAACGTAATTTATTGGCAATCATTGAAAGAAAAATAACTATTAGTAACTATAGTTTTCTTTATCATTAATTTCATCGTCATTTCCCTGATAATCGGTTTACTTTGAATTGAACGGAAAGAAAACCAAATAAGAATCAAATTTATGACAATCCTAGATAAAAATATTTTGATTGTACATTTTAACTAAGTGGAATTTTGTGTAGCCAGCCCTTGTATCAAAGTTAAAATAATAAAAGTATCTTTTTGGTTTTATTTTTGAAATATTTATAAAATATCATTTTAATTTTAATTTCAATCGCATATTTTAATGTATGTTTTTATTTTCTACTATATAATTTTACTTTAAATAATGTTTAATTTATATTTTTAGTAGTATGCATGTTGTGACTACCTGTAAATAGTAACTTTTACTTTGATAATTTTGAAATGTTATTTACTCTTCATGTGATATTGTATCTACTGTTGGTTGTCCTAATAAAAAAATATATATATATATAATATATATAAATTAAAAGTTACTAGAAATGTTCAATCAGCAATTTTTAAAAACATCTTATTGAAATATTTAAAATTGATTTTTATCTTTTTAGAATTCAAAATCGGAGATCGACATCTACAAATAATTTACATGATCATATGTTCTCTGTCAATGGGTTTGCTCAGAGGTAGCAACGGAATCGCAATCCTCGCTATCACAGACCACACGAGAAGCAACAACACTATATTTCAGGTAAAAACGAGGTATTTGGAACTTATAATTGTAAAGAATAAAATACCTTACAGCAATATACATAAGGTTGAATTAATGATACTAGTTTTATAGTATATTCTATTAATTCTCAATTATAGTATATTCTATTATCGTCCGTGTGGTCCCGGACTAGAATAAGACCTCCCCAACTCTACCCGTGGGTGTCGTAAGAAGCGACTAAGGGTTTATATTAGGGCCCAGTGCATATCACCTGCACTTTGGGCCACCCGTACGATGGCGGGTAAACCACCACAATAGCATTCCCAAGGAGGGTTAGTGTCAGGCAGGCGGCCGACTTTAAAAATTTAAGCCAAAACTTTTAGCAGCATGGATAATGGAAACCATAGGAATGATAGGGCTAGGGCGTACCCCACAGGCGACGCGCAGGGGCAGCACCCGGCTCCTGTGGGAAATGGACAAGGGTTAAGGGGACGAGCACCAAAACGGGCGGGTGCGACGTAAGAAGCGAGCTCGGAGTGTGAGAGAGGTAAAATTGAGGTGTGCGAGTTGGAATGTAGGTACGATGTCTGGAAGAGGAAGAGAGCTAGCAGATGTTTTGAAAAGACGACGGATAAATGCAGCGTGTCTGCAAAAGACAAAGTGGAAGGGTGCAAGGGCTAGGGAAATAGGAGAAGGATATAAGCTATTCTATTGTGGAAGTGATGGCAAGAGAAATGATGTGGGTATAGTTTTAGATAGTAAGCTGAAAGAATGTGTGGTGGATGTAAAAAGAGTGAATGATAGACTGATAGCGATTAAATTAATTGTGGACGACGTGACACTGAATTTATTAAGTGTCTACGCACCACAGTCAGGCTGTGAGGAGAGCGTGAAAGAAAAGTTCTGGGAGGACTTTGATTGTCTGCTGATGAGTTTACAGGATAGCGAGGAAGTCTACGTGGGTGGTGACTTTAATGGCCATGTAGGAAGAGAGAGTGACGGATATGAGAGGGTGCATGGTGGGTTGGGATTTGGGAACCGGAACACTGACGGCGAGGCACTTTTACAAGCTGCCTGTGCCTTCGACCTGGCTATAACAAACACGTGGTTTAAGAAAAAAGAGGAACACCTAATAACTTACAAGAGTGGCCACCACGCGACACAGATAGACTATTTCCTAGTGAGGCGGAGGAGTCTATGCTGTGTTAAAAACTGTAACGTGCTGCCAGGCGTAGCATTAGTCACCCAACACAGACTTATCCTAATGGATGTTAAATTAAGTGTCTCGCCCAAAAACAGCCGAATACGGCCCCCTCCTAAGACACGATGGCGTATGTTAGAGAATGATGAATGTGACCCAATCCAACCTATCCACAATTATAGATCGAAAAAGTATATTATTTTTGAATCCATAAAATACATCTACAAAGTGCGTATAATCGAGATATTACGATATAAAATCCATTAAATTCAATGAATGAGTCGAGATGGCCCAGTGTTTAGAACACGTGCATCTTAACTGATGATTGCGAGTGCAAACCCAGGCAAGCACTGTTTCATGTGCTTAATTTGTCTTTATAATTCATCTCATGCTCAGTGTAACTAATCCCTACCTAAAGTATTAATATATAATTTTACGTTTTTATTTTAAATTGCGTTTTGGCTCGTGATTTCGTCTAGATGGTTTGGACCCAATATACGTTATGTATGCGTAATAACCGTGTTCTTTTAGAGCGTCAGAGATCACATGCTCAATCGACTATAGCGGAGTCAAATAAAACTAGGTTAATCATTTAAATACGTGTTATAATAATAATTTGTTTAATTAAAAAAAATAATAAATAATCAGATGTATGAGATTCCGGTCCCATTTCCTTTAGCACCTCTTACGAGTAGCTGAAGGATGTCGCTCCAGCCCATCATTTTATATTTAACTAATTTTGAAAAATATAAAAGTGGGGGGGAGGTTGAATTGGCCCCGCGCCCGCCATCAACAGTAGATTCCAACCATTGATCGGCGAACCTTCCTCGAACATGGGACGTGCACTTTTATAGTGCGCACACACTTTGTAAAATAATATACGTATAAAGTGGAACTAAAGTCCAACAGGTATCATAGACGTAGCTGAGGTGTATAGAAGACTCATAGTCTTACTTATAAACTAAACCGTGGTTCGGTAGATTTCACAGTCGTAACTGCGGTGTATAAAATATTATTGTCTTATTAATAAACTAGACCGTAGTCCAGCAGATATCACAGCCGTAGCTGAGGTGTATAGAAGACGCATAGTCTTACTTATAAACTAAACCGTGGTTCGGTAGTTTTCACAGTCGTAACTGAGGTGTATAAAGAGTAGCCAATGGCACAAAAATAATAATCAATGTGAGGATCAAAGTCTCATAAATAGTAAACCAGTTATCGCTGAGGAAAACTGTAGCCATGGGTTCAACCCTGGATTATCACAGCATCAAATCACTGTCTCTCATACCAGTTCAAGCGCACTGTCAGGCGGCCTAATGTAAGGAATACGTATTTCGTTCAAATATCCACTAACGCAGAGTGTTGTTATATCATATATATATAATACGTAATAATTCCAAACATAGTGGAATAAAATTCGACGAAACTCATAGATTACCGCGTAGGAATCATACGAGTGAATATAACACAATTTGTTATATTTTCTACCGTAGTAGATTATAAAGTATGAATATACATCATAACCGTATAGTTGTGTGATCGTTATCGCCGTACTCTCTTATAACTAAAACTTAAAACTAAGACTTATATCTAAACCGTACGTTTCCTTAACTAGCTTATAAACCTATTATACGCTTCACATATTTCGTTTTACTTAAACCTAAAGTGGATATAAAACTTAACTTCAACCTACAACAGGCACACACCCGATACTAGTTTACCCAAA
This sequence comes from Vanessa cardui, assembly GCF_905220365.1. Taxonomy (NCBI): domain Eukaryota; kingdom Metazoa; phylum Arthropoda; class Insecta; order Lepidoptera; family Nymphalidae; genus Vanessa; species Vanessa cardui. The sequence continues at coordinate 14,133,655 of NC_061134.1, forward strand.
CCAGCACAAAGCACAGATCATTAATTGCATGTGATAATCAATTTCAATGTGATATGCAGACTTATAACTAAATTAGGTGTCCTACTTCATGTCTCGTATGATATTCTTAACACTAAACTAAAGGGGCGTCCCTAAAAGGACGAACATTTTGCTACAAACGACACTTCTCGTATAAAACGATTAGTGCGCCATGATTGTGTATATAGTTATTGCAGCCTGGATGAAATCCATTATTTGAGCCCGTCACTGCATGAACGTATCACTTCAGCTTATTACAGCCTCCGCAACGCCCTGCAGCATTCGGTCGTGATACTGGTACTACCGATTGATGAAAGACATCAACAACGCCATCGTAACGTCAACCAGCCATAGCTCAGTACCACATAGTACATACACTACTCTAGCAACCCAGTAAGACAGAGTGAGGGATATTACCATATCGTTATACAGTAACCTCGAACCCCGAAACCATCTCACATAGGCAGCCTCCTCGGCAACAGAAGGGGGGACACTACCGTATCGCCGAAGACGTTATACAGTAACCTCAAACCCCGCAACTGTATCACCGAAGCAAATTCAAGACGACATCGCCACGAGGGACACTAATGCAGCGATCAAGCCGCACAGCCTCAAACCAAGCGTCGAATCATCAAGAATCCACCAGAGTATATGCAGTACAGTATTCGTGCGCGATCATTATGCATGTGCACAATACAAATATATTATAAAGGTTTTGTTATTAAACAATAATAATCTTAAAACAAATGGATCATCGTCTTTGTGATCGTACCAATAAGTATGCTTTTATGCATATGTCTGATAATATTTATAGAGTTTTTAAAACGACCGCTTTACGAACTTGCGTCCGTCGATCGACACAGTTTTACATTGAAGAGTTTAGATTTTAATTGTTACACGAACTTATGTTCGTCAATCATCACAGCAAACCTGTGATCGTACCAAAACAATGCTTGTATGCAATCTGTTTACTGACAATATTTATAGATTTCTTAGAACGACCGCTTTACGAACTTGCGTCCGTCGATCGACACAGTTTTACAAGAAGAGTAAACTCTTCAATATAGTATATTCCATAATTAATAGTCATTGAGGTAAACCTCTGACATCAGTATGTATCGCCCCGTACATACGTATTTGCAATTAAATATTTCCAATACGGCCACCATCAAACCGTTTTATATCATATTGATATCATTATTAAATTTTATATAATATATATGATGTCTCATTGAGAACATTCATTTATATGACGGCCTGCCATACCGTCATTTGTAATAATAATTTGTATTATTGCACGCGGCCGGTGCAGCGAGCGCGTCGCTCCGCGCGTTCAAATTGCACCGAGTCGCTGGGCATCATAGCCCCTATATATGCCTGGCGATGAGTATGACATTCGGCGCGGTCTAACGTTAAAATCAATACATGAAACATATTATTTATTACACGAACGTTATCCACAATAATGTATATTAAAAAAAAGTATGTTTATTATAATGCCATTCCTTTTATCATCCTTATTTATTACATGTATATGTATTCAATTACTATGCAATGTAATCTCTATGTATGTTTTTATGTTTCCGTATATGTATTTATGTGTGTATGTATGTATGTATGCATGTTTTTAATATTTCCAAAACAACGCGACCAATTTTGATTACATTTTAATACGTGCTTTATATGGTTCACCGACGACTTATATTGAACCCGGATAGTTGCTCTACAACATACTTTAAAAAAAAAATGTATTAAATCAATCACATTCATTCTCATGTATATAGTATAGTCCGTTACATCAGCGGTGAAGGAAAACATCGTGAGGAAACCTGCATGTGACAAATTTCATAGAAATTCTGCCACATGTGTATTCCACCAACCCGAATTGGAATCGCATTTAGCCCAGCAGTGGGAACTTACAGGCTGTTGTCTTAAATTTTCGCGATTACACATTGAAATAAAACTAGTTATAACGGATTTCAATCGTGTCTACCCGTGACCACGAACGCTGTAAAGTGCTCGAAACGTCGGGATGCCTAAAATAATTAATATACGCGATCCAAATCCGTTATAGCTAGTTTTATTACAGGCTGTTGTTGCTTGCTTTGCCTGCAATGACATGACAATTCAACGGACGGCCATGTTTGACATTCATGGATGCATTTAGATAATACCTTACAGGGTTGAGGTAGAAAACTTATATATGTTTAAATCGGCTTGTTGAATCCGGACTTACATGTACTTTAAAATAAAAGTGTACGTACAATCTACTTGCAATACAATTGACGACCTCGAATTGGTAGAGTGGCGTGTACCCTGGTTTTCATGGGTACGCCACTCCGAGGTCCTGGTTTCGATTCCCGGCTGATTTTATGTAGATTATCGTTAGTTTTCTATGTTGTCTTGGATCTGGTTGTTTGTGGTAACGTCATTCATAACACAAGTGCTTTAGCTACTTACATTGGAATCAGAGCAATGTATGTGATGTTGTCTCATATTTATTTATTATTATTTAATCTGATAATAAATAAAAACACCTTCAAACAGCTGATTTCAATTACTATGATTCTTCAAAATAGATTCACAATTGGGATAGAAGAATACAAGGTACAATACTGTCATCGTTTTTCTTCGGATATGCTTTGATCTTGGTACCAGCTGAAATATACTTGAAGCAAGTTGGAGACAAGTTAATATTGACTGCTATTCTACTTATAAACGGAGGTCTGGCCGCTGCAATGCCCACGGTTGTTAATAAGGTATTATCAATTTCATTTACTTTGAGAAAATAATATAATATACCTCTTCTTACTGCACTGCTGGAAGAACAACTCTTTTACTTTTAAGGATAGTTATAGTTGTCTACCCAACTTTACTTAGTGGCAGAGCCTATGTAGGTACCACCCACTCATCACTTATTCTTCTTCCTTAGAGTACTGTTTTGAACCCTTCAATCTAGATTGAACCCTAGGATCTAGGACGAATGAGTGTAACTACAAACAAATAGGAACAAAAGTAATTTTGTAAGATTTTATTAGAATACATTCAGCAATACCTGTTGACTTCCAAGCAGGATATTTAAATAATTGTATTTAGTTAACATGACTTTGTATTTTTAAATGTTAAAAAAGAGTAACTACTGAGTTTCTTGTCGGTTCTTCTCGGTAGAATCTATTTTCCGAACCCGTGGTAGCTTCACTTAATTGTAAAGTGACGATTTAAAAGTGCTTGTAAAAGCCTACTTGAATAAAGTTTATTTTGCTTTTGATTTTTTGAAATAAAATCGAAAGTCATTCTAATTTATGATCATATTGTTTTAAACTATATCAAATAGTATATTGAAAGGTTACATATAAAGAATTACCTTTTCAGGGAGGATGGATTGCCGTCTGTAATGCCGAATTTCTAATGGGAATGACTCAAGCTTGCCTAACTCCTATTAATCACCAACTTATTTCGAACTGGCTCCCGCCCAGCGAAAGACGATTATTTGGCAGTTTTGTTCAAGGAGGTAAAATACATATAGATAGATAAAAATTTACAGTACAAACTAATTATTTTCGCTTGAATTTATAGTGATCAGTAAAAAATAGATAAGTTGAATGCAAATATTTTTTTAAAATTAAACTTAAAAAAAAAATACAATTCATTACGATTCAATTTATCAAGAATAACGAAATACTTATTCCACTCATCATCCTTTTGCCCTTATCCCATTTTTTGGAGTCGGCGCTGCATGTCTTCTCCATCCAAACTTCTCTGTCAGACGTCATCTCACAAGTAACATTCTTTCTAGCCATATCGTCTTACACACAATCCATCCATCGTTTCGTTGGTCGTTCTCTACCTCTATATCCACCCACTCCTTACCCTATTCCACTAACAAAACTTATAATTTTTGTATTTCTAAATATTCGTCAGGTATTCTCCTTGGTACAATCGTGGCGCTTCCCTTATCAGGACTAATGTCTCAAGCGCGGTTAGGTTGGGAGCTTATATTCTACGCTCAAGCTATGCTGACTCTGTCGATGGGGGCGGTGTGGGCTCTCCTGACAGCGAGCACACCAGATCAACATCACGCCATTGGTGATGCTGAAAAGGAATTTATTAAGGAGGCTCTTGCGTGCTATAAAAAGGTAAGTCATGAGCATTGAATTTACTCCTACATAAAAATATTTCCTTACGCTTTTTTTTATTCGACTTACAATGAAAAGGTATTAAAATTTTCGTACGGTAGTTTTATTATTTTAAAACTCAACATGTTAATCTTATGGCAAAATATGTTGCAAATCATTTAGAGCTTCAACAGAATAGCTATTCAGGAAACAAATATAGAATATTGGTAAGCTAGAATATCATTATACGTAGAACGTTAGCTACGCATATTTATTAATCATAATTTTGTCAGTTACATGGAAAAACAAAGGTTGGAAACTGATTAAATAACATAGTAATTGTAATGTACTTCATATTTACTTATTAAGCAGACATGTTAACTATTAATTCGTGTTAAATTATCAAAATTTAATTGTTAAGCTGCCTTAATTATTAATTTAAAAAGAAAATAAAAATGATGCATCAAAAACATTCTTAGAAATTGCAAACATCTAATAATAATTTGAATTTATTGACCTCCGTGGTCGAGTACACCATAATACAACAGTGTGCACACCGATTTTAATGTTTACGCCACTCCGAGGGTCCGGGTTCGATTCCCGGCCGAGTCGATGGCGAAAAAGTTCATTAGTTTTCTATGTTGCCTGGGTATGCGTGTTTTGGTACCGTCGTTACTTCTGATTTTCCATAACACAATTGCTTTAGCTATTTACATTAGGATCAGAGTAATATTCGTGATGTTGTCAAATAATTATTTATTAAAAAAAGAAAAAAACTTATCTATTTCCTTTTGCAGAAAAAGCTTCGGAAACCATGGCGGCGCATAATGGAATCCAAAGCGTTTTGGGCGATAGCCTCCGCTCATTCGGCTGCCACCGCAACCTTCATTTTCTTCTTAGTCGAGATACCAGCATTCTTATATTCTATCAACTCGTCTATCAAAACTGTAAGCTACTTTTCATATTTATATATTTGAATTAAGGTGATATCAGACGGTTCATTCGAGTGAATGTTCTTTTGAGTGAATGATTCATTTTTCTTTCATTCCATGTTCACACTTAGTTGGAATGACGTAAAAAATAACATTCATCCGTAGTTTCTTTCAATATTTGACGTTTGACGTACCGACTGTCTGCTACAGCGATCGAGACAAAATGGCCAAATCTGACTGAACGTTTACTATGTATGTGTTTGGACTGTTCACTGTTCACTGTTTTTTCATTCATTCGGAATGGGAATGAAAGACGCCGAATGAACCGATCGAACGTCGTTGGATCAGTTCACTAATGAATTCATTCGCCACTTTTGTTTCACATTGTGTTTAGACGTGTCACTTTAAGTGAAAGATGCAAAATGAAAGACGAAAATGAACCCTCTGATTTCACCTTTAGCATCATAGTTTGATCATTAAGACATTGCCGAGAAAAATATTACGTTAGTTGAATTCTTGGAAAGATAATTTATTTTGGTTCTAGACGAGAAAATAATACGGGGCCTAAAGCTAATAAATATGAAAAAATACGACCGACGTTTAATTTACTTAAACGAAATAATATAATAATTAATCACGATCAGTCCTTTGATTTCCATTTTAATTAACAATTTAATCTAACAATACGGTCGTGTTTAGCATTTCATAATTTTGGTTTGTCGAAAGCCTGGTATAAGAGATTTATCTATTAAATAGATATTTATTTATATTTTGTGAAAGCTTATCACTAAACACTTAAAATTAATATTTGACGTATGATACATCTTTATAGATATAATTATAGTCGGACGATTTTGAGTGAAAAACAAAATGTAGAAATATTTACATACGATCGAGTGATTTCAATAATACGTGTTTAAATCAGATTATTTTATTACTTTTTGGTGATCACTTGATCAATATTTTATATACTATGTAGTGATATGGATTATTTTATAAAATCTAACAAATGAATTCATCGGTTTAAACACAGAAGTCAAATGAACTCGGCCATTTCTGTGTATTTCAGAGCAGCTGGCAAACAGCGCTTCCGCTTGCATCTATGTGGGCTGTTTACATATTAACTGCGCCCACCATTGACATTATTTACAGAGTCGGCTACGCTGACTATCTATTTGACATTAAATACTATCGCAAAATCATCAATTGTTTGGGTACGTTCAAATGTAATACTAAATATAAGTTAAAATACATAAGCCCATTACAAAATGTTTATAAAACTATATGCTAGTAAATTTCTCATCGCTGGAAATGATTTTTGTGGTTTGGTTAAAAGGAGTGAGTCTTAAAAAAACTAAACAAACAAACTACTAACTTTCTTGTCGGTTCTCCTCGGTACAATCTGCATTCTGAACTGGTGGTATTTTTTTATAATATTCGTGTAATATTAATGAAAAAAAAACGGCGGCACTGACCACTCTCTATCAGGTGATAGAGAGTGGTCAGCGCCGCCCATAGACTGGCACTGTAAGAAACATTAACCATTCCTTTCATCGTCAATGTGCCACCAACCTTGGGAACTAAGATGTTATCTCCCTTGTGCCTATACTTACACTGGCTCACTCACTCTTCAAACCGGAATACAACAATACCAAGTATTGTTGTTTGGCGGTAGAATATCTGACGAATGGGTTGTACCGACCCAGCCCGGCTTGCACAAAGACCTACCACCTAGCTTCAAGTATTTTTATACCAATACCATACCATTTTTTGTACCAAGTAGCTTCACTTAAATGACGATTCAAAAGTGCTTGTTAAAACCTACGAGAATAAAGTATATTGCAACAAAAGGAATATAACAATATCTATTTTTATACCACAAATAACCTAATATAATCCTACATTAATTTCTTAACATTTGCTATTTGTTAGTGAAATAATAAGATAAATTTGACATTAAATTAAAGCGATTTATTTGATTGCAGGAACTTTTGGAATAGTCATAGGACTAACGATCGTACCAAATCTGGTTTCAAACTGGAATCACTGGGGTGTCGTTATTTTAATGGGGACACTGAGCCTACTCGGCCTTCAATTCTCGGGATTCCTTGTAAGTCATATGTATATGTATCTTAAAATTACTTATATATATCTACCAGCGTCCCCTCCTGGCTTCGGCGGGTGGTTTAAGCGTTTTTTTATATATTTATACCTCTCATTTATGTATATATTTTTGTTGCTTTTCGGACATGTCTAACAATTTTCGTTCTATTTCAACTTATTTGCACAAAAACCTTAATAAATTATATACTTAAACCTTCCCTATGAATTCCTCTGTCAATTTGTGAAAACCGCATGAAAATCTGTTCAGTAGTTTTGGAGTTTATCGTGAACATACAGACAGGCGGCCGGAGCACTTTTTTTATAATATATAGAGAGTATGTACCTACTTGCGTACATAAACTAGGTGCTTATGTACTTTGTATTTAGTTGTATGTTAATTTATTATAATCTTTATTGCATGCGGTATATTATTATACCTGTAAGTAACTTTGCATATTGTTTTAATATTTTAGTTAGTCTGAAATTATCATAGATTTAATATATAAACGAATATATGTTGTCAAATATATTTCCTATAGTATAAAAGCAGGATAAGTTTATATAATCGGCTACCATATCGGTTTGTATAATGGTCTGACTGGCGTGTGTTTCTACGGTCAGCAAAATAAGTTATTGGGCTCTTCAGTAAAATTACTAAAATATTTTTACATTTTAACATAAAACTTATAACACTACAAAATTAGATGTGTGTTCACATAATGTTGTCTACTGTATATAAAAGTTATCGTCCCAACTTTAATTGCGCAAACGATATCCTTAAAGAGCAAAGAGCTTAAAAAAATCAAAGTCAAAATGTTAGCCAAACCCAAATATATATTTTTTCATATTATTTTTAAACCCCGTCGCAAAAACGACTGGGCGTTATAAGTTTGACGTGTCTTTGTAAATGTGTAGGTCTGTCTGTGGCATCGTAGCTCTCAAACGAATAATCCGATTTTAATGCGTTTTTTTGTTTAAAAGGTATATCAGTCGAGATTGTTCTTAGCTATGTTTGGTAGATAGTTCAGGTCTTCAAGGTCATCAGGTCGTTTGTTAGGTGTCATAGGAGTGTTACACACTCAGTTTGCTTGAAAGCATATGTGGGATCTGACATTTGAAACACTAATGTCTCTTAGAACCTCTGAGCTGGTCTGATGATAGGGCTCGAAGGTAGGAGACGTAACCCTGCCTTTTAGTAAACCCATAGAGTTTGGGCTCATTGAATTTGTCTTGTTTGGTCGGCGATTTTTTTTTATTTTTAATTTAATTATGATTATTTTAAAACTGTGCTTATCTTAATTTTTGTTCATTTACAATTAGGATCCCCATCTTCTATATTTTCCTAGATGTCATTCCTTTTTATTGCTTAATGATAGATACAGTTACCTTCGTATTTATGATATTAGTATAGATTATTTGATACACTAACAGTTTTTATTTTTATTTCAGAGAAATCTGAACGACATGACTCAGAACCACGCCGGTACTCTGATAACAATTTCTTCAGCCGTGTCCAGTCTCGTCGGAGCCTTAACGCCACTGGTATCTGGCTTAATAGTCGGTAACGACTCAGTAAGTATATTTTCTTGATGTTCTAACTAATAGTAATAGTAATAAATCATTTATTTTTAGATTATATATCCATGTCGTTAGTAATAATTATCTCATCCTAGTTTAACTTATGTAATACAAAATACGTTTTTAGAATTCAGTCGGTATTGACGTGAAATATATAGAGAACATTATGGAATGAAGTCTGATCAGGTTTTTTATAAGAGTACGCTCTCAGAGGCACTTTTCAATCATCATCACCCCATATTATGTTTATATGATATGCCAATTGGAAGACTCGATACCAGAAAATTCATGTGATTAAAAAAAGTCGTCGTTGAATTCGACTTGTTTTTAATTAACTTCTCATTAATTTTCCTTATTTACAGACAGAGACATCTTGATTTATTAAAACTGTCTTTCATATTCTCAGCTTCGTGTATTAATGATTCTTTGTTTTTGATGATGGTTTTTAAGAAGATTAGTTATCGACTTTACTTTATATTCCTGGCGCTCAATTGACATTGACCTTTATTGGTAAAGATATAAAAATAAATAATACTTAAATGTAGATTCCAACGTCCTGGATTTAAAGAAAAGGTTAGGTATTGGGTTTTTCTATGACAAAGACAAGGCAGCATCTTGGAAGTTAGAATTGAGTACACTCTCGTAATTAAGAGTTGAGATATCTAAGTGGTTAGAACGCGTGCATCTTAACCAATGGTTGCGGGTTCAAATCTCGTGCTCGGCGGTGAAGGAAAACATCGTGAGGAAACCCGCATGTGTCTAATTTCATCGAAATTCTGCCACATGTGCATTCCACCAACCCGCATTGGAACAGCGTGGTGGAATATGTTCCAAACCCTCTCCTTAATGGAAGAGTAGGCCTTAGGTCAGCAGTGGGAAATTTACAGGCTGTTACTTTACTTTATTCGTAATTTAGCTGGCACGTAATTCCATTGATCCTGTGCATCAATTCTTCCCAGTTGTATGGAATTTTTCGTTACGTCAGATTAGAGTGTTAGGGAAAAGATCGCGGACTCTAATATATTCTGCACATTTAGGTAGTCTCCTAACAGATTGGTTGCCATGGAAACAATCTGGATGGTATCATCATAGCTTACACTATGCTCGCCTCATTAGACATTTGATTCAGTTTCATTATATATTCATAACATGTAAACAGTTCGTCTTTGGAAAGGTCAAAACGTCTAATTATCAACATATTGAATCTTAATATTTATCTTTTTTTCTATTCGTACGATTTTGTCAAGTTATTAACACAAAAATACATCGCATTGTAAACGGCGAAGGACAACATAATTTAAAAACCTGCATATTTTGGATGAAAACCTGCCAGATTTATATCTAAACACTTTTAGAATAACGTGGAGGACCAAGCTCTAAACCTGCTTCTTGGGAAAAGCGGAAACTTTTGATTAGAAATGGAACATTTGGAGAATATTACTTACTTCCTTTTGCAAATATTTAAAAACACTATATATATTGTTACATTAAAAATTATTTTCATAATTTTAACTTTTTTTATAATTATATAAAACGTCAAAAAAGTGTCAATTCGCTAAATTCCGTGCCATTGACCCATTTCCCACTTAATTTATGTCGGTGTTGCTAGTATAACGCTTCAACTTGGCATTTTCTATAACTTTAATTAATAAAATAAATTACATTTATTTTAAAGGTGCATTAAAACAATCATTAAAATAAGATTTTAATCATCTAATTCGCTTGCTGAATTTGATTAGAGGTCATTTCACATCGTTTCAGATTAATTTAATAGCTGTCTTCCAGTTTAAAGGTTAGTTCTTCGATGTAGGTGTCGGAGTCTAGTTATGATAAATTTACTTTGCCTCATATTTGGCTTTTCTTAATTTTAATAATTATTCCATAATTATTTCCTTGATTTTATTATGGATATAATTCCTTTTTCATTAAGGGTATTTTGGTAGTGATACTGGTCACACTCGTTAGCTTTCAAAGGTTCGTGAACTTTCGATTTCGTTCTTTTTGAATTTTGGAACTATCGGCTTCACACCGAATCCAAATTCTAATTCGATATACTGAATATATCGGTGAGTTGTCTTAATAATTGAGTTTCTTAATTTGTGGTTGTTTAGTATGCAGTGCTTTAATAGCAGTTATCTTTTCAGAATTTATATTAACAATGAAGTTTTGAAGTTTGACAGAACTTTATATCATGTTTACCGACTCGTAAAAAATTGTAAGTCTTTAATTCTTGTTTTTAATTAAATGCATTGGTTTGCAATTCGATAAGTCGTAGTCATGTGTAAATTGTGGTTTCCAGTGACCCTTTGAAATGGTTCTCCGGAGTTGAGATCGTCAATTTGTGTAAGTAGGACTTTGAACCTCCAGAAGGTAAATTCGTGCTTAGATCTCTCGTTAAAGGTATTTATCATTTGCTTATTTGCTTAACTTATTGAACCTGTATATTTCGTATTACAGGAGGTTTTTTTTTTTTAATCGGATTTACCCACCACGTGGACTTCTTGAATGGAAATATTAAGAGTGAACGGCTCCAGGTTCCTGGTTGAGTGTGCCCAGATAGCGGCTGGTGCAACTCCAAGGACGGCAGGCCTGTTCCCTAAGCCGTTGTCGGTATCCACGTGTAGCTGGAAACTTTGGTGATGTACCCCCTTTTAATTATATCATAAATTTTGTTTACACCGGTCTGGCGAACGGTGTATTCTTTCAAACCACAACAACTAATTTAATCGTCAGTGGCGCCTAATTTTCAACCTTATATTGAATTGCATTGAATTACATTGAATTTTCAAGCTTGCCTTTTATCCCAAGTGACCCACGCTGAGTCTAGCTGGCATAATTTTTATATAATAGTCATTATAAGAAGTAACATAAGTGACTAGTAAATTAAGTAATTGGTTGTTTATAATACTATGTTACTGGGCATTAAACATTTTATAACCTAATATTGTTTCTTTACACCCAACCACCTGAAAGGTAACAATATATATATTCTTATTTTTAAATACATACACATTAACAACGTTCAATTACGTTAACAAGCTTTCGTTATCATCACTATGTAGTAAATGTTGGTTGGTATTTTGTCAACTAATTTATAAAAATTCTGGTCAATCAATTGAGATAGAATTTCAAAGACACCTGGTGTAGGTTTTTACTTACTTAATTTTATTTATTATAGAAATATTAATTAATTTATCTTATATACAAATTATATTTTGTATTGGCCCGTGGAGTAGTGGTTTAAACAGCTTCATCAAAAGTATAACACCTCGCCTCATTGCCTCCACTAGTGACAGGAGGGCTGGTTCGTTAGACCAGAGGATCGGAATTGCGATTCAACGGCGAAATGCTGCTAGCATTCTTCCCACCATTCTACGCGGTCAAGATTTATACAGTAAATAGTTTTAGTTCATATTTGTATATATTTAAGCATTTAATGTTATTAATTATTATATACATAGGTATTTCGGATTTGTGTACGAAGAGATTAGGGATCAAATATAATTATTAAGCAAATTTAAATATTCAATTTTCTTAAACATGGAGCTGCTTAATTAGAGCGTCTTGTCTAATTTACAAAATATGTTAATAAGACGATCAAATGAAATTACATTCAAGTATTTGCGAGTACTTCTGAATTGCTATAATTATTATATTTACTTGATGGTGGCTTTTGTAGGTACCGCCCACTCATCAGATATTCAACTTCAACTAGCTTTACTTGGTATTGTGGTTTTTCCATAATTACTCGAGTGCACAATGTTGACATAAGGAATTGTTACTTTTCTTTACACGACATGACACTTCTTTTCACGTATATGTTGTATATGTAGGGATGATGATGATGATAATAATTACAAAGTTATTAAGGAATGGGTATGATATTTCCATGTCTTAGGATGATCAAAAGTTTAAACAACGATATTCTTCCAGATTGATTTATTAACACTATTTTCACATTTATTTTACCCACTAATCCTTGTTTCACAATACATCCCGTATTTTATCCAGATCTGGACTATAATTCTTATTATTTTAAAAATAATCATAATTATAACAAAACACTGTCGCCGCAGTCGATTTATTAACATTATGTTCCTTACCGGCCGAATGTCTCATATTCGGCCAGTATTAATCGTGAAAAATTAAAATATTACATTACAACATATTCAAAAAATAGTCAATCGATATATTATTACTTCAATTATTCTAATAAATTGTAGTTATACAATGTGTAAAAAAATAACTCTAACATATGTTATTGAAATATCTTAAAATGTTGTAATACGAAAACATAGATTTTATACATCGTGTGGTTTATGCAACGAAATTCGAGCGTCAAATTTTATTATTTGTACATTGTAGGTATATGACGTACTTTTATTTACACCATCATGTAGAAATTTAAAAGCGGTTCAAATAGTAATCATGTCGAATACACCCGATAATTACATTTACAAATTTCGAAACCTATAACAGGATTTGTTTTATTTTAATTTTATTTGAAACTGGCTATGTATGTTCGCACCTTATACATTTTTTTAATACACAGCCATATCACCGCTCTCTACTCACCGGCCAGTAACTTCTTTCCATTCTCTAAAATTAATTCTACGTTAAGCGATAACAATTTAGTAAATTGCAATACTCTTTAATTTTCGGCACGTCTAAAACCAAGAACATCACATCTAAGACAGAACCATTCCCGATCTTCTATGTGCAGTTATCGTCCCATAATCACTGGAACAAAATAAGCTTACGCTTAATAAAAAGTGTTTAATATTGACTTAATTTTACCATTGGATATTTCTAAATGTTTTTAGATCTACATTGCTCTATAAAAGAACGTCTGTTTGAACCTGTGCCACTAACTTCAATAGTAATTTAGTTTTTTGGAATACGTCGAATAATTTCTATTTCTTTATCGAAGTTAATGTATATTTTAGCATAAGACAATTTTTTTTTCATAAAGAATCATTCACACTTGGATGGACATAGAAATTTTCTATCCACATCTGTATAATTATATCAACAATTTAATAAAAAATATGAAATAAAACTGAAAGTTTTTTTAAACAGCTGCTATATTTAAATATTTCAGTTACATGTTCTAATTTTAAAATTATTCCATGTTTTGAAAATAACGTATCAATAAGCATATCATATAGAATTTAAGAAGTATTTTGTATTCTTTATCTGCTGCTGCTGTTAATATAATTTATTAATTCTAGACAGATGTGAAGCGCTGGAGGATACTTTTCTTTACACTGGCGGCGTTCTACTTCGTCTGCAACGTCATCTACAGCGCATTCGCCAGCAGCGATCGTCAAGACTGGGACGACGATGGCAAACAGAAGTTCGGCTACAGTAACGGTAGAGAAATATTAACTATTCCTTACATCGTCAATGCGCCACCAACCTTGGGAACTAAGATGTTATGTCCCTTGTGCCTGTAGTTACACTGGCTCACTCACCCTTCAGACCGGAACACAGCGATACTGAGTACTGTTATTTGGCGGTAGAATAACTGATGAGTGGGTAGTACCTACCCAGACGGGCTTGCACAAAGTAATGTCACGGTATTAAGGACAATCATATCATCATAATTTCAACCGTTGAAAATTAACTAATGCAGCAAGCAAAAGCCAAACCAAGAGAAAGAAAGATGTATACATATTTTAACTGTATTTGCTTCATTTTATATGCACGACACATTAAAAAATAGAGAGCCTCTTATTCTCTCAGAGCACCTTATTAAATTAAAAATGACTTCACAGCTTACCACAAGCGGATGCTCAAGACGTTCGAACGATACCTCATTTGTGGAATTATAATAAGTCGTCTGGAAGATGCGCGGAAAAATATAATATACCGCACATAATGTCTGAACTAATACACCTCAATAAAGAATAGAGATCCTGGCTTAGCATTGGAAATAATTCATACATACATTGTTGATATATTTTTGTTTTCCTTGTATGTTTACATGTGAACGAACCATTAACAAGATATTTAGCAAGATATCCATTGTATGGACCACCTCTGCTCTTTAGCGATTATTATTGCTTCGGTAGTTTCTGAAATCAGAACAAATACTCCAGATTTTCACATAAATAATTTATTTTTCGAGCCGAGCCGAGATGGCCTTGTGGTTAGAACACGTGCATCTTAACCGATGATTTCGGATTCAAACCCAGGCAAGCACCACTATATATATGTGCTTAATTTGTGTTTATAATTCATCTCGTGCTCGGCGGTGAAGGAAAACATCGCGAGGAAACCTGCATGTGTCTAATTTCATCGAAATTCAGCGACACGTGCATTCCACCAACCCGCATTGGAACAGCGTGGTGGAATATGTTCCAAACCCTCTCCTTAATGGGAGAGGAGGCCATTAGCCCAGCAGTGGGAAATTTACAGGCTGTTACTTTTACTTTAATTTCATTTTCATTACTCACGAAAGGGCCCTGTGTCGCATCAATGAGTTGGAACAGAGCTTGTGTGAGGCACAAAAGTCAATATCACACTTTGAAAATGTGAAAAGTTGTATAGACTCCGATGCCACACAGAGTCTTTTCAATGAGCTTACTAATTATGACTCGCTTGGTATGAACAACATCACCACTATTGACTTAACGGAGGATGTATCACAGTGTGAGAGCAGGATAGTCATGGGAAGTCGAACAAAAATTAAGAAATACATTAAAATTAGCAATATGATCAAAAGAACAAGAAAATTAATACAAAAGTCTAAAAATTCTAAAAATTTTATATTGTTAAGAAAAGAAAACATGAGTCTAATTAATGCTCTTAATTCTTGCTCTTTTGAACTTCAAGAATCAAAACATAAATATGAAACTGACTTAGAGCAGTTCCAAAATGAAATTTATAGACTAGAATCTGCTCTAAAAAATATTAGTAATAAATATGAACTGGCTCAAAAACAAATAGGAGAGCACATTCTTGCAGCTAATGAGCTATTGAATATCAGCAACTATAATATGGAGCGATTCGACTCCCTAACAAATAAGCACATAAATTGTAACTGTCAGTCCGTTCACACTGTGCAGCCACTTCCTATGGTCAATCAGTCACATAGTGTCAAAGAAAATAGTATTACCAAAACCATTTCCCAGAAATGTGTCACTACCAATATTAATAGTCCAAATAGTCTGGATACAATGTCTGACACTGTCTGTAATACTTATAATACATATATGTACTCGGACAAGGTAGGCCAGGGCATGGGATCATTATTAAGTAAGAATTTGAAGCAAAAAGTAATTAACATTTGTAGCCCAGGGATTCCATACATAGAAATGATAAACAAAATTAAGCAAACTAAATATAAGGAAAACTCTAATATTATAATTTTCTATGGAGACAGTTTATCAGTTAGGAAAAAAGATGTCTTAAAATCAATAAACATCCTTCTTGACATAAATAAAAATTATAAATGTAAATATTTACTATGTGCTTTCCCATATTCTAACTTATTAACGGAAGCACAAAATAAATACATCTATAATTTAAATCTATTTTTACATAGCATGACATGCCGTCATAGTGACGTATTTATTAATTTTGACATAAATAAATTTATATTTAACTTTAAGCTGACAAAGGATACAATGTACCTGCCACTTAAATATAAACGACATATAGCTACATTGTTAGCTTACAATATATTTGATCCAATTGTAGACACTACAATTAAAAAAAATATTATACCCTTGATTAGTAGTTGTGCTACTAACAATAATAAATTAAAAAACTAAGCAATAAGACAACGGATAAGCACTGTAAATATATTATTAGTATTGTACATCAGAATATACAGAGCTTATCCAGCAAAGATAACGAAATTGAATTATTTTTAAAGTACTATAATATTGACATATTTTGTATTAGCGAACATTGGATCTTGTCACATCAGCTACCACCTAGTATTAATAACTATAAATTGTCAAGTGCGTTCTTTAGAAAATTAACTAAACACGGAGGATCATTAATATACACAAAACAGAATATACATTGTAAAGAGCGAAAAGACATTGTGGATCTTTCAATAGAGCGCACTGTTGAACTGTCATGCGTGGAACTCGAGCATACTATAGCTATGTGCGTATACCGACCTCCACAATCGGATTTTAACCTTTTTGAATGTGTGATGGAGGACGCCCTTAAGCGAGTCTGTACTGGGCGAAAGAATATAGTTATTTGTGGAGATTTTAACATTGACATTTTAGTGCAATCTTCCATAAGTACTAGGTTCATAAATTTATTTCAATCTTATAATCTAAATAACATATTTTGTGAACCTACAAGAATATCAGCGACTTCCGCAACCTGCATAGATAACGTGTTTTGTAGTTGTGAGGCCGTTAATAAGAAAATCTTATCAAACCTTACATCAGATCACTTTGGCCAAATGGTGTCAATAGGTATAAAAAAAAATCAAAAGAAACGAAAAATCACTTGTAGGCCAATTACTGTGAAAGGTTTAATCAACTTCAATAATGCTTTACACTGTAGCCTTCCAAAATTGAATCTCAGCTCAAATGATCCCAACTCTTTATATAATTCTCTTTTACAACTAATTAATAACGAATTCAATAAAATATTTCAGTTAAAAACCTTTTATCAAAACAATGAAATGCAGTTCTCAGACTGGGCCACTACCGGTATCTATATAAGTCGAAATAAATTGTATGAGCTATATGAACTTAAGAAATATAATCGTGATTGTAAATTTATCAATTTTGTTAAAAAATATTCCAAGTTATTTAAACAAGTTTGTCAAACAGCTCGTTCGTTGCATATTAAAAATAAAATCTTAAAATCTAATAATAAAATGAAAACTACTTGGGATATTATAAGTTCGGAAACAGGTAGGTTGAAGTTTGATGCAGGGCAGTTATCCCTTAGTATAAAAGGCAAAATTGTAGGCAAAGATCTAGATGTGGCCAATGAATTCGAAGAATATTTCTCTAATATTCCTCTGAATATTACTAAAGGACTTAATGCGTCTCCTAATGACGCTTTAGACCTACTCAAATGTTATGTTCCCCAGAATGAGTTAGAATTTTCTTTTGAGAATATAACTCCGTACGAAATATTAAAAATGTTTAAAACATTAAATCTGAAAAAAACCTGTGATCTTTGGGATTTATCAGTCACAATTATTAACAATGTAATTGTTGACTTGGCTCCTTATTTAGCTATAATCTTTAATAAATGCGTACAATCTGGTATTTTTCCTGATATGTTGAAATTAAGTAAAGTAATCCCATTATTTAAGTCCGGTGATAAAAATGATCCAAACAATTACAGACCGATCTCTATTTTGCCAGTATTAAGTAAAATTTTTGAGAAAGTCATGCTTAATCAATTGCTATTATACTTTAACTCGAATAAGCTATTGCATTCTCAACAGTTTGGTTTTACTAAGGGTCGCTCGACTGCTGATGCGGGTGTAGCATTTGTTAAGCACATTTATGATGCATGGGAAAAGTCGCAAAACGCTATTGGAGTTTTTTGTGATTTATCAAAAGCTTTCGATTGCGTTAGGCATGATATTCTCCTAGAAAAGCTTAAATATTATGGTATCAGGGGCCCTGCATTGAAATTAATTTCCTCCTACCTTAGTGAAAGAGTTTTGAAGGTTGTGGTTAATGGTGCAAAATCAAATGGCGCTGTGGCGCAAATGGGTGTACCACAGGGTTCAATTTTGGGACCTCTCTTGTTCTTAATATATATAAATGATTTACCTTATTTCGTAAAAAATACTTGCGATATTGTACTGTTTGCAGATGATACATCCCTAATTTTTAAACTTGATAGAAAAATAAACAACTATGACGTTGTAAGCAGTGCCCTGTCGCGGGTTCTTGGTTGGTTTGACATAAATAATTTAGTACTAAATGCTAAAAAGACTAAATGTGTTTTGTTTTCCTTGCCAAATGTCAAATCAAATCCTTCTGCAATAACTTTGAAAAATGAAAGGCTTGAGTTTGTTGAGTCGACGGTCTTTTTAGGGATAACCCTTGACTCCAAACTGCAGTGGGGCACCCATTTGTATGCCCTGGCAAGAAAACTAAGTAGTGCCATTTATGCAATAAAAATAATTAGAAAACTTACGGACATAAGTACTGCTAGACTAGTTTATTTTAGTAATTTTCACAGTATTATGTCATATGGAATGTTGTTATGGGGTAATGCAGCAGAGATTGAAGTTGTTTTTATTCTACAGAAAAGAGCTATCCGATCTATTTACAATATTAGCTCCAGGACATCATTACGCGAAAAATTTAAAGAAATAGGTGTATTAACGGCTGTTTCACAATATATTTATGATAATATAATCTTTATACAAAAGAATATTAAAAATTATTCTATCAATGCTGATGTACATACTATTAATACAAGAAATAAGAATAAACTTGTAACCCCCAGTTTCCGTTTGCATACGGTAAATAGAACGTTTTTGGGCAATGGTATACGCATATATAATAAGATACCGGAAAATATAATCAATTTACCATTTTCAAAATTTAAAAATATTATTAAGACTAAATTAATAAATAAATCATACTATTCATTAAAAGAGTACTTTTTGGAAAGAAACGCCTGGAGTTAGGCTCGGGTTCCATCATAGGACGCTAATTACTGTCAATAACAGCATTGTAAATGTGTTTATTTGAAAAGAGCAACTATGCGAGTTTCTTGCCGTTTCTTCTCGCTAGAAGCTGCTTTCCGAAACGGTGGTAGTATTTGATTATTGACGATTCAAAAACGCTTCATTATGAAGTTTACTTGAATAAAATTGATTTGATTTGATTTGATTTGATTACATAATATTTACCAGTAAGACAGCAATATTGCACTCAGTGGAGCTGATTTGGTGATAAGGCTTTGTGCAACCCCATCTGAACAGGTACTACCCACTCAGTAGCCACCACCAAGATAGAGAACACCAACTAAAGATAGAGTTTCTTTTATTCCGATTGTTAGGGTTAGTGAGCCAATGTCACCATAGGGACTGAACTCCTATAGTTGTTAGCACGTTCACGGTGTTAATAATAGCAGGGAGTTTTTGACACACAGGGTCTTATGCTAGTATCGATATATATATATATGAAAATAGATGATATATTTATTTTTATTACCATACTTTGATAGTATAACGGCTTCACAGACTCTAACATTAATTTCACTCTTTTTGTCATAATTACTTTGTCATTTGAAAGAAAGAGACAGCATCATCTAATCACGCCGTATGTTTATATAAGTATACATGTTATCTTGGTTATCTTTTCAGATGTTACAAACTTGGAACTTGAAGAATTAAGTGAAAGGAAGGTAGCAAAAAACGAAACGGAAGATATTACTGAATTTTGATAAATGTAATCTATTTTTAATATTATGTAAATAAATTATTCTAAAAGTCTAATAAACGGTATACTTAATTGGTTGTTTTAACATTTCTTATATAAAACGTAACATAATATGAGCCAGTATAGTACGACACAACTTAGATAAAGCATCGGCAAAATTCGTAAAACCGATCACATCCGAATTAAGTGCGCTCTCCCAAATTATCAATATTTATGAATGTGTGAATATGATCTTTGCACAAACGTAATAACTTGTATTATCCTATGACCTAATATATTTGACACGTCAATTTACATGCGCTTGCTTTCTCGAGTTGAACTGACACGAGAATCTATAGCGACGTATGTATAGCGCGATAAGGAGCTATTTCTATTGGTTGTATAAATCGGCAGTAATCAGTTTTATTGAATTTGTCGATGCTACATCTAAGTAATGACATACTATACTTTATTAAATTATTGTAATCTTCCTCTCGATAACAAATTTAAGACTTGATAATCTGAAGTTACTCGGTCCTAATTAAGGACTAATAATCGCTAATATTTATCAGATTTATTTCCAGCACACTTTTCGGGTTAATATTTTGTGAACAGTCTCGAGTACTAAGTACACAAAGTATACTTGTTTCTGAAAAACGAACTTTATAACTATCAGGCACAAGGTTCAAACCATTTCTTGTTTAAAGATTACGCATATGTATCTTATATTTTGACCCTTATACTCTAATCATAATCGATCTTCTCAAATTTGAACTTTGTTGTATGGACTACAAAGTTCATAATACAATAATTACAAGATATTTTTATATCGTTATATCATTACACAGCGCATCTTTTAATATCGATACAAGTACTGATTAAAAAGAAAAAAACAATCTATCAATAAGACAAGACAAGCAACACCTAAAAAGCGAGTGAAGCCGGGGACGACAACTTGTTTAAAATATAATCTGTATAAATAAACAGACTATATTGTGTTACTGTACATCTGTTTTGGCTAATTTAAATGACATTTCCTTTTATCATCTAGTTTGCAAATCTGTAGTCAATTTCAGCTCCATTGTGAGGTCATTAGCATAATTATTTAAATTAGTATTCAACAAATCTGCCTACAATTATGAATTAAATTTTGCCTCAATATGACTAAACTAGCTGTTTTGCTTTGAAGTAAATCTCATGTAATATTATTAAAATAGCAATTAATAATTGGTCTGTTTGGATATTCTATCTACCTTGTGTTTCGTAGTTAGGAAAATTTATATAATAATAGGAAATTAACAATTATTATAATTTGAATGAGGCAAAGATTCTTTAAGCTTAATAACACCTTTTTAAGACAAATCAATATGCACTTAAAAGTTAAAATTTTTTTTTGCGTATTCTTCTGTTTCTACAAATTAATATGTTTAGCTAGCTTTAAATCTAACCGACGAAATACTGATGAATAACAATGATCAAAATATTTCTCTAAGTAAAATGAAATGAAAAATATAAGACTACTTAAAAGTCGATTCACGATTACACAATGTAATTATTGTTACTTTTGGAGCCGGTGTCAGCCAAGAAAAAAATATAGTCGAATTGCTAATCTTCTTTTTGAAGTCGGTTAAAAAGGAGAACAGTCGGCTTAGGTATGTAGTAATATTATTAACTTTGTACATATAAAGGAAAGTAGCCTAAGCCTTTGCGTACATGCACAAGTTATATATGTAAACAAAAATAATTTTAATGTTATAAAGACAAGAATAAAAACAATATTACTTATTTTTGCCATATAACTTCAGGATAAAACCCTAGTGTCGTGGTATCATTTTATATTAAAAAAATAACATTAAATTGAATAAAATTAGACAAATGCAACAAATATTCGCTTTCTTATTCAACAGACAAAGTCACAAAGCTAAAATCCGGTAAGATCAATAAAATGAATGAGATATCCACGCAGGCCCGCATAGGCCCCGGGGTAACTGGTCGGGGCGATGGCCCCCTACAGTGGTGGCAACGCCGACTGCAACTACAGCCGGGTCGCTGGGTGGATTGCAATCCATGGTGTTCGATCCGGGTGGGGTTCACGCCACAGGGCGATCAAGCCTTGGCAATCGGCAACCTGTGGCGGATCCCACTGTGGTATGTCCATGTGATGGCTCAATAAAACTTCAATGGGACATCTTTTAAGTTTTTTGTCCGTATAAACATTTACATGTCCGTACTTCGAAAGACTCGAAAGCTAATTGACTCTACATCAGAACACCGATCATCGAAGACCAGAGTGAGGCAATATACACATACATTATCCATTATCATATTACGTACGAAATCAGTCTATGAAGTACATATATTAGATTAGTAGTCATTAGTAGTTATTTTATAACTACTAATGAAAAAAAAGTTAGCACTCTGATAACTAAATCTTGTGGTTCAGTACTCCGAAAACATTTTAGTCTTAATTTTCTAAATTTACGTGAATGACAGAATATTATTTATACAGATGCGTACCCAACTTCATAGTAACTTGATTCAAAAGGACCATTCAAAGAGCTCTTAAGTTGATCTACAAAGTAATCTACCTAACCTAGATTAAATTTATATTGGGTCGTTTGTCCTCAAAGGTCTAACTTGTTTAGTCTTTAAATATGATAAAACGAAGTAGGCGTTTCTTTACATCAATATGTTTTCTTAATTTTAAAGAAGTTTATTTTCTTTTGAGCTTTATATTATTTACTTTAGTTCGCGTGAAAGACACCACGTGTAAGATAAATATAAGAAGGTGTGATAAAAAATAGTACTTATGATGTTGTTCAAGTTATATGCAGTTTCATCTGGATATGTAGAGACTTTCTATCTAGATAAGGCCTAGCGGTTAGAACGCGTGCATCTTAACCGATGATTACGGGTTCAAACCCAGGCAAGCACCATTGAATATTCATGTGCTTAATTTGTGTTCGGGTCGAGCCCGTGATCAGTATAGGTGCATACTGTGTTGTTCTATTTTAAAAATCTCATACGATCCTTTAGTCTCCAAGTTTTGCATTTTAATAATAAATTCATAGAAGAGGACCCCTTTGTGATAAATTATAACAGTAAATTTAGTGCGGATAGTGTAAAAATCTACGTTTTTTCCCATTTTTAAATGAGCAAAATTATGAACATTGAACTTATAACAGTCATCGCTTTGTGCATCGGTTAGTGATATATGTGTTTGTGCTAATGAGTTTCATATTGAAAAAACCAAGCAAGTTCATTGAACTTTAACTTATCTTTTACACGGCACATATAGTTCCTAATATTCACAATCATCATTAAGATATCCGTGGCGCAGTGGTTTACGTTGAGCTTTACGCATGTAAAGCTCAACGTACGTGTACGCATGTAACTGTGTCTTGTCGGTCTCGAACTCAGGATGATCGCATGATCATCCTGAGTTCGAGACCGACAAGACACAGTCTTTTTTCTTTTCAAGTGACTTTTAATTGAATATTCTCGACCTAATAATATCTTAACCAATAATGGATTTCTCATGCTGCAAAAAAACTACATCTGAGCCGGGAGGTCCTTTGGTGTGCACATCATGTGACCGCGAATTTCATTCGTCGTGTGTCCTACCCGATTCTTGTATTCTCGATGAACACCTAAAACAATCCTGGCGTTGTTTATCGTGCTCTAATAACTCACCTAAAAACGATACAAATAGTGGGCCTTCCAATAATGTAACTAAACGATAGAGACAAAAAACCAATAAAAATGCTGCTTCATCCGACACGGTAATTACAAGCTCAAATAAGAAAACTATGAGTCAAGTATCAGCATCTTCAGACGATATCCGGCAAATTATAAAAGTCGAGTTTAAGGAAGCTTTTTTGAATTTCCAACATATTCTGGAAGATCTAAAATCTGAAATTACTGTTCTGCAGAAATCCCTTCAGTTTATGAGCGAAAACTATGAAGCCGTAACAAAAAGAATAGATATCGTCGAAAACAAATTTAAGACTTGTGACTCGTTAAAATCTGATTTTAAAAACCTGAGCTCATCTATAGAACTAGTACAGTCTGATATAAATAAGAAGGAACAATGGTCACGCCGATCAAATATCGAAATAATTGGTGTCCCGGAATCTAAAAATGAAAATTTAATGCAGCTATTCAAAAATCTATCCAACCTGGTCAATCACACAGCATGTTCTACCAATGATATCGATTTTATTACTAGAGTTACACCTAAATCTAACGACAGCAAAAAACCTAGGCCAATTATAATTCGTTTTCTTTCCCGTTATAAAAAAGATGATTTTTTAGCTAAACTTCGGGAAAAAAAGCATTTAAAAGCTTCAGATATTGGTTATGCAGGCAACAGTGGTCGCATTTATTTTAATGACCACTTAACTAGTTTCAACAAAATGCTGTTGCGTAAAACTAAGACCTTAGCTCGTGAAAATAATTATAAATACGTTTGGGTCAAGAACTGCTCAATTTTAATTAGAAAAAATGATACTTCTCCTATTTACCATATTAATGCCGAAATTGATTTAAAAAAAATTTAATCTGTACTTACAATTTGTATTTCTCGATGCATACATTTGAATATTTGATTGTTAATCTGTTTTTAAGAATTGTATTGCTATATTTCTATAAAATATATCGACCAAATTACATAAGTGGGATTTGGAGAAAGATGAAACTATGCCCATATTCTGGACAATATTTCCACATTATGTTTATATATATGAATACGGGTTGCTTATGTTTAATAATCTTGGTATTATCAACTAGACGGTTACTTTCCTTTGTAACCGTTAGTTGGTTAGCATATAGTTATATTAAGATCTTATGGCTACTAAGGTGAATTTATTTTATCAAAACGTTCGAGGTCTACGCACGAAACTTAACAATTTATACTCGAATGTTCTTCATTCAGATTATGACGTGATTTGTTTGACTGAAACCTGGCTGTTACCGAGCATTCATGATTCCGAATTATTTGATTGCCGTTATACAATTTATCGTTGTGATCGTGATTATTCTTCCAGAAACGATTCTATGGGCGGAGGTGTTCTTATTGCCGTACGTAAGGGAGTGTCTGTTGGCGACGTGGTTATTAAACCTTCTAATAACGTATATTCCTGTGACATATTAAGTTTGTGTGTTAAAATTAAAAATAGCAATAACCAATCTAGATGTAGAATTTACTGCTGCTATTTCCCTCAATGTAGTACACAATGCGATGACCTAATAAATTTCTACGAAAATATCTCCGAAACGCTTATTGTGAACCCTAGGGATATCTTTCTGATACTAGGGGATTTCAATATTCCTTTTGCGGATTGGTCAAGATCTAGTGATTCTACGTCAGCTCAAGTACACGGATCTAGTTCTCATGCACTTGTCACATCTATGTCAGCTTTCATGAATTTTAATAATCTGAAACAATATAATTTAATTCCAAATTACCATAACCGTCACCTTGATTTGATATTTAGTAACTCTTTATGCTTAGTTAGCCATTGTTTATCACCATTGGTTAAGGAGGATTTACATCATCCGGCTCTAGACATAGTCCTGAAGGATATTCACTTTAGTACCCTTAAAAATGCTCCCCGTACTATTCGTCTATTTAATAGAGGGAATTATGAAATAATTAACAGTGAACTCTCTCGAGTGAATTGGTATGACCGCTTTCATGGACTGGATATAGAACAAGCAACTAACTTATTCTACTTAATAGTAAACAAAATAATAGATACGCATATGCCTTCGAAAACGCTAATTGGTTCTAATAAATATCCAGTATGGTTTACACCTGCTCTAATAAAGGTTTCCAAAGAAAAGTTGATATACCACAAAAAATGGAAAATCTATGAGAACTATAGCGATTATAGAACTTTTAGTTTTTTACGCGCTAAATACAAGCGCTTAGAGACTGAAAGTTATATAAAATACATAGAGTACGCGGAGATGATTCTAGTCAGAAATTCACGTTACTTTTGGACTTTTGTAAAATCTAAAAGGCAGTCGACTGAATTACCTGACGTGATGTTTTTGGACAGTATCTCAGCCGACAATGGCCATGATATTAGTGACTTATTTAATGGCTACTTTTATTCTTCCTTCGTTCAATCCAATTTTGACACAGTCCGTGGTGTCGATGAAATAAATAGCCTGGATTCTTATAATAATCACGCTCTTAACTTGGCTTCTGTTGACATTTCATTGTTTAGTGTCCAAAAATATTTAAAACAGCTTAAAATCAATAAAGGATCTGGGCCTGATGGAATCCCACCTCTTTTCTTAAATAAATGTTATAAAACTTTATCTTTAC
Organism: Vanessa cardui; assembly: GCF_905220365.1. Classification (NCBI taxonomy): domain Eukaryota; kingdom Metazoa; phylum Arthropoda; class Insecta; order Lepidoptera; family Nymphalidae; genus Vanessa; species Vanessa cardui. The sequence goes on from NC_061134.1 coordinate 14,160,110, forward strand.
CTTTATATTTACTATTTTCTCTATCTTTAAGCTCATGTACTATGCCTTCTATTTGGAAAAAGTCCTTTGTCGTACCCATCTTCAAAAATGGTAATAGACATGACATAAGAAATTATCGGCCCATTTCAAAATTAAGTTGTATACCTAAATTATTTGAGTTAATTATTTATGATATGATTTCTCCTTTAATACGTCCTTTAATCTTAAGAGAGCAGCACGGATTTGTCAACAGAAGGTCAAATGAAACGAACCTTTGTGAATTTACGGACATTGTTCTCGAGGCTATGGACGGAGGACATCAGGTAGATGTCGTGTACACCGATTATTCCAAAGCATTTGATAAGATTTCTCATAACATTCTTATTACTAAGCTACGGTCTATCGGTGTGCATGGCGATCTACTTCGCTGGATAGAGTCATATCTAAAAAATCGTAGTCAAGCTGTTACTATAAAAGGGTACTGCTCTTCATTTATTCCGGTACCATCCGGAGTCCCCCAAGGATCCCATTTGGGGCCCTTATTGTTTAATATTTACATAAATGATATCGATAAAGTGTTTAAAAATTCTAACTTTTTATTATTTGCTGATGACAACAAAATTTTCAAAATTATACGTAATAATGAAGACTGTAAGCAACTACAGTGTGACATAAACTCTTTATATAATTACTGTAAAATTAATTCTCTTTTCTTAAATATTAAAAAGTGCAACGTTATTACATTTAGTCGTAAAAAAAACATTATTAAATACGACTACTATTTAAATGGTGAGATACTAAATAGAACTACATTGGTAAAGGACTTGGGTGTTTACCTGGATTCTAAATTACTCTTTGCTGAACACATTGATAAAATTACATCCAAAGCTTACAAAATGCTTGGTTTCATATTGAGGATTTCCAAGGAGTTTAAGCATGTTTCAACGTTTGTATTACTATACCAATCACTCGTAAGACCTCTTTTAGAATATGCTTCTACTGTTTGGAGTCCTCAGTATACAGTTCATATAGATAAAATAGAAAGGATACAACAAAAATTCATAAAACATTGCAAATTTAAGTCGTGCAGTAACCCGCAAACTTTAGAGCAGTATCAATCGTGTTATAATAGACGAATCGAACGCGATCAGGTCATGTTGTACAAAATTCTTCACAATTTGGTAGACTCGAACTATCTTCTTGGTGATCTTAATTTTAATTGTCCTAGAATCAACTCAAGACACAAACCAACATTTAGCTTACCAATAACTAGAACAAAATTCGCAAGTAACCGTTTTGTCTATAGAAGCTGTAAGCAATTCAACAATTTGTTCAATGAATTTGACATATTTTATCTTTCTCTCCCCAAATATAGAAAGTCGATTGAGGCTGTATTAAGCGATAACATTGTGTAATCTTATATCTCTTAGTGTATTGTTTTAAATATAATCTATTAATGTGAATTATTGTGTGAATTTATTATTTTTAATTTACTATATTATTTACTGCCTTACTTAATTTTTAATTAGTTAATGTCATTATAATATGTCTATCTATTTTTAAAGTTCGATTTAATTTAATTTAAATTAGCTTTGAAGATTGTTAAATTTAAAATTTTAATTAAATTTTAATAATAATTATTTGCATCTATACTGTAACTGTAAAAATTGTATGAATTATTTAACATAGGAAACAATTTAGGTTTAAGTAATAGTTTTTGTGTCAAAATTTTTATGTATTCTATAGTTACTGTATGTTTCCAAAATAAATAAATAAATAAATAAATAAATAATTCATCTCGTTTTCAGCGGTGAAGGAAAACATCGTGAGGAAACCTGCATATGTCAAATTTCATAAAAAATTCTGCCATATGTGTATTCCACCAACCCGTGGAAATATGCTCCATGCGTGGTGTATTATGTTCCAAACCCTCCCCTTAATGGAAGAGGAGGCCTTAGCCCAGCAGTGGAAAATTTAAAGGCTGTTACTTTTAATTTTCTATACTAGATCTGTATCTCACAAGCTACTTAACACAAGCTGTAATACAAGGTATTATGTTGTAGTTCAAAAGTGAACCAACAACTACAGGAATCAGATCTTTATTCTCATGACTGACGATTCAATATGTCGAATTTATATTGAGATGTTCGTGCAATACTTATAAAAAAGACATATTTTTATTTGTTTTTTTTTTTTTATTATTTATCTTCACATATCCAAATCATATAAATTGTTAAATAAACCAAAGAACATTTAATATTACAAAAGAAATTTAGTAAGGCTGTCACGAATAACAGACATCAAAATATGGAATATTCTGCAATAAACTCAAATATGCAATAACGCTGAAGCTGACGACAATATAGGGACAGTAAAGAGACGATAATAAAATAAAAGTACTTGAGAGAAATCAACATATGCCATGCATTCATTTTAGGGTTCAATTGGAATCATAAGTAAAGTTTACGAAGAAGTATTACATGTGTGCAAATAAATGTATAAAGTTTTTCTTCTTTTTATGGTATAGGTTGGCGGACGATTATATGGGCCACCTGATGGTAAGTGGTTACCATCGCCCATAAACAATGACGCTGTAAGAAATATTAACTATTCCTTACATCGTCAATGTGCCACCAACCTTGGGAACTAAGATGTTATGTCCCTTGTGCCTGTAGTTACACTGGCTCACTCACCCTGTTGACCGTTGAAATGACTACTGTTATTTGGCGGTAGAATAACTGATGAGTGGGTGGTACCTACCCAGACGGGCTTGCACAAAGCCCCACCACCAAGTAATATAAAGTATACAAACAGTTTACGTATGGTCCCAATGCTTGATAATGACCCCAACTTCTGACGGTGTACATTATTACCTGACTTTTCGAACTACTTCTCTGTCATTTGATTACATCAATTAATAGTTTGCGCTTTAATTAACTATCAAGTACAAGATGACTCGAGACACAAAAAAATGTCTTAGTAATGCTCGAGAAGAATTAATTTTGCAATAATTGACAAGCATTTTGTCCACCAGAAGATCTCCATACAGAGAAGCCTTCGAATCCCGGCAATGGTATTTGAATAACATAATTGTCTAATGCTAGATTCAATTTTCATTCGAGTCAGCTTAAGTCCATTCTAAAGCGCTTGTGGTGCTCTCTGGTATTTAGTTTGATTAGAATTTCACATGAATTGCATAAGCCGGCTTCACATACAGTAACCATGTGTAACCACTGTGTCAAAGACTTCTGCTATCTCCGAAAACCATATCGAGCTTATGCATTCAAGATATTATTCCTAGGAATTCATTTCAACGAGCTGAGATGGCCCAGTGGTTAGAACGCGTGAAGCTTAACCGATTATTGCGGGTTCAAACCCAGGCAAGCGCCACTATAGATACGTGCTTAATTTGTGTTTATAATTCATCTCGTGCTCGGCGGTGAAGGAAAACATCCTAAGGAAACCTGCATGTGTCTTATTTCGTCGAAATTCTGCCACATGTACATTCCATCAACCCGCATTGGAACAGCGTGGTGGAATATGTTCCAAACCCTCTCCTTAATGGAAGAGGAGCTTAAGTTACACTGGCTGACTGGCTCACTTATCCTTCGAACCGGAACATGACATGATAAGATTATTGAGTCATTTAAATGCTATAATTATTATAATCAAAATTAAGTACGTATTATTTTTATAAGAAATGTCACACATAAATACATCTTATCATTATGTTCACATTCAAATATGTAAAAGCAGTGTAGTGATCGGTATGGATGGAGTGGGAGTAAAAAAGAAACATTTATCATCACACGGCCATTGTATGCCAAAAAAGTAGCAGTGTTATGATTCGACGGCCTCAATTCTTTTAAATATATTTTAAAGAAGTTAAGCCGTATAATCCGCTTAGCTCGGCTCGTGATACGATTATAATAATGCTATGAAAATCATACCAGAATTTTATGAAAATTTAAATGGATTCAATTATTTATCCGTATCTGTAAATACAAATTATATTATACCAACTAAAATTTTGATGTATTCATAGTGACCGACTGTCTGACTGTCTGAAAGCCGCGAAGGCAGATCGTGATAAACTTATACTGGAAGATATCGTTAGGAAATCTGTATGTATTGGATTTGAAAATTGTGACGCGTGTGATGAAACTACTGATGAAGAATTTACTGCACTCTTTCTGTTAGAGCGGATTATAAGAGGAAAATAGGGTAAAGTGATGATGACCCAACGCAAAAATCTACCGGTTCGGAGTTAAACACCGCGGACCTGAGAAGAACCGGTGACAGAAATTCACCGGCATAAATATATATTAGTATAACATGTATTTTTGTCATTTGAAACAGCTTGGAGGCGATCATCTTATTCCCAAGGTGTGCAGTCAACTAGAAAGTCATTAGTATTTCGATTCCAAAATGTTATTATTTTGTCAAATTTGTGTTTGATGATGATAGTGTTTGTTAAATTTGGTGATGTATAACATGCTTCCTGCAATATGAGTAATTTCGTGTAAATGGACGAAAGTTTGCGTCAGAGAGGAAGGGCACCTTATCAGATTTGGCAAAGGAACGCGCGGTTATAATCGCCCGTCGGATGGCACGACCCATTTTCCTAGACATAATGTGATGCTGCTCATTATCAACGTGAGATATTCTAGGTCACATCACGTGACTATTTAAATCCTAAACAGTTTTTGTAATATCGGTAGTTCTTTCTTACCATTAAATTCTAGATCGTGTATTAGTCATGGCAATCTGTATATTTTACTCGGAAAATACACTAGAATGTGAATAAAAACATCGTGAGGAAACCTGCATGTGTCTAATTTCATAGAAATTCTACCACATATTGAGCATTCCACCAATCCGTATTGGAACAGCGTGGTGGAATGTGTTCGGACTCTCCTCTCTCCCTTAGCCCAGCAATGGGTAATTGTCTGGCAGTTGTTATGTGTTGTTGTTTTTTATTATATTAAAATGATATCTGCGCAAAGTAAGGAGTCCCAGCACGTTATACATTATGCTCGGTAATACCTACTAATGTAATAAATTTCAAAACAAAATTAATTTTCCATTTATGAGCATCTGTTCTATGAATTTAAATTTTAATTATTAGATTATAATTTAATTATGATTTTAATATAAATCATATTTTATAAATGAACATTGTTGATTAAAATAATTGTTGATGTATACTGTGAATTCTATTATAATTTGAATTGAAGTTTGAAGGGAATGAAATAATATAATTCGAAAGAAAGGAGGTTATATACACATATATCTTGCGTTGCTCCTCCCGTCCTTGTTACAACATATTTTTCCTTAGACGTTATGCAGTTAAGTTGATTCCCAAACACATTTCGTATCCTAATACAAACATTTGCTATTTAAGTTATATATAATTTAAAAAAATAAAACGAGCTAAGATGGCCCAGTGGTTAGAACGCGTGCATCTTAATCGATGATTTCGGGTTCACACAGGCAACAGACAAGCACCACTATATATATGTGCTTAATTTGTGTTTATAATTCATCTCGTGCTCGGCGGTGAAGGAAAACATCGTGAGGAAATCTGAATGTGTCTAATTTCATCGAAATTCAGCCACATGTGCATTCCACCAACCCGCATTGGAACAGCGAGATTGAATATGTTTCAAACCCTCTTAATTAATGGGAGAGGAGGCCTTAGCCCAGCAGTGGGTAATTTACCAGGTTGTTACTTTACTTTACTTACTTTAAAAAAAAACATGTAGCTGTAATTATAAAGTATGTAAAAAATATATATAGAGTCAGCGTGTGCCACGTCTTCCCATAAGGAGACCAGTTCGAAGTCCAGCGCAGATCTGCCAATGTTCATCACGACAAAACATAAAACGCAATAATGTATTAAAGAAGAATGTAAATAATATCTGATGTAATGTATGATCGAATATAAATGATGTAATGATAAAACGAATGTAAATGAGGCTAACATAACTTTGTATTTTTTAAATATTGAAAAAGAGTAACTACTAAGTTTCTTACCGGTTCTTCTCGGTAGAATCTACCGAACACTTGAACACTTACTAGCTTAGCTTAATTGTAAAATGATATGGTAGCTTCACTTAATTGTAAAATGACGATTCAAAAGTGCTTGTAGAAGCCTACTTGAATAAAGTTTATTTTGATTTTGTAAGCCCGTGGATGTTGTTTATATAATATACAAAAAAAACATACACCTGGCAATTATGAGTATCCTTTTCTTTCCTAACCTATCCCCGTAGGTCTTGGAACTCTGACGGTATCATAAGGTTATACTTATTATACAACGAAATTGCTTTTTCTCTCCGGGCTCCCGATAAAAAAATATATTTCATCATAATTTTATATATTGTAACGTAATTACTGAACGAGTTATGTAAACTTGATTCCGTTTTCTCATATCACGAAACAATTTCGCACGATTGTATAATAAAAATTCTCACATCTTCATATTACCATAATATTGCTTTACGATGCAAACATTTGATGTAAGTCAATTTCACGCATATAAAATAATAACAGCAAACGGCGCCATAACAGGGATGAAATAAAGCGGTCTATTGGAATACATAATATTCGTGTTCTTACTTTTATTTTATATACGTATATCAAAAATAAAGCGAAAATCTTTCATAATAGAAGCTTTATTTTAGAAGTTTATTTTACTTGCTTTTTTATAGTCGAAAAATCTACCACTGGTTCGGAAATTAACACCATGGAATTGAGAAGAACCGGCGAAAGCAACTCCTCTGGATTATACATTTTTCTTCATACAACAAGAGACAATACATTTCGCGATTGTCAGACTTAACACGTGTAATAAACTAAGAAGTCATTAGTGATAAAATATTCTTTAGCACACAAGGGCTTTTTTTACGATTCTTCATTACATTGTATAAAACAAAGTCGCTTACCGCTGTCTGTCCCTATGTATAGATCTTTAAAATTAAGCAACGGATTTTGAATTGAATTTTTTTATTATATAGAGTGATTCAAAAGGAAGGTTTTTGTATATGATACATGGACAATAGCAAAGAAATAAGAAAAAATCTGTAGTATATTTAGCGTCAGCATTGCAGCCGTGTGAGGTCGAGGCGGGTCGCTAGTACTATATAATAGATTAAATTGGTTATGTCTTTCTGTAAATGAAGAGGCTCTTGGGGTATTTATCCATAATGGTAATGGCGATCGCACCAAGAATTGTAATACATTTGAACATTGGAATTATTTTAGCGCAAGTGTTATTGGGTAATTCAACGCAAACCGTATCTGTTATTACCTTAAAAATGACGACCTCTGTGGTCGAGTAGTGTGTACACCGGTTTTCAGGGGTACGCCACTCCGAGGTCCCGAGTTCGATTCCCGACTGAGTCGATGTGGATTATTAGTAGTTTTCCACGTTGTTTTGGGTCTGGGTGTTTGTGGTATCATCGTTACTTCTGATTTTCCATAACACAAGTGCTTTAGCTACTTACATTGTAGAGTAATGATGTTGCCTCATATTTATTACATCTAGTATTTACATATTTACATAAAACTTTGTTATAACAATTACACATATATGTTAAAACTTGCATTAAGACAATGTACAAATATCCTTAATCTATGTTTCTACATAGATATAGTATGTTTGACACTATACAATATTTTTGACCATCATCCTGGTAGTATATACAGATACAATATTTGTAAGGTCTGTGTGACTTTTTGCAAAATCATTCAAACCAATATGGCTGTGGAAAAACCTTGCAACGAACCAGTTTGGTTGAGTTACGTTACGTCACGATAACGTTTCGTTAAATTGCATCATGATAATTATCATCAGTTGTTCTAAATATTTACCTGTCACGGCGTCTTTTGTTATAAATTTTGATTAATTCAATGACGCGTTCCAGATAACAACATTAGATCAATTGTAATGAAACTATAATGAGATTATTGAAAACAGTGTCCATAATTTAATATGTGGGTTAAATAACGAGGATTATACTTTTACATAATGAGTCGAGATGGCCCAGTGGTTAGAATGCGTGCATCTTAACCGATGATTGCGGGTTCCAAGCTCCGCTGAATTTTCATGTGCTTAATTTGTGTTTATAATTCATCTCGTGCTCGGCGGTGAAGGAAAACATTGTGAGGAAACCTGCATGTGTCTAATGTCATAGGAATTCTGCTCATGTGTATTCCATCAACCCGTATTGGTACAGCGTGGTGGAATATGTTCCAAACCTTCTCCTCAAACGGAGAGGAGGCCTTAGCCCAGCAGTGGAAAACGACAGCCTTTTGTTGTTGTTGTATAATTCAGGAAATAATTTTATTAAATATGGTTAATTGAATTAAAATGATTGATGAGCACTTAGCTTTAGAAACCGCATCAAAGTTGTTAACCTTTTTTCATATTACAGAAGGTAAATGATCTGGAGGCTTATCTAATGAAAAGTCACTACTTGTTTAGGTTCACCGCCAGTAACGAAATTAATTATAAACAGATTTTCTATTTTTAAATGTTGAAAAAGAGTAACTACTGAGTTTCTCGCCGGTTCCTCTCATCAGAATCTGTATTCCGAACCGATAGAGGCTTCACTGAATGAAGTTTGTTAATTCAAAAGTACTTGAGTAAAGTATATTTCCATTTTGACACAAACAAATCACTTAAACATTCAATTTTACTGACCAATGAACCATTTCAGCTCTAGATAACTGAAGTTCCTACAAATTACAATTTAAGTAATTTGAATAAGGTTCGTATTGGGATTATCGGGATGACTATTTTCCCGTTGATGAATTAAAGAGCACGCGTAGTGGTTATGTTTTCGGGTCACAAGGATCTAGGACAAATCGAAACTAATTTGTCTCGTGTCACTTACGACGTTTCCAAAGCCCCTTTGTTAAACTTCAACTTTTTGGTGTATCTGAATGTAGACTTTGGAATTACTTCTTAGTAAAGCTCATCGAGCCGTGATGGCCCAGTTGTTAGAACACGTGCATTTTAACCTATGATCGCGGGTTCAATCCCAGGCAAGCACCACTGAATATTCATGTGCTTAATTTGTGTTTATAATTCATCTCGTGCTCGGTGGTGAAAGAAAACATTGTGAGAAAACCTGCATGTGTCTAATTTCATAGAAATTGCCAAATGTATATTCCATCATTGGCATTGAGACAGCGTGGTGAAATATCCTCCAAACCTTCTCCTCAAAGGGAGAAGAGGCCTTAGCCCAACAGTGGGAAATTTACAAGTTGTTGTTGTTATTTTGTAAAGCTCACCAAATTTTTACTTCAAAAAATCGTTGTAGATTTGTCTTGGTGAAAGAAAAGGTTCAGTGGATGAATAAGGTCGATTTAATAGTATGTGGATACAAATACAGACAAGCAATTGGGTTTTTATATTTATAATTCATTCGGGCTGAATTGTAAAGGAAATTGTTGGACGGCTACATGTAAGCGTTAGATCAAATCTTGTCCCATGTAGTTAAAGATTCGGACCCAGCGTTTGGATTGGATTCACGTGGTCAAGATTGTTTCTATAAAAAGTGGTGACATGAGGGAAAATAATATTTCATTTCATCATGTTTGAATAAATTCATGGATATATCATCATTACATAGCATAAAACAAAGTCGCTTTTTCTGTCCCTATGTCCCTTCGTACGCTTAAATCTGTAAAACTACGCAACGGATTCTGATTTAGTTGTTTTTAATAGATATAGTGATTCGAGAAGAAGGTTTTTATATGTAATATATGGACGAATTCGTAAAGAAACACTGATAATTTTAGAAGTTTCTACTGTGATATCATTGCACCCGTACAGAGCCGGGGCCGGTCGTTAGTATCGCCATAAATAAAAAAAAAATCTCGAAAGACCCTATAATTTAACATCATATCTTTTTCTGGGAAAATGAACCCTGAAGTTGTGAGATAAATAGATATAAGTACTTTGCTTCTATTAAAGGAATTTGAATTTCAAACGAATTAGTCGTGCTTTAACAAAGTTGTTGAAAATGTAATTGCTTATTTAATTGCGCAGACTGCTTACATCACATATGAATATAATTGGGAGCTGAAAGGCTTTTAATTGTGGGCTTCTTGTTTTCAACTAGAACATTAAAAGTGACCAATAATATTACAACAAAAAAATTGTTACAGATTGATTTGTATGTGTCTATCTGAGATATTTAGATTTACGTTGTTGAATTTAATACTAATGAAGAAAACTATTTGATGACCTCCATGGTCGGGTAGTGTGTACATCGGTTCGATTCCAGGCCGAGTCGATGAAGAAAAAGTTCATTAAATTTATAAGGTGTTTTTGGGTTTGGGTGTTTATGGTACCAAATCAAATCAATCAAACCAAAATAAACTTTATTCAAGTAAGTTTTTACAAGCAGTTTTGAATCGTCATTTAATAATTAAGTGAAGCTACCACCAGTTCGGAAAGTAGTTTCTTCCGAAAAGAACCGGTAAAAAACTCAGTAGTTACTCTTTTTCAACATTTAAAAAATACAAAATCAAGCTAGTTAAATACATTTATTTAAATTAATATATCCTGCTCGTAAGTCAACAGGTATTAACTCCACTTTTTTATCATCTATAAAATCTTGTATCGAATAATATGCCTTTTTACCAGTGTATTTTTTACAAACGATTTGAATTTACGAAACGGCAAAGGTAAAAATGTCGGCGGAATTTTATTATAGAAACGGATACCTTGCCCCATTAGGGATTTATTGACATTTCGGAGTCGGAAACTTGGTGTTATAAGCTTATCCTACTTCTTCTTTGTGCATATTCAACGATTATCATTGATTTTATCAAAGTGATATTGTTGTAAATATATTGCGACGCATCAGTGAGGATTCCTACCCTGTTAAAAACATCCCGAAAAGAGTATCTAGCTCCAAGATTATAAATAAACCAGATTGCTGTTTTTTGTAAAATAAATACAGATTCAAAATCTGCAGCGTTATCCCAAAGTAATATGCCTTATGATATAATACTGTGAAAATAACCAAAATAAACGAAACCAGTGGTATCAACAACAGTTAGTTGTCTAACTTTTCTAACCGCGTATGCTGCGGAGCTGAGTCTTCCTATTAGGGATGATAAATGAGGACTCCACTGAAGTCTGGAATCCAATTCTATTCCCAAGAACACCGTAGTATCGGCTACATCAAGACCGTTTAAAGATATATTATAATTTTGCTTTCTAACATTGGGTAGGGTAAAAACTACACATTTTGTTTTTTGAGCATTCAAAACCAAATTATTTACTTTAACCAATCGTATATTTATGATAATACTAGATAACCGTCGTTACTTCGGATTTTCCATAACACAAGTGCTTTACATTACATTTATACACTTACATTGGGATCAGAGTAATGTATGTGATGTTGTCCAATATACATATTTAAATTTATATTTTATTAATGATATAATATGTTGCGATATACGTAATAAAATAAAAAGATGAATACACACAGGTAATATATACAGTTATAAATAATAGTTAAAAAACAATACTTCGGATTAACATTTAGTTGCAAGTCATGAAAAAATAATTTACATTCTTAAAATAAGAAATGTTAAACTTGGGTGAAAAAGAATAATAAACAATTTCAATTTTGAACTGTGAACAATCTTGCATTTCCGATCAAACAAATAAATTCCATCGGAAGTTGACTGCGGTCACACAATTATTCGAACTGTCCACGTTGCTTGTTAAATAACTTAATTGAAAACTAGACTCGTATTCAGGCGAATCGTTTCAAACATTTCGATTCACAAAAGGCCTGTTTGGCTAATTGGACGTTAAAACCCTCGCGCCTCATGCCTTCGGAATCAGTCAGATGGTCTTATTCGTACAACTTGCGCCTGTATATTTGTTGATGTGGAAATTTTGATGTACCCAAAACTAGAAATACAATAACATTCGTGAAGGATCAAAGATTTCCAGACACAAGAACAGTGATACAAAGATTATTGTTACAAGTTTTCATAATTAATAGTAAATTAAAAAGCTTTGAAGATTGTATTTGAAAATTTGTAAAGCTAAATTGAAACTTAGTTAATTAATTTTAACTCAAAAACTAGTTGCTTAACAATGTTATGCAAAATACCTGGAACAGATAGATCAATTTTGAATTTTTTATTTATGTAAATAGAAGACAGAAATACCGTAGTTTAAAAAAAGCAGCTATTTATCATAGGTTATACCTATACCATAAAAAAAAGAAAAGTAATAAACGTGTAGAGAAACAAAAGATGGCAAAGACTATTTATAATATATTTATCTTATTATTATTTTTTTATGGAATAGGTTGGCGGACGAGCATATAGGCCACCTGATGGTTAGTGGTCACCGTCACCCATAGACAACGACGCTGTAAGAAATATTAACTATTCCTTACATCGTCAATGTGCCACTAACCTTGGAAACTAAGATGTTATGTCCCTTGTGCCTGTAGTAGCATTGGCTCACTCACCGTTCAAACCGGAACACAACAATACTGAGTACTGTTATTTGGCGGCAGAATAATTGATAAGTGGGTGGTACTTACCCAGACCGGCTTGCACAAAGTCCTACCACCAAGAATACCAAGAATACTTACATACATACCTACATAGCATGCGATGTATATTAATCCAGACCGCACTGAAATACCACGAAAAAGAAAGTTCTAAAAATTCTGCTTAAAAGAAAACAAATGCCAATCGGTTAGACCATGCAGTGTACTGGACGAGTATTTTAATTTAGTTTTCCATTTTTGCTGTAAAAGAACTATTCGATATCATATATATTGATAGCTTAAATATTCTTATGTTTTTAAATAATATTTAGTCCGAAAACAAAGGTGTATCTCATTTTCTTGGAAACGAATACAACAATCCGTGCGTTAAATAATTTCTGCGCCGTATTATGTCAGCAACAGGCTCTTTGCTTTCCTCTCTTGGTATCTCAGTAAGTACTTATCTGTGAACAGTTTAAAATGAAAATTAATAGCGTAGAAAACTTATTATAAGTTTAAGAGAATTCATAATTTAATCGCTCTGAGGTCTATTGGTTTAATTTTAGGCTGTAGGTTTCGAGGCTCTGGATTCATACACCCCAAAGTTGGGGTAGAAGAAGTTTTTGGGATGTTCATGCTAATAAATTTGGCTTATAGTTTTTTATGATATAGTTTGGCGGACGAGCATAAGGGCCATCTGATGGCAAGTGGTCACCATCACCCATAGACAATGACGCTGTAAGAAATATTAAAATTCCTTACATCGTCAATGTGCCACCAACCTTGGGAACTGAAATGTCATGTCCCCTGTGCCTATAATTAAAATGGCTTACTCATCCTTCAAACCGGAACACAAAAATACTGAGTACTATTATTTGGCGATAGAATAACTGATAAACGGGTGGTACAAACCCAGACGGGCTTGCACAAAGCTTGGCTACCACCAAGTAAATAAGGTATTTTATGTGTCCCCCGGTAACCGGTAACGTATATAGCATATTAAAATAATCGGTGGCCAAGGTATTACGTAACAAATGTACTGACTTTCTTAACTGATAATTACAAGCAAACTCCGGCAAGGAGCACTGAAGTTTTATATTTTTAATTCATGTCGTGCTTGGTACTTAAGGAAAACAACATGAGGAAACCTGCATGTGACTAATTTCAACGTTAAAGCAGCGTGGTGGAATATGCCCCAAATCTTCACCTTAAAGGGACAGGAAGCCTTGGCCCAGTGGGAAATTAAAAGACTATTAATGTAATCAATAACTCCCTTAAAGATATTGAACGTAGCATTACATAGCACAACAAAATCCTGCAGTAAAAATCTTATCTCTATCAAAAATCTTCCGCCCTAGACTGACATCTGAGATTGTAATAAAATAAATATTGTGTTTTCAACACAAAAACACCTCACAATCTCATTAGCAATGAATGACTTGCTAATAATAATAAGAAATATACCAAACGCTTCGTTTTGCTTCTGTGCGTGAAAACAAACCTTGAGTCGTCATTTGTTCGAGCGATGGGGTTTTCAAATAATCGCAGAATACTTCCTGCATCGAATCTATGTCTTAATTTGTTTATATTAATATTAACGCTACACTTAATTATCCGTATTAAAATTAATAAAAAATATAATATTTTTTCTTTTGCTATAAAGATGAATGCCTACTGCCTGACTCTCATTCCCCTATTTAGTACTAAATACAGATCAGAATCCTAATTTTTATATTTATACTGGAAAATGGTTTGGAAAATAAACGAGTCACTGTCACGACTGCTAGTCTATTTGGATAGAGTGCCCTGAGAACTTATCAATCGGTGTAGGTACATTGAGCACGGTAGTGACGAATCATTAAATGACGATGCAGATAGCGAGCAGCGGAGACGAGTGCTGTCTGTGGGTGCGTCCCCAAAATTACGGTGCGTCAGTTCACAGGTACATAGTCATCATGCGCCAAAGCTCTTATCGTAACTGGAAGAGCGCCGACAGGCTGAGAGATTTCTGAGGAGTTTGACCACAGAAAAATTTTGCCACGATAAGGGTTCAGAACCCTTATCGTGGCAAATTTTTTTTTTTAAAGAAAAGCATAAACAAATTATTTCGGTAGTTTCTTTGTGCTATAAAAAACATCAAAAAAATAAATAAAAAAATCATGATATGGAAATTTTGGAAAAACAATATGTATACTATAATATACATTGCTACGTTTACTGTGATTAGCGCATTTTTGGGACTGTATATTATACTATACATTGCTTTATTTAGGTAGGGTTTGAATTAAACTGCTTTTAACATTTACCAAAAAATAAACGGCATTATTTTAATTAAAAATACACATATTACTGATCATAAAAATATTTAATTATAAGAAATATTTTTTGTATAAAAACTTTACCTAATTAAAACCCTAAAAAATGTTTTTATTATAAAAACGTAGACCCCATTGCTTGTGGTGACTCTAAAAAACAATTTAGTTTTTTCACATAACAAAGGTGAACCTTACAGGCCCCTACAATTGCCTATAATGATATTAATGATATTAATCGCCAAAAAATCTGGTATTTCTTCTCTTGTAACTTTTATGAATCTTCCAGTACTTTGTATGCTATTTAAATTAGTGTGAGTTATAATGATATCTATTAAGTCTTTTGTAAAAAATCTATAAAATTTAAGTAAAGAAGATCAATTAGATGAAACATTTTCCAGAAACATAGGTTTTACTATTTCTGCATTGTTTTTGAACTGTGCTTTTTGCCAAAGAAAGGTAAATTGATTTTTCTAGTACAGTAAAGAGGTTAAGGATGAAATTGAAATTACTGCGTCATAATTACTCTCTGATGGATTAGAAAACACCTTTTTAAGAATAAAAGTAAGAGGAACTTCAGTTGTTTCGGCATAATTGTCATCTGTATGCGTTCCGTCATCATCAGAACTTTGTAAGAGGTTTAACCTTTCGTAGCTGGAATTTATCGAGGCTGTTTCGGAACTTTCTGCCGGTCCAATCATTCCAGCAGCTTCATCATCGCTATTTGCCACATCACTTGAGTCAGAGTCTGCATTCTTTTCAGGCACTAAGGATAAAATCCGCCTAGCTTTTTCACTCATAGCAGTCTAAAACCAAAGCAAAAGAAACATGCAAAACAACCATCCCAACCATCATGTTAGTAAAGCAATAGTGTGTTAGAGATAGGTAAATACTTTATTATTGGTCCCATAATGAAGAAAATTATTCATGCAGTATTAATAAATAATAGATAATACAAAATAATAATAAAAGTAATAATATTTTTATGGGAATCGAGCCCACAACCTCGTGAGTGTCTCAGCAGACGATTTCTAAAACACCTGGGTAGTAGGTTCTTTTTAAATTATAATAAAATTGATTCAGTAGTTCAAATAGAAAAGAAGATTGCAAGTATCTTAAATTTATTTTAAAGTTTAGTTAGTTTAGAGTAAAACAATATTGATCCCGTGAAGTTAGCAATGTATATTATTCTATACACATCAAATGAAAGGTAAATTACTCCTATTGTGGCATTGTATAGTATAATATACGTTAGTAAAAAATACGACAAAATCATGCTAATTCGTATGGTGACAACAGCAATTTTATAAAAATATGTAAGTACAGACATTAGAGAATGTTTATTTTATAAAATACATACACATTAAGGCGCTTAATAATAAAAATAAAATAAAACTTACCTTGGATAAAAAATAACGGTTCATCTTGACGGTTATTTTTCAAATTTGATTTAACATTATTACAGATAACGTAATATTTTTATTTTTTATGTGTAAATAAACGTCTAGAAATGTCATTTGTTCAATAAAAATATGTTAAAATATATTTGTTATAATTGTATATTTTTGTGAAGTTATACGTATAGTATACTATACAAAATAAAGATAAGGGAGAGACGCTTCCAGTTTCATATCATTTTATAAATGATGCAATACTAGCATAGCATTAAAACTATTATACTTAATCTTATACTCGTGTATACATAAGCGTCTGAAATGAAAATATATATAAAAAATTCTGACGTGTAATATAATTATGATATCATTGAAATATTTTTAATAAATAAATATGTTCAAAATTTTTTTTATTAATAATATAACAATGTATAGCCAGTGGCGGTTTTACAAATCTGCCGCTACTTTTTTTCCAACATATGATTTATGTTCTATCGTCCTCATTACATCGGTTTTTTCCCGTTATTAGTGTGATTATAAACTAGGTGATATTTCTGTCAGTTACTAGATTATTTTTCCAACCCGCTATGTAGTGACGACTAAACGCATTACGGACGTAATGTGTATACATATAATTATAAGCTTTTTTTAATTTCTGTTAGATAATAACAAATTTGGGCTAAATCTACCGCCCCTCTAAATCTGCTGCCCTATGCTCCAGCCTACTTAGCCTGTTGGTAAATCCGCCACTGTGTATAGCCAAGCATTATATTGTAGTAAACACACATCTCATACACAAACAACAACACAGTTGTAGACAGTAGTTGCATAAGAGCATGATAAATAAAGCTTGGAAGAAATTGACACCCCGCTGAATCGCACCAAGACACTAGCTAAGAAGGGCTGTGGGTACATTCAACTCAGATCCAAGGATCTCGCATGTTGTTATCAGTCAAGACCATCGAATACCTTTTGAAAGGTTTCCTGGCGTAATGATTTTTTAAATATCATTGCTCTTATGATTAAAAACATAAATACATTGTAAGTTTGCATATTGTTTATCGACTTACGTAGAAAGACTTGTTTTTGTTCATAAATCATTACGTGAATAAGGAAAAATTTAGCACATATCTAAAAATTTCATATTTATAAACAATTGAAATTTCTATTAACATATTGTAGTCAGTATTGTTGTGTTCCGGTTTGAAGGGTGATTGAACCAGTGTTACTACAGGCACAAGGGACATAACATCTTAGTTCCCCAGGTTAGTGGCGCATTGACGATTGAAGGAATAGTTAATATTTCTTAGAGCGTCAATGTCTATGGGTGATGGTGACCGCTTACCATCAGGTGGCCCATACCACAAATCTCAATTACGATTCTTGTGTTCTCCATATTGTATATCTAGTTAAATAATCTTAATGACATTGGTTCGTTGGTCTAATTACTAGATTATAGGATGTAGATTTTTAAGTTTAAAATCAATTATTAGTAAAACATTTAAGTAGGCTCTAGTGAAGACCTTTTTACTACTTAAAACAAAACAAGAGACAACAACAACAATAAAAATAGACTACTTAAAAGTCGATTTACGATTATATAATGTATTTATAATTATTGCTATATTTGGAGTCGGTGTCAGCCAAGTAAACCCTACAGTATATCTATCAAAAAACAATACGAGAATACTTTAAGAAATATGTTTTTTAAGAATTCCCTTTTATACGATAATATACTGCGTCAATCAATGGGCTCGTATCGCTTCTTTCTTTTGATTGTTGAGGCTTGTACCCGTAGCTGACACTGGCTCCAAATAATATAACAGTAACTACGTTACTTACGTTATATAATCGTTAATCGACTTTTAAGTAGTATAATATTTTTAATTTCATTTTACCTAGGACTCTAAAAAATATGTTAATTATGCAATTATTTGTATTACTGTTTAATGCATTTTAATTTGTTTAAAATATTGTTTTGTTTTAAGTCGGTTTTTCTTTTTGTTAAAATTTTTATTTTTTAACAATAACTTAATAATAAAACAATTAATAAATTGAAACAGTTAAAAGCATTAGTGTATTATTATAGAGAAACGGAAACCTTACCAAAAACCTGGTTTTAAGCAAAACGGATGCGTGTTCTTTGTTTTTCAATATTTTTCGAAATAATGGATTATTTATATACAGAGTTATTGGTAGTTCGACGTATTCCCGTTAGGTTATACGATAGGTGACTATAAAAGTTTTAGTATTAATAAGTGAATTATTTTTCAGTTATCACGTTTTTATTAAAAACCCTTCTTACAGTTTATATATATCAGTGTGGTAAATTTACAGAAATGTTATTTTGATTGGAAATTGAATTCTGAGAAATGTACTAAAAGGTTGTTGAAACAGTTGTCTAAAAGTGTACCTGTGTTTGCATATTCTTTGTTGACTGCTCAAACTGAAATTAAACTGAAATTAATTTGTTGACTGCTCAAACTGAAATTAAATTTTTTTCAGTAATTATATCGAATTGGATTTCTTAAGTTTTGTTGAAATTTACCTATCTTTGAATTGTATAATATTATGTACTATCAATTGATCTATTGATAAGATCTAAAATTTCCCCTTCTTGTATCTTAAGCCATTGAGCTATACTCGCTTCCTAGTATACAATATTTATCCTGTAGGCCTTGAAAAAACATGAATTTTAGCGCAATATTTTGTCTATTACATATCATTATTTATATAATAATAATCTATACAAAAATAACAAGAACGTTTGACTAGCTACCAACTTGCTTGTGTTCTGATAACTATATTTAACTATGATAATAAATATTCCAAAGCTTAACGATGTAGATGTACCAGTTTTGTTTTTATTTTTTTAATATTCTGAATAGAATAATATCCGAAAATATTTAATCATGACATTCCTAACAGTTCATCATAATTTTAGAAATTAATCTCTAGCCTTAATGTCTTCTATGTGTATCCAGGTGCCAGGTTACCTTTTTGTCAAATTTAATTATACTGGCTTAGCTATGCAGACGGATTTAATTTCGCCTTTATAATATTAGCCTGTTGTGTTTAAAGGACGGACAAAGGCAAATATTCTTCAAAGGGCTCCAAAACAATGTCTACTTCGAGAAATAAGTGATTTGAACAAAACTGACTTCGATTGCCGATGTTTCTTAAATTTTTGACATATCGTTTAAATCTGCCATGGTTGTTCTTTGCTAGAAATTGGAAAGAGGGCTTGTTAGTTTTCAATCAGTTAATTTTTTTTATGGTATAGGTTGGCGGACGAGCATATGGGCCACCTGATGGTAAGTGGTCACCATTACCCATAGACAATGACGCTGTAAGAAATATTAACTATTCCTTACATCGTCAATGCGCCACTAACCTTCGGAACTAAGATATTATTTCCCTTGTGCCTGTAGTTACACTGGCTCACTCACCCTTCAAACCGGAACACAACAATACTGATTACTGTTATTTGGCGGTAGAATAACTGATGAGTGGGTGGTACCTACCCAGACGGGCCTGCACAAAGCCCTACCACCAAGTAAATTCGTAGGTCTTAGTTAGAATAGTTTCTTTGCATCTCACATGGACCCATTAAATATATGTATATAGATAGCATCATAGGCTTTCATCATTTATCAGGTCAAAAGGCTGCTAAAACAGACTGTTATATATATCAGAAACAGCCGTGGAGAAAATTAATTAAGCACACGTTATGAAAATCCTAACCTTTCTATATTTTCATTAATCTTTCTTCTCCAATTATAAACACACACAACAAGTACATTGAGGATGACATAATTATGTACTCCAAATAACTAACTAGTTGATAAAAAGTTCATTAATGGAGTAGCATGTCTGTCTGTATTATTTCAAATGCAAATACTTTTCAGGGAAAAGTATTTTAATGTAAACAAGAAAATAAATTTAAATTTGCTTGTGCTAACCTCCGTATGTATAGATGACAGTGCAATTACACAGCACAGAACAGTTGAGATTTCATTCAATAGCTTGACGTGTTAAGATCCATCAAGAACGGCAGACACTTCATTGAACAAAATGTTGGAGAAGGATTACAAGAAAGTACCCATTGAGGATATTGAAAAAGAATTCAGTAAGTAGCATTGTAATATGTCGTATAATGTTTAAAATAGCAGGATGTTAAATAAGTGAACAACAACAACAGCCTATAAATTTCCCACTGCTGGGCTAACCTCCTCTCCCTTTGAGGAGAAGCTTTAGAACATATGCTACCAAGGTTTGGAAGATATTCCACTACGCTGTTTCAATGCGGGTTGGTGGAATACACATATGGCAGATTCTTTTATGAAATTAGACAATTGTTAACTTAAGAGCTAAGATGGCCCAGTGTTTAGAACGCGTGCATCTTAACCGATGATTTTCAAACCCAGGCAAGCACCGCTATATGTATGTGCTTAATTTGTATTTATAATTCATCTCGTGCTCGGCGGTGATGGAAAACATGGTATGTAACATGGATGAAAACAAGGTACTTGTTTTTATTTTGATAATATTGTTTTGGTTTTAGATCCCAGTGAAAAGGAACCTATCAAATATGGTCTTGGAGTACGTCACGTTCAAGCCGTTCTATATTTCATGTGTCTCGCCCTAGGCTACATATCGCGTGGTCACTTAGGTGTAACGATTGTTGGAATGACAATGGTTGACCATGATGCTCATGAACCTATACCTGTAACGGAAGCTGTAATTTATGAAAACAGTACCACTATTGATACAGTAACCACAACCGAAGGTTTTATTATAAATAAAACAATAGTTGATGATTTACAAGATAATATAACATTTACAGATAATAAAACAGATGTTAATTGGAATGTTTATAGAGTGAGTATTACTTTAAACAAAATAATGTGATATTTAACTTCAGGAAACTAAGAAAATTGAAATAGTCAGGTCTATTTTAAGTAGTAAAGTAAAGTAGCAGCCTGTAAATTTCCCAGTGCTGGGCTATGACCTCGTCTTCCATTAAGGAGAGGGTTTGGAACATATTCCACCACTCTGTTCCAATGCGGGTTATGTGGGTGCGGGTGGAATACACATGTGTCAGAATTTCTATGAAATTTGACATATGCAGGTTTCCTCACGATGTTTTCCTTCACCACCGAGAACGAGAGGAATTATAAACACAAATTAAGCACATGAATATTCAGTGGTGTTTGCCTAGGTTTGAACTCGTAATCATCGGTTAAGCTGTACGTGTTCTAACCGCTGGGCCAACTGGCTTCATCTATGTGAAGACTTAGGTATGATAATAGCAATAATGTTGTTATCTGTATACATCAAAAAATTATATCATTAAGATAAATTAATTCAAAGATTAAGAATTACGTTGTTAATAAGACAGATTTGAAATAAGATTGTATTGGTCACAAAATAATTGATGTATTTTCGAATTAACAATGATTCTCTATTCAAATTTCCAGACTTACGATTGGCCTAAATCGATTCAAGAAATGGTACTTGGGTCGTTTTTCTTAGGATACAGCATAATGATGTTTCCCATTGGCATTGTGTGTCAGCGTTGGGGTGGTAAGATACCGCTTCAGATTGCAATGTTTGTAAATGGAGTCGTATCATTTTTTACGCCCTGGCTTGTAACATGGGTACGTTTCACATTTTACATTTTATTTAATTGTCATCATCATTAATCATCGTTGCTTGTTAAAATTTTCTATCGTATTTATGTATTTCGTAAATTTCTCTTGGTCTGATTATGACACGCATATATTTTTCTGTTAGTCTTTTAGTCACATAGTCAAAGCTATTTTTTTTGTAATGACTTATTGACGTATGTACGTACGTAACGGAGATATAAAATATGTCTGTCAGTCGTCAAGATGAAAAAAAATTAAAGAAAGCAAGCATAACTGGTATCAAAGTATACAGAATTTGTTTAATTATGACAACACATAGAAACTTCTGAAGTTTTTCTTTACTATATTGTCCATGTAGTTATATAAAAAAAAACCTCCAATTACTCTATCTATTAAAAAAAAGCATCAAAAACCATAAGCATACATAGGAACAGACAGTGGTAAGCTAAATTGTTTTATGCAATGTAATGAGGAAGATAAAATCTGTTTCAGGGCGGTTGGAAGGTATTGTGTGTACTCCGTACAATGCAGGGACTTTCACAAGCCGGCCTGTATCCTGGTATCCTTACTTTATTAGCAAATTGGGTACCTGTAAGCGAGCGTGCAAGTCTCTCCAGCTATGTTTACACAGGTGAGTATCCATTATGCAAAGTGTTTGAGAAATTCACTGCTTGAATTAACTTGCCCTAAGATCGTTTTCATCAAAGGAAAACAAAGGAAAAATAGTTCTGGAATTCTTTAACGATTAATAAAATATAACATAAAATAGATGCTGCTTAAGTACGATACAACTTAGATGTAGCATCGGCAAAATTCGTAAAACCGATCACATCCGAATTAAGTCAAATTATCAATAATTCTTATGCGAATACGATCTTTACACAAACGCAATAACTTGTAATATTTTCGTCAATTTGATACTTCGATTTACATTCAGTTGCTTTCTCGGGTTAAACTTACAAGAGAATCTATAGCGACGAATAGCGTCGAATGGCGCGATAGGGAGCTATTTCTATTACAGGAGGTTGTGTAAATGGGCAGTAATCGGTTTTATTGAATTTTCCGATGCTACATCTGAGTTGTGTCGTACTATACTATACTATACCTGGTTAGTCTAGTAAGGCAACAGATAGTTAAATACATTTTTCAATCTTAAAATCGTCAGCACTTTTTTCGAAGTAGATATTACACTTGGAAAGATTGCTAAGCCGTTAATCCTACACTTGAACACATTTCGTGACCGTGTCAAATCTTCCGACTTTTTGGATTAATAGATTGAAGGAATAGAAAATGTGTATGTAGTAGTACACTTTAATACCTCCCGCAAAATTAACTGGTCTATCATTAACCATTTGTTTGTACTCTGTGGTCAACATCGGTCAGACAACCATACATTACATAATCGCTCTTTCAGAATTTAACCTAAAGAAAACACTTTTTAAATCGGTGTCACAATATTAATCTTACTTGGTCAAGTCATTAAGAAGACCATTAACTCAAACACAGTTGATTATTTCTTCAAATATTAGGATTAGGATAAAAGTAACAGCTTGTAAATTTCCCACTTCTGAGCTAAGATCTCCTCTTCCATTAAAAAGAGTGTTTGAAACATATTCCACAACGCGGTTCAAATGCACATGTGGCAGAATTTCAACGAAATTAGACACATGCAGGTGTTGTCCTCATCATCGAAATCATCGGTTAAGATGCACGTGTTCAAATCACTGGGCCATCTTTGCTCTCCACAGGGCTATTTCCGCTCTCCACTGGCCTATCTCCGCTCTGGAGGATAAGAATTTTCTGTGTACATATATTTGTGGTGTGGAATATTTAAAATAATGTGTCAATTATTGTTTGTTTTTTTAGCTTCTGCATTCGGCACTGTAATAGCGTTCCAGGCTGCTGGTATTCTTGCATTTAGTAGATTTGGATGGCCATCCACATTCTGGACCACCGGGATAGCGTGTTTTATCGGATTCATTTTAATATCACTCTTCGGTGCCGCTACTCCTAAAGACCATAAGTCCATATCAGAAGCTGAGAAAAATTATATTATGGGAGCAACTAGTAATAGCGTTGAAACGGTAAGTCTTTTTCTAGTAATTAATTAAAGCCCAGATTAAGCCTTCCTGGCGGGTCAGCAGAAAATCCTATTTGGGTCAGAAATGTTTTACACTAAAGTAACAATCATATAGAATGTTTCTCAATGATTGAATCTAGAAATTGTATCCTTTTTATACTCAATAAGCTTCATGGTTAAAATAACATGCATGATTTATTATAATTTTCATTGTAAGGTTTTGTGCAAAAGTCCTGGGCAATGACTCTGTTTAATCTAAGTAAATATAAGATCGATTTTATAGCTGATATAAATTGCATCATCTATGAGAAATCAACATAACAGCAACGCGCGTAACAGCTAGATTTAAATAGATACCTAAATCATTTTAGATAATGTGACATTTTTAACATGTTTGGTATGGGTTTAAAGTGAGCTAACATAAATAGAAATATGAGACAACATCACATACATTACTCTGATCCCAATGTAAGTAGCTGAAGCACTTGTGTTATGGAAATCAGAAGTAACGACGGTACCACAAACACCCAGACCCAAGACAACATAGAAAACTAATGGTAATCTACATCGACTCGGCCGGGAATCGAACCCGGGACCTCAGAGTGGCGTACTCATGAAAACCGGTGTACACACCACTCGACCATGGAGGTCGTCATAGCACAGATTAAATTCAAATTAATTAGTTTTAGAAGGCATCCACTGCCTGAATGTAATTCATAGAATTTAAATATATTTTAAATGTATCATTGCACTTAGCTAGTTTAGGATTTATTTTGATATTTTTGTGTAATTTGTAACAGAAATCCAAAGTTCCATGGAAGTTGGTTGGGAAGTCCATACCCGTATGGGCCACCATCACGGCCCACATGGGCAATGCTGTTTGTTTCGTGTTCTTCTTCATGCAAGTACCGACATATGTGTTTGCGATATTGAAACTCAACATTCGCAATGTAAGTTACTATATTAATATTTGATAAACAAAATGAGCCGAGATGGCCCAGTGATTAGAACGCGTGTATCTTAGCCGGTGATTGCGGGTTCACCCAGGCAAGCACCACTGAATAGTTATGTGGTTTAGTGTTTAAAATTCATCTCAATCTCAGCGGTGATGGAAAACATCGTGAAGATGTGTCTAATTTAATAGAAATTCTGCCACATGTATATTCCACCAACCTGCATTGGGACTATTAAATTTTCCAATTTATGTTCTGAGGCCTTAGCTCAGCAGTGGGAAATGTGCAGACTGTTGTTGTTGCTATCAACAAAAACTGTAGTAAACATTTAAACAAATCAATTGTTAATATTTTATACGAGTGCATAAGTAATGATGTTCTTATAAAAATCAGGTATTCCACAATAGATACACATATAATATATTTTCATCATAAACATGCACTTCTTTTAGTACGAAGGCATTCCAGGTGTGTAAACTATTTCGTAGATTGGTGAAATCTAATTTTGAATGATTATTTTTAGTAAATACATGTTCATTAACAGCTTGTAAAATTCTCACTGCTGGGTTAAGACCTCCTTTCCCTTTTGACACATACAAGTTTCCTCGCGATGTTGTCCTTCATCGCTGAGAACGAGACGTGTGACGAAGACTAATAAACATAAAAAAATCAGTGGTGTTTGAATGGGTTACCACAGGACTTTTTTTGGTAACTTCCCTGTAATATTGTTACTGAAAAATAATATTATTTTCGTTACAGAGTGGCTTATTATCATCATTACCATACTTCGCTTCGTTTTTCTCATCGGTGGGCTTTGGCTATCTATCCGACTTTTTAACAAACCGAAAGATAATGAGTATCAAAAATGCAAGACGATTATTTAATTCAATAGGTGAGTTTCGAAATCAATCGTTGGAATCGTTTCACTTGGAGGTAGGGCTTTGTGCGAGCCCGTCTGGGTAGGTACCACCCAATCATCAGATATTCTACCGCTAAACAATAGTACGCAGTATTGTTGTATTCCAGTTTAAAGGGTGAGTGAGCCAGTGTAACTACAGGCACAAGGGACATAGCATCTTATTTCCCAAGGTTGGTGGCGCATTGACGATGTAAGGAATAGTTAATATTTCTTACAGCGTCATTGTCTATGGGTGATGGCGACCACTTACCATCAGGTGGCCCATATGCTTGTCCGCCAACATATACCATTAAAAAAAATCAATTTGATACACTCGAAGGCATAAACTGGTAACTTCCAAAAATAAATATGAGAATAAATTGAAATTTGTTCAGCTCAATAATTTACAACTAGATAAAATAGAACGAAATGGATTTACATAAGTGAAAATTGGAAAGCATCCCTCAGTGTATTATATAAATCTATTTAAATAAGAACATTGAATATAAAGTTATTTCGATCACTTCTTTCAACAAAAATATCTTTGAGAATCGATTATAGTATTGCTTTTGAATGAGATTGACTGGTTAGGACTAACTTCTCCTATTATTAGGAGGTAAATTTTGTTTTGTTCTTGTTAAATTGACATCAAACTCTCAAATTGGGTAATATGTAATAGTTTCCAGTATATCGAATATTTTGATGTATAATAATGATCAAATTAAATAAAGTTCAGGTAAAAATCTTAGTTATAATAACTAATGGGGTTTAATTCTCTCACAAGAAAAAGGCGGACGAGTTTAGTACGTATGTTGTATATTATGATATAGGTAATTTTCTATCCATAGCATTATCCGAATGCTTCCAAAACTATAAAAGTTTTTGTAAAAGCTTTACTAATATTACAAATCTGAAGAGTTTCATTGTTTTGTATGGTATATTATAAAACCTTGAAAACTCTGGTACTGAAGTCATAGTCCATATCAATAGAGTTGGACGGCTAGACTATAAATTACTCGTAGGATTTTTTCGTCGGATACTTTTAGGTCTGATCTTTTTGTTTTTTCAAACTTTGGATATCTATTAATATTTATTAAATGAAAAAATAGTATTGAATTCTGAGATATCCTTCTGAAAAGTGATCTTTTTCTTTCCGGTTTTCCTACGTAGAAACTAAGTCAGAAGTCTTATATGAAACATAATCGTGTAACGCCTATTGGAATATAGCATATATTGATGTGTAATTTTCTAGCATGCGTGGTGCCCTCAATATGCCTGATGTCAGTGGCCTACACGAGGGACACGTTCCTCGCTGTCATCTGCTTTGTATTATTTGTCATGTGTCACTCTGCGATGCACACAGGCTGGATGGTAAGTTAAAACATTGAACATACTATGTCATAAAAGTTTATACAATACATTTAATATTTAATACTTAGAATTCGTAATTCAAGTTTAAACCTACTTCAACTACATTATGACTGTTTAAGTCATCAAAAAAAAACATCTTTTTTAAACTATGATTATTATTAAAACAGTAAAAGGAGTATCTTTGGAAAAACAACTTCTTTAAATGAGAATTGTTACAAAATAAAGACTTCGTGTGTATTGGCGATTTTTCATAATATTGCTTTGTCGTTTTTGATTTTATATTTTTGATATTAAAAGACTATTTTGGTCATAAGAACTTGGAATTTCAATTATCTACTTTAACTTCACACGAACATATAAATGAAGTATACATTTACTATGAATTTCATTGGACTTCTTGCTAGTCTTCTCACTAGAATCTACACTCCAAACCACCGGATTTACATTCAATACAATCTTGCAAAGAGCTGAGATGGCCCAGTGGTTAGAACGCGTGCATCTTAACTGATGATTTCGGGTTCAAACCCAGGCAAGCGCCACTATATATATGTGCTTAATTTGTGTCTATAATTCATCTCGTGCTCGTCGGTGAAGGAAAACATTGTAAGGAAACCTGCATGTGTCTAATTTCATCGAAATTCTTCCACATGTGCATTCCACCAACACGCATTGGAACAGCGTGGTGGAATATATTCCAAACCCTCTCCTTAATGGGAGAGGAAGCCTTATCCCAGCAGTTGGAAATTTACAGGCTGTTACTTTAATCTTGCAACACGACGATTCCAATGTGCTTGTATATTTGAATATTTTATACTAGTAGTCGACCGTAGCTTTGCTTGCTTGGTCAAAAAAAGTATGCCTACGTCCTTTCTTGGAGTTCAAGATTGCTTCATACCAAATTCCATCAAATTCGGTTCGGCAGTTTGGTCGTGAAAGACAAACAGACAGACAGACAAAGTTACTTTCACATTTATAATATTAATATAGATTACTGGACAACACAAAAAGGGCTGGATTGATTTAAATATTTGGATTAGACATAGCCTATACGCTGACTTAACACAAATACAACCTAACAAGTCCTCCCTTTGAACCAACCCCGCATTGAATTGCAGCGTGGTGGAATATGGTCCAAACCATCTCCTCAAAGGGAGAGTAGGCCTTTAGCCCAGCAGTGGGAATTTACAGGCTGTTGTTGTTGTTGTTGAAGTCCCCCCTTACGCGTGAAAACATGGAAGCTAGTCACGAATCATTGTTTGAATCACTAATTACTATACACTGTAATTTTTTTCCAGATTAATTATATGGATCTATCCCCAAACTTCAGTGGAGCTCTGATGGCGTGCGGGAATACAGTCACTAACGTGGTCGTGCTGGCTCTCCCCATCATCGTTTCCAATATCGTGACTGATGTGGTATGTATGACTTGCTCAAACACATTATAACTATTAGATAAGAAACAGACCTTAAAGTCGGATTGTTTTAGTCTTTATGCAGACGTATGATTATTCTTGAAGGTCTTTAGGTCTTGGGGTCAAATCCCTGGTTGGGCTGATAAAATGCTATTGAGATTTTATTGCCAAAAATTGTCAGCAGTAGTCTGAATTCTGCTTGAAACGTGTACACTTCCGTGCCTCAAAATAGACAGCGTGAACAAAGAAAGAAATATATATACAA
Organism: Vanessa cardui; assembly: GCF_905220365.1. Lineage (NCBI taxonomy): Eukaryota > Metazoa > Arthropoda > Insecta > Lepidoptera > Nymphalidae > Vanessa > Vanessa cardui. The sequence continues at coordinate 14,188,967 of NC_061134.1, forward strand.
TTAAGCTGGTAATTTTTCTTGTTAGAAAAAAAACCTGGCTGGTTTATCATTAGGATTTTTACCTTAATGATGGCAACAAGCTGTAATAAATAGCGGTGCATATACATATAATTTAATAATATTAATAACTGAATTCAAATATTTTCTTGTAAATATAACAGAATTTTCCCTCAAATCAATTATATGGTATAATATGAAACGAGGAATAGGTTGGCGGACGAGGATATGGGCCACCTGATGGTAAGTGGTCACTATCACCCATAGACAATAAATAAATCGCTTTAATAAATCTTAACTATTCCTTACATCGTCAGTGCGCCACCAACCTTGGGAACTAATTTGCTATGTCCCTTGTGTCTGTAGATCCACTGGCTCACTCACCATTCAAACCGGAACACAACAATACTGCGTACTATTGTTTAGAGGTAGGATATCTGATGAGTGGGTTGTACCTACCCAGACGGGCTTAAACAAAGCTCTACCACCAAAACTGCAATCAGCCATCAATTTTCTCATATGGTCGTCTCCCGAAACGAAATTTAAAAATAGAATACAGTTTTACATATTTAATAAAACCGGGCTGTAATATAGAAGTGCATTAAAAACTTCACAATATATTCAACGACAGAAGTTCAATGCAGTTATGAAATTCATAGCGCACATTTTTGCACCTCGGGGCGGGGGCATTACTCGGAGCGCGAAACGGAAAATATTTATGGTTATTTAAACTTATCCGGTCACTGTAAGCCTGAAATATTCCCAACAAAGAGTGTTCTATTTCTACTTTAACATTACTTTAGTAAGTATAATAACTGCGCTGCAGCCTTTTATATATTTGGTGTAGCATTACATAGCTTATAATTAAGCTCTCTGAATTAATCATATCACTACTTAGTATAAAACAAAGTCATTACCCGCTGTCGGTCTGTCCCTATGTATGCTTAGATATTTAAAACTACGCAATGGATATTTGGAAAGAGTCTAGATGACCCAGTGGTTAGAACGCGTGCATCTTAACCGATGATTGCGTGTTCAAACCCGAGAAGCACCGTTGATTCATATGCTTAATTTGTCTTTATAATTCATCTCGTGCTCAGCGGTGAAGGAAAACATCGTGAGGAAACCTGCATAAACCCGCATTGGAACAGCGAGGTGGAATATGTTCCAAACCTTCTCCTCAAAGAGAGAGGAGGCCTTTAGCCCAGCAATGGGAATTTACAGGCTGTTGTTGTTGTTGTAATGGATTTTGACGCGATATTTTAATAGATAGAGTGACTCAAGAGGAAGGTTTATATGTATAATCCCACCCCGGTTTCGAGACAATTTTAAGTAATACAGTATTAATTCTTATCCGATTAAGCATTTTGCGTTTGATATAGATCAATATGGCCCTATATAGCATGTCATTTAAATGAATATTCCCGAAGATATCTCATATTCTTGGTGCTAGGACATTGTGCAAGCCCGTCTGGGTAGGTACCACCCAATCATCAGTTATTGTACTGCCAAATAACAGTACTCAATATTGTTGTGTTCCAGTTTGAAGGGTGAGTGAGTTAGTGTAACTACAGGCACAAAGGACATAACATCTTAGTTCCCAAGGTTGGTGGCACATTGACGATGTAAAGAATAGTTAATATTTCTTACAGCGTCATTGTCTATGGGTGATGGTGACCACTTACCATCACGTGGCCCATATGCGCTTCCGCCAACAAAAGATATTACAGATTTAAAATAATGGGGCATAGCTGTTTGTAATGTATAATCACAAAAATCTGGACGTTTTTCATATCGATATTCTGTAGTGTATTTAGTAATAGCATTGCACTCGAGCGAAGATAGGGCGGATCGCTAGTTTAATATATTTAATAAGTAAATCAAAATACTTTTAAATAACAACCATGTATGGATTATAGGATTTTGAATCGACATTTGAAATAGCTGAGCTTCTATTAAGAAATCTCTTTCTTCTTGTCCTATTGCTTCTGAAGACATGAAAGGCAGATCTTACGTCTGTTCTGCATATGTACTGACAGTAATATGCAATTTTACTCTGTACCGAATCAACATGATAAAACAAAGTTCACTAAGAACAAAAATGCCTATTAGATCAATAATGAGAAATTAACAGCTTGTAAGTACATTGCTGGGCACATTGCTTTTGGAAAATTTGGAGCATATAAGTTTTTCGATGTATGTATTAACATCGGTAAACATGTGACTAAGTAGAAAATAACATACAGTCTTGTCTCCACAGACTAATCAGCACCAATGGCGAATCACGATGTTCCTGATGGCTGGCCTCACGCTGACCGCTAATGTCATCTTCATAATATTCATGTCTGCTGAAGTCCAACCTTGGAATGATAGTGACGGCAACACAGCGGACAATAAAACAGGTTAGCTGATTGCTATTACTAAATATAAGAACGTATGGCGTAATTAAATTACTAAAAGTAGATTATTAGTATTGTACGAGAATAAAGTAGACTGTATTACAGAAGGGGAGTTATTACCTGGAAACTTGGATTCTTACCGTCAAAGACACTTGATATGACGACCTCAATGGTCGAGTAGTGTGTACACCGGTTTTCATGGGTACTACGCTCCTTGTCAATGTAGAACAAGTACATTAGTTTTCTATGTAGTCTTGGGTCTGAATGTTGCACCGTCGTTACTTCTGAATTTCAATATCACAAGTGCTTTAGCTACTTACACTGGGATCAGAGTACTATATGTAATGATGCTTATTTATTTTCAAAGATATTACAGATTTGTAATACAGGGACATAGCTTTTTCGTATTGTAATTTTTTTTTTCTGGGTTGAGCTCTTGGAGAACACAAGTAAAGGGATGGTTGATATAATTAGTAGCTTTATAAACAAGTACTAGTAAGGTAACATATATCTTGAGTGTATGCGCACGTGCGTATATGATTTAGTGTGTGTATATATGTGTGCGTTTGTAAGACAATATTTCTCTGATTTCAAGGCAATTTCGTTGAAGGAATACAGGCCAATAATTTGATTTCTTTAACGTTTCTTGTTCATATAATTTTGAACATAAAATTTAGTCGTGCCCGACTGAAAACCTTCATCTTGGTTTAATAACTTTCATTATTATTTAAATAAGTCTGATTAAAAGGAAACCAAAAAGTTTCCTTACTATTGATAAATATGTTTTCTATGAATTTTCAGTTTATATTTCTCATTTCCGTACGAATTAAATATTACTGGTTTTCGAGATTAATCGGGGATTACCGATTTTCGTATTTTCTCGTTAAAATATTTGAAGCCTTGCAGATTAAAATAATATATATAAATATCTGTATTTCTGATTCGAACCTTTCATTCGGCGTACAATATGGTGCTTCGATTTTTTATTTTAATATTTTCTTTTAATTTTCATAAAACTTAAAATCAGAATCTATTCATTGGTACAAAATATATTCAGTACGATATTGTGTATATATATTTCAATTATTTTTTCATTCCAATGATAAATGGAAATTTCAGTATCACTACATAGTATAAAACAAAGTCGCCTTCTCTGTCCCTATATCTTTTTGTATGCTTAAATCTTTAAAACTGCGTAACGGATTTTGATGCGGTTTATTTTAATAGATAGAGTGTTTCAAGAATAAGGTTTTTTTATATAATACATGAACAATATAGTAAAGAAACGCTAAAAATTTTAGAAGTTTGTAATGTCATGTTTTAAGGGGCGGGACGCTAGTTAAATGTACAAATGTACAAAATGTAACTTTAGATTCTGACATATATTATAACTACTGAGTTTCTTCCCGGTTCTTCTCGGTAGAATCTACTTTCAGAACCGGTGCTTGTCATAGCCTATTGGAATAAAGTTTATTTTGATTTGATTTGATTATTATGAAAAAAAAAACTTTATATGTAACTTAACAAAATCTTTCTCATCATTCTGGGCAGTTGGATCTACAAAACTATTTTACTCATGATAAAATCAACTGACGTAGTAAACGCGTGATGATAACCTATTCATAGCATATGCATCACGATTTATTAACATATATGACTAAATCTTGCGAGTGATAAGCTACATATAAGCGATTGTCGTCACTTTTGTTTAACTTGATTTAACTAAGATTGTCATAATATGCTAGTTTGTTTTAGGCAGACAGGTTGACAAATGAGGAAACTTGTTTTAAGTTTTAATCTTAGACACTGCAATAAATACAAATACTTCTTACAATGTTACAGAACGCTTACTAAGACTATCTGGTACGTCTAGTGACTAGATATATGAGACAACATCACAAATATTACTCTGATCCCAATGTAAATAGCTAAAGCACTTATGTTATGGAAAATCAGCAGTAAAGACGGTACCTCAAACACCCAGACTTAAGACAACATAGAAAACTAATGATAATCTACATCGACTCAGCCGGGAATCGAACCTAGGACCTCGAAGTGGCGTAGCCATGAAAAAAGGTGTACACACCACTCGACCACGGAGGTCGTCAAACATGCTCCGGGGTCCTGAGTTCAACCCAATGTCTTAACTATCTCACTCAGAATATAGCAATACAATTTTGGTTTAATGATTGAAAATTGAATCTCTGTGTTTTATTTTCTTCTCTAAATTTTTATACATGCAACCTGAAGCACAACAAAACTCCGAAAAAAGACCTCGACGACAACCTTCCCTCCTCAATTTTTTAATGATAATTAGTATTATAATTTTGAAGAAAAATTTATACATACACGTAAATTTGTTCTTAAATACTGTGAGTCCTTAAAATAAATATAATAAGATTGCTGTTAAAGTGATCTTAATTATTCTGATTCGAATTAAATATAACAGAACATGGTCATCCTGCTTGGCTATTGGTCAAGTAGGACGATCACGATGACTGGCCTCGGAGTCTCCTTGCTTATCTCCTTAGGAAGCCTTTTTTTTTTTTTTTTTTTTTTTATGGCATAGGAGGCAAACGAGCAGGAGGCTCACCTGATGGAAAGTGACTACCACCGCCCATGGACACCTGCAACACCAGGGGACTTGCAGGTGCGTTGCCGGCCTTTCAAAAAGGAGTAGGCTCTTTTCTTAAAGGTTCCCATGTCGTATCGGTTCGGAAAAACCGCCGGCGAAAGCTGGTTCCACAAAGTGGTTGTGCGAGGCAGAAAATGTCTGAGAAATCGCGCTGTTGTGGATTTTCGGACATCAAGGTGGTGCGGGTGAAACTTAGAATTTTGGCGAGATGTCCGAAGGTGAAATTCAGCAGCCGGGATTAATCCGAACAATTCCTCGGAACATTCCCCGTGAAAAATTCGGTAGAAGATGCAGAGTGATCCGACATCTCTACGCAAAGCCAAAGGATCAAGGAGATCGGAAAGAGCTTGATCGTCGATAACTCGAGCCGCTCTACGTTGGATGCGGTCAAATGGAAGGAGCTGGTACTGGGGAGCACCCGCCCAGAGGTGAGAGCAGTACTCCATGTGAGGCCGAATTTGCGCCTTGTAAAGTTTAAGGCGATGGGCCGACGTGAAGTACTGTCTCGCCTTGCTGAGCACGCCCAGCTTTTTTGAAGCCAATTTGGCTTTGCCTTCCAATTGACCGCGGAACTGAACGAGGCTCGAAATATCAACGCCAAGTATTCCGATACTACCTGTAGCGGCTATCGGAATGTTCTCAAATCGTGGAGATACGACAAATGGTGTTTTTTTAGCGGTTAACGCGCAAACTTGCGTCTTTTTGGGGTTGAAATGGACTAGATTTAGCCGGCCCCAATTCGAGACTTCGTTTAATGAAGACTCGATTTCAGACACAAGTTTGTTCCGGTTCTCTTCGACGTTTTCCCGAGAAATATTAGCGCGGCCGGTGTATAAGGTGTCAACGGTACTGTCATCTGCATAGCAATGAATGTTCCCGATTTGCAACAAATCATTGATATGCAGAAGAAACAGAGTGGGTGATAGAACGCAGCCTTGTGGAACACCAGCATTGACGAATTTTAAGTCAGAGCATGCACCGTCGACAACGACCTTGATGCTCCGATCTGCCAAAAAGCTGGTAATCCAATTGCATAATTTCCCGGGAAGCCCATAGGAAGGAAGCTTCGAAAGAAGCGCTTTGTGCCATACGCGATCGAAGGCCTTCGCTATGTCCAAGCTGGCTGCTAATGCCTCCCCCTTGCTCTCAACTGCTTCAGCCCACCTGTGAGTAAGGTAAACTAGAAGATCACCGGCTGACCGACCCCGACGGAAACCGTACTGGCGGTCGCTAATCAGCTGGTTCTCCTCTAGATACCGCAGGAGCTGGCAGTTTATAAGGGACTCCATTATCTTGGAGAGCAAGGAGGTGATGGCTATAGGCCTATAATTGGACGGGTCTGAGCGGTTGCCTTTTTTAAGGATCGGATGCACCAAAGCTGTCTTCCAGGAATTCGGGACGACGCCTAATGTGTAGGATTGCCGGAAAAGACGCGTTAAGATCGGTGCCAACTCGGGAGCACATGTCCGTAGCACGATTGGAGGGATACCATCGGGTCCGCTCGACTTATGAATGTCCAAGGAAAGAAGTGCTTTACGAACTGCACTTTGCCGGAATTTAACCTCCGGCATCGTGGTATCACATCGCGGAATTGTTGGTGGAGATTTTCCTTGGTCATCCAGAGTCGAGTTCGACGCGAAGAGAGAGCCTAAAAGATCAGCTTTCTCTTTCGCGGTATGGGCCAATGACTCACCGTCTCTGTGCAGAGATGGAAAAGATGGCTGACAGAAATTCCCTAAGACAGCCTTAGCGAGAGACCAGAACGCTCGTGTTCCTGAAGGGAGACGCACCAGTCTCTCGCCAATTCTGCCAATGTACTCCGTCTTCGCCCTAGCAATCACGTTTTTGAGGGACCTAGAGGCAGAGTTGTATTCCTTTTTAAATGCGCTGGTATTTACATCACGAGACGCAGATGCATTAGCCCAGGTTTGATAGCGTTCCCACTTTCGGCGTGATGCCGTTTTGCAGAAGCGACCAAACCAAGGCTGGGACTTGCCACCGATGGGTACTGCAGAGTAAGGAATGAATAGTTCCATACCCTGAAGCACCACATCGGCAACAGAGTCAGCAGCAGCGTTCGGATCATCCGGCGAGAAACAAATCTGCCCCCATGGGTAAGATGCAAAAAAAGACCGCATCCCATCCCAATCTGCTGACTTGTAGTGCCATACTCGGCGGCACCCAACAAAGCGAGGCCGTGAGTACCGCACAACCGGCACTGTACTCCGGACGAGACAGTGGTCAGACGAGCCCAGAGGGGGATCGACGATAACCTGATAGCCATCCGGATGTGAAGTCAGCAGAAGGTCCAACAGGGAAGGTGTATGATCCTCCACATCCGGTATTCGCGTTGGCGAGTTGACCAGTTGTGTCAGATCATATGCTAGAGCGAAGTCCAGAACAGATCTACCCGTATGATCGGTGGTGCGTGAGCCGAGCCATTCTGCGTGGTGAGCATTAAAGTCACCCAGAATAATGATCTCTGCGGATGGAATCTGCTGAAGCACGGAATCTGTAGCCATTTGGACGTGCTCAACCAGTCGGTCGGTTTCGGCATTACCGCTATGGGACCTATAAAGGCACGCATAGATTCGCGGATGGTCATCGCAGTCTACACGCAGCCAGATAATCGATAGGTCCTGTCCTTCAAGGCTGCCGAGGCGTCGAGAACAGATATCATCTCTGACGTAAACGCATACCCCAGCTCGTGGTATAAAGGAATGTTCCAATTTGTACCCAGGGTACGAGAGAAAAGTCGTATCGGCAGGAGAAGATATCTGGGTCTCGGTTAGAAAGAGCAAGGCCGGCTTCGCCGTTTCCAGATGGTAGTGAACGGCGTTGAGGTTGGAGTTGAGTCCCCTTATGTTGCAGAAGTCCACAGCGAGGGTGGTAGGGGTTGCCTTATGATGCCTGCTCCGCTTGCCCCGAACAGTGGCGAGCGCAAAATTGCCCCCCCCCAGAATTCGGAGGGCAGCCTGGGCATCCCTGCTCAGGTGGTGTATGTCCTGAGCATGGATGCCCAGAGAGGGATTCTCCACCGCTGTCGCTGATGGTACCCTCCTGGGGTAATTTAACCAAATTCTGCACAACCATCAAGTTTTGGGGGGGAGGGGGATTGGGCCTCCGGAACTCTCACTTACCGGACGAAACGCGGTAGCATAACTACCACTTTACGCCGATTTTAAGTGAGAGAGTGGTACTTCCCCGGGCGTGCCGGCCCATTCGGCTGTAACCCGAAGGTATACAGCGTGGCACTACCTTGCAGCTACCGTGTTAATAGTTTAATAAATATCTCATGATATTATGGAGATGGCCGCGTGGTTAGAACCTTGCATCTTAACCGATGATTGCGGGTTCTTACCCAGGCTAGCACCACTGAATATTCATGTGCTTAATTTGTGTTTATATGTTCATCTCGTGCGCGGCGATGAAGGATAACAACGAGGAGATCGGCACGTGTCTAATTTTATAGAAATTCTGCCACATGTGTATTTCACCTGCATAGTGGTGAAATGTGTTCAAAACTTTCTCCTCAGAAGGAGAGGAGGCCTTGTCCCAGATATTGTGAAAGAGCTTCCTCAACTAATACTTATATGTTGTTTATGTATGTACTTAAATGAATAGAATGGACACACTATGATCATAATCAAACATTAACATTATTTTATATTATATTATTTTATATTATTTTATATTATTATCACATTATGATACTCCTTCTCTGTTTCAGAATACGAAGTCGTAGAGCAAGAATCAGAAAAAAAGAAAGAAATTGAAGATTCATAAATTATTTTTTTAGTAACCTAATTTTTCCTCAAATGAAGTTCTAAGTTAAGTTTTTTGAAGAAGCCTCTTTCTGTGTTCCATTAGGATATTATAAGATGTATTGTTTTGTATATTTATATATAAGATTTACATGTGATACGTTTATTATTTATGTTATATTTTAGAAATATTGTAAATAAATTATAAATATTGAATACATTTTTGTTTATTAATTCACTTTTAATAATATCCTTATACTGAATACAGCTGCATACATAGCTATTATATATGTATAATATTTAATATGTAGCGTATATTTTAGACAAAAGAACGTATTACTTTTGTTTTTATTTTTTATTTATTCTTGTGTATATATTGTGATGCGCTTAAAAATTAAATATTATTATATCATTTCTTCTTCAAACTCTTCGTGAAGTTCTAGGGGATATAAAGAATTAATAATGAAATATAATTCCAAAATGACTGATTATCCGGTAATATCCGGTAGCCCAACAGAATCTCAAATAACGTAGCAAATTATTCAAACGTGAAATGAACAGCAAATCGTTAAAGAATTTGCGTTGAAGAATAGAATGATAACACACGTTGGGAATCAAAGAATTGTTTAAGGATGTTTCCAAAAGAAATATGATAAACCGACGACCTCCGTGGTCGTTCATGGGTACGCCACTCGGAGGTCCCGGGTTCGAATCCCGGCCGATGTAGAAAAAGTCCATTAATTTTCTATCAATGCTGTCTTGGGTCTGGGTGTTTGTGATACCGTCATTACTTCTGATTCTCCATGAAACAAGGGCTGTAGCTACTTACATTAGGATCAGAGTAATATAATATGTGATATTGTCCAATGTTTATATTATAAAAATAAATTATTTATACAAAAAATACAAATATTATTAAAATAAAAGAATAGTACCGCTGAGTTTCTTTTTATTTCATTTTAATGAGTTTGCTCAGGTCTTGCTTTAATATTTTTTTTTCTTATTTCATTATATAAATTGCGCTTTGTAAACTGGTTACAATCGGAATAAAAACAAACACTGCTATAAATAACTAATCGTATTTTAAGCGTTTCTGACATTGTTAACTCCTTCCGTCACGTGTAGGCTGCGTTATTTATATACATACAATAAAACTGGAGTGTTTGTTTGTCACGCAAAATTAATCTGTCGAAACAATCTTGACCTTTGGAGTAATAGCGCAAAAAGCTTCATTAAAAGTATCGCCTTATTGTCTCCACTGGTGACAGGAGGGCTGGTTCGTTTTTTCTTAAAATGATAGGAATTGCGATTCAACGGAGAAATGCTGCTAGCATTCTTGCACCATTCCATGCGGTTAAGATTTATACAGTTACTATTTTTAATTCATATTTATGTATATTTAACCACTTAATGTTATAAAACGATAATAAAGTCACGCTGCCAGTACTATGCCATGACATAGTACTGGCCTAATACAGAATTAATAAGTTATAGCAAATGTGCGAGCTGACCGATAATTTTTGTTAAAATCAAACGAGCACGAGGTCGCAGGCACAGCTAGTTAATTATATAATTCAGTTATTTTAAGATAATTTAAATTAATATATAGATTTACTATCGCGTATAAACACTGAATTACAAGGTTTAATTAATATTAGTTCCACGACTGAGAAGTTTATCAGGTTGGACAGAGGCAAATAAAATCTGTGCCCTGATTTCTGGTGATTGTGGTTAAGACACTAAAGAGAGAGAACACGAGTGCATTATAGTAAAATAATTGTTGAACTACAACCATCACAGAGATTTTGATGTAACTTTTAAGTTAATTAAAAAAGGGCCTCTATTATCAAGTAAGGCTAAATCATCTATTGAAATATCACTTCAACATAATGGAATGTGGTCACCATCAGCCATAGACAATGGCATTGTAAGAAACATTAACCATTCCTTACATCGTCAATGCGCCACCAACCTTGGGAACTAAGATGCACAGCGTAACCCTTCAAACTGGAACACAACATTATTGCGTACTGTTGTTTAGCGGTGGAATATCTAATGAGTGGGTGGTACCTACCCAGACTGGCTTGCACGAAGCCCTACCACCAAGAAAATATAATAAAATAAACATAGACTTTATTTTTCTGTTTTATTTATTCAGTTGGAAAACAAGTACTACTAAAATATCTAAATAAACAGATGACATAAACAAAACAATAACGATTCCATATAAATATATTAGTAAATACAAAATCTAACCGCAATTAAGTAAAAAGATACCAGAATAAAAATTATATACATATAAGCAATTTATACAACAATAGCAAAGCTTTAGTAACGTTACAGATAGAAATAAGAGGCGATAACAAAAAATTACACGATCACAAATATAGAAAATAAGGTTATTCTAATATTCATTTTCTACTAAAACTTTTTATATATATATACAAGCTAATTTCCTGACTTGGTGATATGCGAACTTTATCCGGGTCCGATCTAAGCCTGATTAGTCTCTGGCTCATGAAGTCTGGTGCGATTAGTGCCACATCTTGGTGGACCAAGTTTGGCTCAAGATTTTAATCCTCTTTTTGTAAAACTTTACTTCCGTTAAACACTGCCATAGTTTTGAATTGTTAATAGAAGGCTTTCTCTGTGTCCAAAGAAGCAAATAAATTTAATAAGTTTATTACAATTATGAATGAAAATTTCACTACAATAGGTTCTCTCTCACTTGCTGATGAAACCTTGATAGGATGAGCATGATGATGATAGGGGCTCCTACTTAATTGTTACAGCTTGCTTATTCTCACAACATTATGTATACTCATAGTAACATTGAACACTTTCATAAAATCGGTGATAATCATTATATGTACACAAGAAGTAAAGATAAATTTAAAACGCCCCATTGCCGACTACGCAAAGGCAATAAGTCTTCCTTGGGGCAAGGTATCCGTTTTTATACCGAAATTCCGCAGACATTTTTAACTTTGCCGTTTCATAAACTCAAAAAATTTTTAAAAACTATATTGAATAAAAAGACATATAACTCAATACAAGATTAAATAGACGATAAAATAACATGGAATTAATAATTATTGTTCACTGGCTAGGCCGGATATATTATATACATATAAAATTATAATAAAATAAAATAACTGTATTTTTAAAAGCCTACTTAAATAAAGTATACTTTGTTTTTTTTATTATTATTTTGACACCATATATTCCCCTCCCCCCTTCACCTGAGTAATAGCACTTTTGTGTTTGCCTTTAAATAAGTAACAATCCAAGCACAAGTGACATAACATCTCTGTTCTTAAGTTTGGTGGCTCATTGCATGTATGATATCATGATTAATGTTTGTATTGTGCCCCATATAAAACGTGATTCCATCAAATTTGAATACGAATGAAACCACGAAGCAGAGCTAGTTACTTAATAAATTCGAAGGTTAAAACTCATTTGTTAATGAGTCAATCTTTACGCATTTTGGAATTTCAAACAAAGAGAAACAGATAGTCAATAAACCACAACCTAAATTACTTTAGGTTTTTAAATACTAAATAAACCACCTATAGATACAGCTATGTAAACAAAAAATACGATAAATGATAGTAAAGTATTTATTCATGATAACAGTGTTATGTATTAAAAGGATGCTGCTGTACCAGTAGACAAGGAAATAAGTAATGATAATCATAATTCATTTCTCAAAGGCAATTGCTAAAGCAAATTCGAACGATACTACGACATTATTGTAAATGAAATAATGAAAGTTAAGGATAATGAACCTAGTTCACAAATTAATGTTGTGGATGGTGACAGTGACTTTAAAGGTAACTATACGTTTGATCTGATTTTAAATTTGGAAGTGTTTGAATATAAAACTTACTACTAGTTTTTGAAACGTTTATCTAAGTCAATAAAAATTTGATAATCTGAATTATTATTGGTTGATATCAATTGATGACGCCATATTCAACCAATGACAGTTCAATTAAACTTTTTAACTCTTAACCAGCGTTTCAGAAACTGGAGGTAAGTCAGCCTTTAAAGGGATTATTTTTAAGGATTTTTCAGTTGTGACATAGATAGTAATTTTTTATTGATAAATAATGCCTATCTAGTCCTTTTTTTGAAAAATCTGCGTGCATGCATTCTTACATAATTGTAACTGATACTCGTAATCATTTTGACAGCGATTTTAAATCAAGCTGATGATTACGTAACTGATTACGTCACAATAGTATTTAATATAAATATATTTGAAATTGGATCTTAAAAACTTTGTCTTTGCAAATGATTAAAAACAAATTATTTTTTATCAGACTTTACTTAATTTTAGGAAATACCTTGTATCTTATATGTATGTTGTAATCAGTTTTGTTATGCTACTGTTTATGGTGTGTTGGTATATCATTTTAAAACTGTAACACATTCCGTAGTTTCTTTAGATAAAAATATTTGACTTAGTTGTATTGAAATACAATGTATCAAATAAATGAATACATTTTTGTAAAACTATTTATAGATTTTTATAAAATTAATTCCAGTGGTCAAAATTTGATTATGTAATAAAAATATTTTAGTTCTATCATTTATTTATTTTTACTGAATTATGTGAATCAATTTGTAAATCACAATGAGATTTGCGATGCATGGTTCCATCAATAATATTATAAGTAGTAAAATAAGCTCAAAAAATTTTTTTTTCTTTCGGAATAAAAGGAGCTCTGCTTATTCATAGTCCCTTATTGTACTTTAATTTTATTAACTTTGTATGTACTTTAGTTTCAGGATGGGGTTATAGGCATCAACAATGCTTAATTTTATTCTTTTGCTTAACAACTGCATACAGTATGAGAGCTTGTATGGGCGTGGCTTTGGTGGCCATGGTGAATCCAAATGTAGATACAGAATCATTAGTAACAAATCAATCATTATTAGAAATTAATGGGAATGGAAGTAGTTTAAATCCTTTTAATGACAATAATCCTTCAATGGATGATGTGAAAGCTGGAGGATTTCTTCATTCACTTCTCTTGATACCGCCTGTAAGTATAACCAAAAAAGACAATTTATTCAACAATTTATTCCCTTTTAAGTACAAAATACATTCATTGTTTTATAATCATACAGTTAGTTATTCGACCTTCCAGAAAACATAATATACTTCTGATATTAGATCTTTATCTTATCATCAATTTATATCTAAATTTTATCTGTGCGTCTTTAAAAATTCTAATTTATTTTAACAATGGGTTTGTTTCAGTATCCCAAATTTGATTGGAAGAAGAAGACACAGGACTATGTTCTATCTTCCTTCTTTATGGGTTACATGCTGCTGCAAATACCTGCAGGACAATTGGCTCATTTTTTTGGAGCTAGATATTTACTCACTAGTGCTCTCTTAATTAACTGTGTAATGTCTTTCTGCTTACCTTGGGCTTCATTCTACGTAAGTATTCCTTATAAAAATTAGTATAAAATTTATAGTCCATTATTTAAGCTACGCATTTTAAGGAAGGCGTTGTTTGCTGTAAATGGACTTTTATAATGATCTTAAGTATTAGATTTTATGTTAATTTTTAAAAGCATTTTTTGTGTTCTTTATTAAGCCCTAATAAATAAATTCAACCTTAATCCTTCTTTTTATACTTTTCTCATTAGGGTACTCAATAGGGTACTCTGTAATCTTCATAATTTAAATACATACAATTTATGTATGTAACGTATTTAATGTGGGATCTGCCTTATTAGAATTCTACTGAGACTTCTCTCAAGTTGTAGGGTCAGACCCAGGGCTCGGTTCAAAAGACAAAGGGTGAAACTTTATATTGAATAACTTAGACAATAATTAGCAGAGTAAAGCCAAAAATTAGAGGTTAACACTCAATATTGGGTAGCGAAGGGCTTCGTGACAAAATTTTGTTAATTATGCAAATTGGTGCTACAATTTAGTAATTGCTCACAAAGATAGAAATAAAATGCTTTAAATTGTAGGGAGGATGGATATTGACATCTATATTCAGAATGATTCAAGGGTTGAGTCAGGCCTGTGTAATACCGGGCATGCATACAATGTTCGGAAAATGGACTACATTAGAAGAAAGGGGGCGACTTGCTGGATTAGCGTATGGAGGTATAATCTTTTGTAACAATTGTAGTCATTTATAAGACATGAGTATTTCTTCTGAAATCTATCTTATTTTTGAACTTGTCGTTGGGTTTTGACAATCAATGATTTCGAGTGCGATGTTTTACAATTGCCAACAATGTTGTGCCTTAAAATGATTAATTTAATGAAATTTAATTACAGGTCAAGCTCTCGGTGCGGTATTAGGATTACCGATAACAGGATTCATTGCATCATCGCCATTGGGATGGCCAGGAATCTTTCGGTTCTATGGAATCCTCTCAGGAATAGTTGGTGGTGTAATCTGGGCCCTAGGAGCTAACAGCCCTGCGGAACACCCCAAAATATCAGTGGCTGAACGGAAATATATTGAAGAGAGCATAGGGCATACTGGAATGAATAAAAAGGTTGGAGTCTTTGATAAGAAACTACTATAATAAGTAATAACAAAAAGGGTAATACTTGGTGGTAGGGCTTTGTGCAAGCCCGCCTGGGTAGGTACCACCCACTCATCAGATATTCTACCGCTAAACAACAGTACGCAGTATGGTTATGTTGCGGTTTGAAGGGTGAGTGAGCCAGTGTAACTACAGGTACAAGGGACATAACATCTTAGTTCTCAAGGTTGGTGGTGCATTGACGATGTAAGGAATAGTTAATATTTCTATCAGCGTCATTGTCTATGGGTGATTGTGAACACTTACCATCAGGTGGCTCATATGCTCGTCCGCCAACCTATTCCATAAAAAGGGGTAAAACATGATACATGCATTTGCATACTACTGCATTGAATACTTGTATTTTATGAATGCAAGTTTAATAAAAATAGATTGGATTTTTAGAAATGAACCAGTATTGATCTTATTCCAATATCTACCAAAATGTTTCTAAGGATTTAAACTAAAATGTTGTTTCCAAAATTACACAACTTTTACGGATGAATTGCGAAATTGATGCTTTTCAATTTCGAAATTTCTTACTTTATCTTGTGTTTACCACTAGTGTTTAATTAGTAATGCTTAAGATTATGATTGTCATATTAATTTTGGTTTGACGGGGTAACAACAACAATACTCAGTATTGTGTTCTAATTTTAATTGTGTTGTACCATATGTTAGGTGACAAAGTCCCCTAAGGTTTTGTAGCGCATAGGTGTTTGAAGAGATAGTAAATTAATATTTCTGGCCAATTTTTAGAACAGTTTCTTTTAAACAAAATAAATGGTGTACCACAGCACGCAGTTGATAATCGTCTTTAATGACAATTTATTATTATAGAAACTTAAAGTGCCGTGGGGTTCAATTCTTCGATCACGAGGATTGTATGCGATAGTGATTGCACACGTGGGTCAAACCTGGGGTCAACTCACACTGTATTCCGAAGTTCCTGCGTATATGGATAAAGTTATGGGAGTGAACATAAAAGCTGTGAGTAAAAATTAAATATTACTGTCATTTTCACCTTATCGTCTATAATTTTTTAAATTTACACAATGAGTAAATTTTGAAAATTTTTATTTTTCATATAATCGGGTGACATAAATAATAGAAATTGTACGCATTTTATTGAAAAAGACAATTCGTTGATATTTCAAGATCAATTTTATACAAAATACATTTACAGTATACCAATCTTTTCGACGAATTTCTTTATAGGTAATATTATTCAGATTTCTTAAACCCAAAGTCTGTTAATGAACTGGTACCTATTCCATGAATTTCTGTAGAATAGAATAAGGCCTCATTTCAATCCGTGATTGTGGAAATAATTAATCCTTCCATCATGATTGACTTAGGATAATATAAATAATATTACATGATAGTAATCATTCGAAATAAATATCATTTTCAGAATGGTGTCCTGACAGCTTTACCATTCCTCATGATGTGGTTTGCAAATTTCTTCTTCAGCTGGTTTACTGATATGCTCATCGTGAAGAAAATTCTCAGCGTTAGGAATACGAGAAAATTAGCTAATAGCTTAGGTAATTAATTCTTTAATATTTTCTGTAAACGTACTATTATATTTTTTAAAATAGCTAATAGCTTAGGTAATGAAGTCTTTAATATTTTTTGTAAACGTACTCTTACATTTTAATAAGAATTCAATAATTTTTGTTCTACTTTATTATATATTTATAATTTCAGGAAGCGTACCGGCTGCGATAGGACTTATTGCTTTGGCATATGCTCCTAAGAATATTTACGTGGTGGAAATTATATTAATACTGATCTGCGCTTTTAAAATTTCATGTCACGTCGGTTTTCAGGTAAGTTAGAACGAAATACGTTGAACAATATACTCTGCAAATTGCTATACTAATGAACGTGCAACATTTTAGGATAATTATTATATACAATTTGGTTTTCGAAATAGTCGTTAAAAATAAACGAAATTTGGAACAGTGTGAAATATATTTAATACAATGTTTGAAACTAAACGAATATTTGTTACATTTTATTATAATTTTAAATTCCAATTGTAAGTTATTTAGGCAAAGTAAATTCTTGGTATGCAGATATGTTTTACTTTGGTTAATTTCTTTTATTTTCCAGATCAATCACATCGATATATCAAGTAACTTCTCTGGGACTATGATGAGCATCAGTAACTTCGTATCCAATTCTTTCGGTGTCCTCGCACCAGTTGTGGCTGGCTCTATCTTAACAGACGTGGTAAGAAATTGTGACATGCAAAATATATAACACTTGCTGTGCCCGCGACCTTGTACGTGTTTGAATTGAACACAAAGAAAGAAAGAAAGAAAATATTTTTGTAGCCTAAGTTAACTTACCTTACCTTGTTATATCAGTTATCTATCAATAACAATCCTGTCAAAATTGGCCCAGCCTTTCAAGTGTAAAAAATTATATTATTTGGTATATTTATCGTGTACACATACATAAGCATTGATTTAAAAAGGTTTATTATAATATTACAAACTGACATTCCAATTTTAGTATATGTATAGACTTTTTTAGTAATAGTAATTTCTGATGTTTTTGACTCTTTGTAAATAAAGCTCGGAACAAACACGCTGATGGAAACTATTAATCTATAATCTACATTATTTTCAGACTAACCCAATCCTGTGGCGAAAAGTATTCTTCGTATCAGCTGGTCTGTACTTCTTTACTAATCTAATGTATGTGATCCTCTGTACTGCTGAGAAGGCTGAATGGGATAATCCTCCAGAAGACGATAAAGATGTAGAAGACTCGAAAGAACTGGAACCCATGGTCAGCGAAAAGAATACAAATCTTACGAATGGGGAAACATAGTAATAATCATTGAATATTCCTTTTAAAAATGTTATATCCCATGAAACATTATTTATTAACATAAGAATTAAAAACATTAAATTCTTAAATATGTACGAATATGAACTAAAACTGATTACTGTATAAATCTTGACCACGTGGAATGGTGGCAAGAATGCTACCAGCATTTCCCCGTTGAATCGCAATTCCGATCCTCTGGGCAAAAACAAACCAGCCCTCCTGTCAGTGAAGGCAATGAGGAGAGGTGTTCTACTTTTGATGAGGTTTTTTGCACCACTACTCCAAGTGCCAGGTGTTTCGACAGCAAATGGAACAAAAAAGTAATTTGATATAAGACACGAATATTTAGATATTCATTTGTAAGATCTACAAAATTAACGATACTTTAATTCTTTTGATTATATTAATTGTGACTAAATTTTATTATATTTAAATTTGTATCCTAAGCTAATGTTGACGGCAATCATGAAATAAAAAAAATTCGGTTCGAAATATGTTTTGTCTCAAAAGATTTACATTTAAATTACACTTACGGAAAATTTAAAACATTTAGTAGAAAAGTTAAGGCGAATAGGAATCTTACATGATACGATTAATATTGTAATAACCTAATAATATCAGTATGGTGTAAACATGGATGGCATTTTGTGATGTAAATGCAGGGTAGTTTACTAAAAAAATATAGTACAGACTGCTGTTGTTGTTTTTGTTGGGTTATGGCCTCCTCTCTCATTGTGGAGAAGGCTCGGAACATACACCACGCTGTTGCGAGTTGGTGGAAAGCATATGTGGCAGATTTTCGATGACATTAAACACATGCAGTTTTACTCACGATGTTTTCTTTCACCAATGAGCAGGAGATGATTTATAAACACAAAATAAGCACGAGAATATTAAATGGTGCTTGCCTGCGTTTAAACCCGCAATCATCTGTTAAGATGTACGTGCTCTAACTAGTGGCCCATCTTAGCTCTCAAATAAATATATATTCCGTGAAGAAAATAACGATAAGTAAGGAAGGTGACAATTATTAAATCTATCAGATGGTTTTAAATTAGTATGCCTTTCTGATTTTTCTGATAATGTATGGTATATAATGTGTGCAGTTATTCATGATAATGCTTATAATTTATGTCATAATAAATATATGTATATGTATGTAAATAAGTATTAAATCAATATTTTAGTAGTCATTTCATAAGTCTATCTATGTATATAATCTATACGTGATATTGTGTTATATTAATTATATATTTGTTTATTTACAGTTAATATAAAATTTTATTCAATTGTAAGAAGAATTTGAGATTTTTCAGAAATTGTCTTGATTCTTTTTGTATTTGTAGATTTGAATTAGGTTTATTCGTTTTGTTTCTTCTCTTTGTAGTAGGCGTTAAGTATATTAAAATAGTGTCTATAAGTTTGTTTTGTGTTTAATATTCCTAGTTCCTTAGACCCAATTCCTCTAACTTCATCAAAAGAATTTTGTGGCTAACAGTGAATGCCTTAATGTTGTCTTAAATTTTCGCGAATATTACACATTTAAATAAAACTAGTTATAACGGATTTTAATCGCGTATATTAATTATTTTGGACATCCCGACGTTTCGAGCACTTTACAGCGTTCGTGGTCACGGGCAGACAGTCTACCCGTGACAAACAAAATAATCAATACACGCGATTTAAATCCGTTATAACTAGTTTTATTTAAGTGAATGCCTTTTTTACATAATATATAAATATTCCTAAAGCTATTTTCCTTTTATCAATGATGAATCTTAAATTTATCACTAGAACAACAGCTGAACAGTATTTGATTTAGATCTGAAGCCATATTGTTTTTTGTAAAAATAATTCAGAATTGAGCTAACAATAGTTACTAGTTAAACACAAGTTATAAAGGGATTATAACTAAAAACAGTAAAGGCTGTCAATTTCCCACTGTTGGGCTAAGGCCTCCTCTTCCATTAAGGAGAAGGTTTGGAACATATTCCATCACGCTGTTCCAATGCGGGTTGGTGGAATGCACATGTGACAGAATTTCGATGAAATAAGACACATGCAGGTTTCCTCGCGATGTTTTCCTTCACCACCGAGCTCGAGATGAATTATGAACATAAATTAAGCACCTATACATATATATAGATATATATAGTGGTGCTTGTCTGGGTTTGAACCTGCAGTCATCGGTTAAGATGCACGCGATCTAACCACTGTTATGTATAAAGCAATAAGACTTAATCATTTGAATGAGTAAGATAAATGTTAATTCTTAAATAATAACCCCACAAAAACCAATCGCTTGAAACGATAATGCTCTTCTGTAAGAGGTTATACTAAACAGCAAATTTCGACGTTGTTTTGCGCATACAATGTAGCTCATATATCAAAAGTTTAATGGAATTCGAGCTCCAGTAAACATTATTCACGATTCTCGCCATGGCCAAGCTAGAGTGAGATCGATATCAACAAAATTGGATTTAAGAAAAAAAACTGCGAAAACGTTCAATACACCGTATTTTTGGGAAAGAATTTCATCACTTCTTTTGTTTACTTTCATGTAAATTTTACAGAAAGAGTTACATTTCCATAGATATAACAATAAAAAAGAAGACTATTAAAAGCAAATTATGCAATAAAATTTACTTTTTTAAAGTGAAGAGTGATTATAAATCAAGGATTTAAAATTTGAAAGCAGTTGATACCAGTTGTCATACTTTCGGGGCCCGACTTTCTAGTTCCAGTTTAAATGAAACATCTCAGTTCCTAAGTTTAGCAGTGCATCAGTGAAGTTGATGGGCAGGGTTACCATTTACACATCAGAGCCGTTTGTATGTGTGCCTAAATATATAATAAAAAATTAATAAAAAAACACTCTTTCATAAAAAAAAATATTACACATTAAATTTTTTAGCACACAAAATATTCAAATTACAAAACTTTCGTTAATTAAAAAATTACCTCGGAGATGAAGAAGATTAACGATCGAGTTAAAAGGTCAGTAAAATATAGAAAACGATAAATTGTTTCGGACAACGGAATTTCATTAAAAGGTTAAAAGGCACCTCGGAAATTTTGCGGCGCCCATAACGTGGGTTATGGGTTTTTAGACAACGTTTATATAATGTATTTTTCAAAACACTAAGTAGATCATCTTGGTTCGTTTGACAGCACACATAGCTGTGGTAATATGTTCCAAATATTTTAAATAACATAAACCACCTGGCGACGTCAAATTTGAATGGAAAAATTTTCGAGGCATATTTTACTTCGTTCAAGGGATATAGCTTAAGGTTTTAAGATTACGTTTTTGTTACATATACAAAGTTATGTTAATTGAATATGAAATTTCACTCCTAGATATTTTCTTCAACATTAATTTGCTTTTAAATATCGTCAGGCGCTTTTTTTTAAAACTTGATTATCTAGCTAAGGTGCTACTCAAAAGATACTCAAATGTACAATCGGGGTAAGAAAAAGTTCGTCACCTTAAGATCTATTTTCGTGTGAGCGATAATCTGCTTTACCGATCTAGAATGACAAATTGCGTCGCAATAATTTGTTGTTTGGATTTAAAAGTCAGTAAGAGTTTAAGACTTGATAAAGGAATGAATTTGAAATCTGACGAAGGTTTTCTTACTCTGACTGTACAAGCAAGATCACACTCATGATCTGTCTCGGAAACCAGCAAAATGAAATCGGACTCAAGACCAGCGCCTTTAACAGTCGCTATTGCATTTGACAATAGCTTATTGTAATATGAAATAAAAAATAAATTAAAAATTTCAGAAACCCCCGCCACAAAAAACATAAGCTACCTTTAAAAAGTAAAAAATAATAAAAGAAAATTAATCCTAAAGTACCTATATGCATAAGTATGTATTAATATTAAAAAAAAAAACTTCGCGTTGGGGGACCGCACCTAATTAATTAGTGTCACATGCTTACGTATCTCATCTTTTATATAACACTTAATATTATTTTGTACAATAGCGCTCGGTCCCCCAACGCGAATTTTTTTTTTTAATTTTAATTCATAATTATGCATATAGGTACTTTAGGATTAATTTTCTTTTATTATTTTTTACTTTTTAAAGGTAGCTTATGTTTTTTGTGGCGGGGGTTTCTGAAATTTTTAATTTATTTTTTATTTTATACTTTTTAAAGGTAAGCATCTCTATAATATCTCTGGTTAAGTTGTAAATACGTTGGTTCTTGTTGATTTAAAACATATAAGTTAAGATTACATTTTAAGGTCAATCTTGTTCTTTTTTATTTTAGTTACTAATTAATTTTTTTTGTTTCTTAATAATTTTTTTTTATCTAATAATTTTATTTAATTATTAATTAATGTTTTTTGTGATGTACAAGTCATAACATTTCATTTGATACCCCAATTGAGCATATTTGCAGACATTCGGTTTTTCTTCCCCACTTTAACCCCCCATAACTTTTAAACGGCTAAACCGATTTTCATCAAACATGTCTAAGAACACTCGCCCGTAAAACACCTATAATACAAAAAAACTAAATTGAAATCGGTTCATTCGTTCGGGAGCTATGATGCCACAGACAGACAGACACACAGACAGACAGACACGTCAAACTTATAACACCCCTCTTATGCTTATAGTTTCGCTATAAGTCTAAATGGATGGATATGGATATGGATATCAAATGATATCAATATATCCATAAAGCGCCATTTTGTAGAGGCAGCCATCTTGGATTTTAAATTTTTCATACCTAATAGTATTTCACTAGTCAAGCCCTTTCATTTGATACCCATATTGATCAAGTTGTAATAAAAAAATGTAAAGCACCATTTTGTAGAAGCAGCCATCTTGTATTTTAAATTTGTCATATCTAATAGTATTCTACTAGTCAAGCCCTTTCATTTGATACCCATATTGATGGAGTTTAAAAAAAATATCTAATCTGTCATTTTGTGGCGGCGGCCATCTTGGAACAATTTTCATCAAACTTACGTAAAAACACTCTCGACATTTTCTACTGTCAAACAAAAAAAACTAAATCAAAATCGGTCCATCCGTTCGGCGGCTAGAGTGGTACAGACAGACACACACACACACACACACACAGACACGTCAAACTTATAACACCCCGTCGTTTTTGCGTCGGGGGTTAAAAAATAATTAGTATGGTTCACATAATAATCATTGATAATTATAGTTACATATTTTATTTCTTTTATAAGTAACATGAGTAAATATACCGCAAACGTCTTAATGAGGCGAGATGGTCCAGTGGTTAGAACGCGTGCATCTTAACCGATGATTGCAGGTTCAAACCCACGCAAGCACAACTGAATATATATGAGCTTAATTGTATTTATAATTCATCTCGTTCTCGGCGTTGAAGGAAAACAACGTAAGGAAATCTGCATGTGTCTAATTTCATAGAAATTCTGCTCATGTGTATTCCATCAACCCGCATTGAAACAGCGTGCTGGAATATGTTCCACCTTCTCCTTAAAAGGGAGAGGGGGCCTTAGCCCAGCAGTGGAAAATTTACGGGCTGTTACTTTAATTAACTTTACATAACACTACTAAGAAGTAAAATTTCGTGAGGAAATCTACACGTGTCAGATATATTCCACAGGTGTCCACAATCCGGGATTAGGTACTACAGTTGAGTAAGCTCTGAAGATTCTTCCAAAGGTGATAGGGCCTTAGTCCAGTGGCTTCCGTGGAGCCTTTGACGACAAATGTTTTGTCATAGAAGTTCATAAATTTTTGGTTGGCTGTTGTTGTTATCTTAATGCTGGGCCATGACGTGGAGTCAAGGTCGGGATCAAAAGTCACCTACTCCAATGAGGTTGAATATTTGTATATATGTTGCCCCGGCTATGTGATAAAATATAACCTCAAAATATCTTGGTTCAATTTATATGTCATTTTCTTTTGTAACATAACAAATGGGTGTTTGATAGTTCAATCATCAATATACATCCGAATGTATATTTCTGTTTAATATTCAATGGTGTCCTTAACGACAGTTCTCCCTAACTTTGATCCAAAATAAGTCGTCGTAGCTTATATAACTTTTAGAATAATGTAAGACTACGTACCGTACAACGATAAATCATAATAATTATTTACTGTACTAGCGACCTGCCTCAGCTTCGCGCAGCTAATATTAAATATACTACGTAATGTCTTAAACGTTCCCATTTTTTGTCATTATTTACAATGGCAATACAAACCGTTATGTTACCGTTAAATCTGCAATATCATCGAAAACATTCATTAAAAATTCATGCTCTAAATCTATGTCCCACCAAAAACATTAAATGTAAAAAATGACAAGTCTTTCGATGCTGTATTTCCATCGTAAAAAGTTTTGAGATCTCATAGAAGCCAAGTCCTATTCAAATTATTTTTAAGTTATAAATCAACATTTTGTAATTGTATCATTACTTTTCTTTATATTATAATTATAGTGACTTGGCAATAACCTAAACTCCTAGCTTTTTCCATGTCGAAGATATAGGGGGGCGAAACAGCCGCGAATCGCTTCGAGAAAATATGGTACGGCCGTGCCCGTTTTGCTCGAAACTTGGCTGGGGCACTGCCATGCCATCAGATTATATGCACAACTACTTAAAGGTACTTTATTGGAGAAAGATTAATGCTGTATTGCAGAAAATCGGGTAGCAAATTAGTATATATAGTGGTAGATTATATATATAGTAGTATTTTCTTGGTGGTAGGGCTTTGTGCAAGCCCGTCTGGGTAGGTACCACCCACTCATCAGTTATTTTACCGCCAAATAACCAGTACTCAGTACTGTTGTGTTCCGGTTTGAAGGGTGAGTGAGCCAGTGTAACTACAGGCACAAGGGACATAACATCTTAGTTCCCAAGGTTGGTGGCACATTGACGATGTAAGGAATAGTTAATATTTCTTACAGCGTCATTGTCTATGGGTGATGGTGGCCACATACCATCAGGTGGCCCATATGCTCGTCCGCCAACCTATGTATACCATAAAATAAAATAAAAAAAGTAGAAGAAACGTAAAATGTAAACAGCAAATATACCTAGCGTGGATTGATTATTAAGACTGGAAATTTAAAATCCCCAACTAGATATGGTACGATTTATCTGACGCAGCTATCGAAATATGACATTTGACAAGATGTTGATTTTTATTCGGATTTTGGCACGTGCTGAGAATTGTTGTCGTATCGTAACAGATACGATAAGTTATACTTGACAATGCTTTTAGCAAGTCATCTGAGCAGAGGTTTTATAGTTGTAATTTGCCTTGATTTGTTTACGTTTAAGTCTTGTGTTGTCAAGGTAAAGTGACTCATAATTACTTTAACGTAAAGTTTATTTTCAAGAAATACAATTAAATCGCGTACAATGTAGTGTTCTATCTAGGGGCTAAAATTTCCTCTTAATTTCAGGGTAATTTTTGGAACTTATTACATTATTCTAGTTGGGGAAACTTTCGACAGATTTGCATCTGAAAAATACAAGTTTCCTCTGTATATTTTTCTTTTCCACTAAGCGCGAGTTGAGTTGAATTCGTAATACTAGTCAAGAGTCACCTGTTCTAATTACTTGTGTAGTTTGGCCAATGGCTGGGTTAAATAATGATATTGAAATTTCATCAACTTATTACGACATATCTTCGGTATTTCTTTTCACAGAGCTAATTATCTTAAAGTTATTGAAGTACATTTGAACGTTTTGTACGTGTTAAATTAAGTGTTACAAATTGTCAGTATGATGTCGTTTTATTACTTGACTAGCGACCCGACCCTGCTACGCACGGGTGCGATTTGACGCTAAATATAATTTGTATGTGTTTTTATATACAACGCTTTTTTCGTCATTAGAAAATACAAACCACTACGTTCCCTCATTTAAAATTCTTAATATCTTCAAAGCTTTACATTTAAGTTACAAGTAAAAAGCCGAATTGAAGGTTCAATGTATTCAATTAAAATCGCTTCGTAAATAAGCCATTATTTTACTTGGTGTACTTAAGACAAGGAGCCGAGATGGGCCAGTGGTTAGAACGCGTGCATTCGATAATTGAGTGTTTAAACCCAGGCAAGCACCACTGTATGATGTGTTTAATTTGTGTTTAAAAATCATCTCGTGCTCAGCGGTAAAGAAAAACATCGTGAGGAAACCTGCGTGTGTCTAATTTCTTAAAAATGCTGCCACATGTATTCCACCAAACCGCATAGGAGCAGCGTGGTGGAATATGCTCCAATCCTTATCCTCAAAGGGAGAGGAGGCCCTTAGTCCAACAATGGGAAATTTACTGTTGATGACGATGATGATGTACGAATACTTAAGAGGTGTGACGAAGATAAAAAACACTTTTATTTGTTGCGCTGTCATTTCATGATTGCTTCGTTCACTCATTCGATCCTTTAAACGCCAATGTCATGCGAATTCAAGGTCAAATTCGTTTATTTACCTATTTTTCCTTCTTCGTGGAAATAATATTATTATTTTTCTACCTGCATCGATAAGGTCGGAGCGGATATAAATAAGAAAGTAATAACTTATATTTAATGTAGTTCAAATAATATATATAAACAAATGATGATATAAATAAATGTTTATAATTATTTTACTTTAACAATTTCATCTTAATTGCCCTACCAATATCATCACATCACATCATCAGCCCGTTTTTGTCTACTGCTGGACATAGGCCTCTCCCAGTGCACGCCACTGTGGTCTTTCTCCGGCTACTCGCATCCAGCTCCTGCCTGCCGCCTTGCGTATATCGTCACTCCACCGTGCCTGAGGGCGTCCACTACGTTTGCCGAGACGCGGTCTCCACTCTAGAACACATTTTCCTCAACGGTTGTCGGTTCTACGACAAATATGACCAGCCCACTGCCACTTCAGCATACTAATCCGGTGGGCTATGTCGATGACTTTGGTTCTTTGACGGATCACCTCATTTCTGATGCGATCTCTCAGAGAAATCCTACCCAATAGTATTTAACTGTCATTCTGATATTTCATCAAAAGTAAATGTACTTATATATATTTTTTCTTTTTTATAATATTATTTACTTATCCGCACTGATTTTGCATGGGTTTAACTTATTAAAAAAAAAAAACGAGAAAAGAAACCTTGACCAGAACATATTTTATTAATATTTATTTTATAGCATATTGGTATAAAAAAGCTATTCGTTGCTTGGGGTCTAAAATATACTTTATACCAAATTTCATCAAATTCGGCTCAGGAGCTTTGCTATGAGCAGACAGGCATCTATAATATTAGTATACCTAGGTCATTATATTGTGTAACATTCATCAAAATGAGCCCGCGATCTAATGATTCAAATTTAGGCAATGTCAACTGCCAAGGTTTTACTTTTACATTGAGTTTGATTCAACTATCCGTTTCCTTCTTTCTATTAGTTAAAATGGTATCAAAACCTGTTCAGTATCTTATAATACGAAAAGGGTGATATAACCAGAAGTAGAAATATACTTAGTTTAAATGATGGAAAAGAGGAACTAATTAATTTCTTTCTGGTTCTTCTCGGTTGCATCTACTTTCCAAACAGGTGGTGGTTTTACATTTAATTCAACGCTGTAACATCACGAATTAAAAGTAGTTTTATGAAGGTACTACAAAAAATAATATTTTCTATTTGATATAATTAGTATACAAGAATATTATCAACATATGTGATATATAGTGTTTTGTTTTTAGGCTTATGAATAAGAAAATACTGTGTTATATGATATACTCGTATATTATGGTACACAAGAGCAATAGGGCAGTAACCTGACACGACCGGAAAATGATCAGGATCATAACTAACAACCTTACTCGCTTCTCGTTGTAGTATTACAACTAGGTAACTTCTACGGAACATATTAAATCTACCAAACATATAATAAATGTTTGAACAATCAAGGATTCCGATCCAGCAGCTGTATGGGCTTACTAACATAACCAGTGAATTCAAGTACAATCAATGTACACTACCAAGACACACGCTGGCCTACTGCTGGGCTAAGACCTGCACTCCCTTTGAGGAGAAGGTTCGCAAAATATTCCACCACTCTGTTCCAATTTGACGACCTCCGTGGTCGATTAGTGTGTACACCGGTTTTCATGGGTACTCCACTCTGAGGTCCTGGGTTCGATTCCCGGCCGAGTCGATGTAGAGAAAGTTCATTAGTTTTCTATGTTGTCTCGGGTCTGGGTGTTTTTGGTACCGTCGTTATAATTTTCTATAACACAAGTGCTTTCACTGCTTATATTGGGATC
Organism: Vanessa cardui; assembly: GCF_905220365.1. NCBI lineage: Eukaryota > Metazoa > Arthropoda > Insecta > Lepidoptera > Nymphalidae > Vanessa > Vanessa cardui. The sequence continues at coordinate 14,217,468 of NC_061134.1, forward strand.
AGAGTAATGTATGTGATGTTGTCTAATATTTATTTATTTAATTCGGGTTGGTGGAATACACACGTGGCAGAACATCTATGAAATTAGACACATACAGATATCCTCACGATGTTTTCCACCACCGCCGAGCACGAGGTGAATTATAAAAACAAATTACGCACATGAATAATTTAATCAGTGGTGCTTGCCTGGGTTTAGACCAGCGATCATCGTTTAAGATGCACCTTTTCTAATCACTGAGCCATCTCGGCTAAGACACACGCACATAAGCAAAAATAGAAATATAACATATGTGAGTAAGAATGCTATAACGATATATATAAAGCGTGTTTTTTTATAAAACTATGGAGTGTTTAAATGAAGATTAAAAAATCTACGCGTGACATAAGTGCAGTCTCTCATTATTGCTATTGCTGGGCATTCAATGTCAACACCTCGCGTGTTTCCACAACGCTGATTTATAATAATTTCCTACGTGACTTAAGACGATTTAATAATATCGAAGAATTGATTTAAAAAATACATTGTATGCAGTATTCTTCTATATATTCATTTACATATTCTAGGTAGATTTCGTCTACGTACCACCCACAGATCGTTATAAAATATTCTGCCGGCAAAAAGTAATACCTAATGTTGTATATAATATTGTAGTAATGTATTACAGTATGTTGGTAAGCATTTATCACAGTGACGTATGTATTTGCAAGTGTTCATACCAATTTTAAATCAAGTGTAGTGTAGTGTTTCCTTATAGATTCAGGCTTAATCAAAACAAACGATCTCGTGAGTACCCAACCGGGTGGTCATGCACAAACCTTACTAAGAACAAATCAAATCCAGTTTAGATTACCGTCTGTTATCAAGTTATCGGAAATTAATCTCGTCCGAGATAATTCTTGTATCAATACAATGTACTAAGGAAAAATGTTAAGGCTACAGAGTTAAGACTAAGTGTCCGTGCAGAGCGCACGCGCTACATTATTTACCTTTTTTTATTTTAAATATCGATCATTTATTTGTAATTAAGTCTTAAAAAAATAGTGTTCTTTTTTTGAAAAATGGCAGACGAAGGCGTTACTGTTAAGAAAACGAGTGAGTTATATATCATTGTTATTATTATTTTAATTGATTTTATCGAGGCATAAAATATTTGAAATATTATAAACATAAATTGTGTTTGTATGATAGAATTATTCAAGAAACGGTTTATGGATATTTTCAAATTAATTATGTTGTGTGTTATACTTATTACATTTTCTTTTTCTTAAAAGAATTTGCTTAGCTGTTTCGCGCAAGCCAGTCTGAATAAATAGCAAATGTTGTTGTATTTCAATTAAAAGATGCGTGAGTCAGTGTTGATAACATCTTAGTTCCCAATGTTGATAAACCTTAGACGATATAAAGGATGAACGATGGTTCGAGTACCACTGTCTATGGAAAGTGGTGACCATTTGCCATTATTAATCCCGCAAACTATTTATTTTTTCAGATATTTTAAAATTTTGGCAGACATTAAACCAATATTCAAAATTCAAAGATAACTAACTTAGTTATTAACTGCCCCAATCCCAGTAACTACAGTGATAAACCCAAGTTGTTGTACATTGTACGTAGCTTCATAAAACTATTATGAAGTGAAATATCGTGAGAAAGCCTACCTGTGTCCATCATCTGGAACTGACCAGCATAGTTGAATAAGCTCTGATTTTTTTTCCAAAAGGAGATAGGGTCTTGGTTCAGAGGCTACAAGGCGATGCCAAAATAATATATTGTCTCAGAAGTATATTTATCTTAGATTATCTTTTAGTTTTCCTTTGATTAATTGTAATGGAATAACTCTTAATGTATTAAGATCTTCTATTCTGGTCGCACTTTAAATTTTCTAATCTTATGTGTGCGTGAACAAGATCCTGTTTTTCAATCTAATCAAACTTTCAAATCGCCTTCTTCACAGTTATAGTACATAAAAAAACCTATCACAAAACAAATTAATTTGTATTCTGCATATTTATATTTGAGTGCCGATACGTGTCTTATAATGTATTTTTATCAGACACGTGGTTATTTATTTTTATCGCCTTCGTTCCAAAAACATTAAATGCCATTCATACTGTTTTCAACATCGTTAACATAAAACCAAAGGAAATACAGACGAATTGATAACCTCCCATTTTTGAAGTCGGCTAAAAATAATTTAGGATTTTATGTCCCGTCATAATTAGAATTCAAATCCTTATAACAACAACAACAGCCTGTAATTTCCCAAGGCTGGGCTAAAGGCTTCGTCTCCCTTTTGAGGAGAAGGTTGGAACATATTCCACCACGCTGTCCCAATGCGGGTTGGTGGAATACATATGTATGTGGCAGAAATTCTATGAAATTTGTCACATGCAGGTTTCCTCACAATGTTTTCCTTCACCGCTGAGCACGAGATGAATTATAAAGACAAATTAAGCACATGAATTAGCGGTGCTTGTCTGGGTTTGAACCCGCAATCATCAGTTAAGATGCACGCGTTCTAACCACTGAGCCATCTCGGCCATCCTTATAACGCTTGAAATATATTTGTAAATTTATAAATTTAAACACTAGCTTCAAAGGATACGTCCAATGCGGAGTGACGTCTAATGTGCCTCTTATGCGGCTAAGAAAAAGATGTTTCTGTTGTTCAGAGGCCGTAACATCAATTTGATATCTTGTAGGAAAGTGATCAATATTTATACGATGTGTATTGAAAAGAGAACGCTTTGGTGTATCTTATTTAATTCGACGTCTCTTTGACCGTATACCGAGATGAAAAATAAAATTCGATCACATTACATCGAGTTTCAGTTTTTTAAACGTAAAGGTGTCTACTAAGCCTTTTACCGGTATATGACAGCTTTCCCAACGTCGTTCCAAAGGTCTTAAACCCCTCGTAAGCAGGAATAGAAAAAATCAAAAAAAAATATGCTGCAGTGAATGTCTTTATATTTATTGAAAATGTATAAATTTTGTGGATGGTAAAAAAGTGTTCTGTTAGTTTATTTTCATTCGTGTAGTTTTACTTCGTTGTCTCGTGATAGTTTCAAAGCCCTTAAAATAACAAACAATACTTTATTGTAAATCTATTATAAATAAGATATATTTTGTTATCACTGTCAGCAATTTAACCATAGGCTCGTAACAATGATAAAAACAGATTATATCTCAGATTATAAAACAAAAAGCAGGTGGAACGCGCATAACTTTAAACAAATCCTGAATGTCATAAATGTACGGATTCTTTATGCAATGGCAATTAAATTAATTTTATAAATTATTTACGTACAATAACAATTTCAACTGAAAATATTTTGTATGTTAGGGCTGTTTTAACTTTTAAGTTTCCATTTTAATTTGCCTCGTTCTTCTGCACTGATTAATCTGGCACCCTAAGATATATACATCAGCTTCCAATCTAGCTGATGGTTCGGTTTTGATTAATGCTGATGTTATTAAGCGTCATTGTACCGTCACAAAACCATTGCTCAATTGACTCTTAGTTTAAATGAAATCAAGGAAAGGTTATTTATTTATACCTACGTTAAGGAATTGCTGTTACATTGTAACTGGTGTTTAGAGTGGGGGGAAATACCAGAAACCTCGTTCGTAGGAACTTTACATTTTACTATTACTCTGAATGAGGAAATTCTAGTTTTATTTTACAAGTTTTATACAAATGTAACGCTTCTTCTCTCTCAGATTCTCAAACTACTTTTTCCATAGTATCAGTGTCTGTTGCATGCTCATTACTAAGGGGATTTGTCTTCTTAACAATGCACCCTCTATACAATGTTCATCAACAGCCTAAAATATAAGTAGTCATCATCATCATCATCATCTTTCTGCCCTTTTCCTAATTTTATTTTGGGTCGAAGTAGCATGTCTTCTCCTTCCATACTTCTCAGTCAGACGTTATCTCACAAGTAACATTCTTTCTAACCATATCTTCTTTAACATAATCCATCCATCGTTTCTTGGGTTATCCTCTACCTCTATATCCATCCACATCCATGCTCAACACCTTCCTTACAACATGGTCCTCATTCCTTCTGATAATATGTCCATATGTAGTCATCTAAGAGTTTGCATTATGACTATAAGCCCAAATTAGCTCTGAAACGGCTGGACTGATTTTAATGGGACTTTCAGGAGCAGTTAGCTGATGTAATAAGAAGTAACTAGACAACAATAATAACTTTTTTGTAAAATTCCTATTCGCAGGAAATCGTAGGCACAGCTTGTATTATCTAAAATGTATTTTTGTGGTCTTTACTCCTACACGTCACTATCAAACTAAGATATCTTGTATATCTAGTATATGTATCTTAGTGGAACATATGATTACATTATCATGCAGTATTTAGTAGCTAGGAAGTACGCTCTTGAGCTGTAATACCTCCTTCAGAAAATATGTCAATAATTTCAGAAGATACATTTGCCACACTTTTTAAGATATAGTTTTATCCGTCAATGTTATTATTATCTTTATCGACGATTTCAACAAGTCCAACTGAATCGAGATAGCTGGTACAGATCCGTCAAATGTATGTTAATAAGATTAAAGGAAAATTACCGAGTTATATAAATTAAAGAAATTTCCTCAATCAAATGAATAATTTTCACTACGATTAATCCACATTAGAGTAATTTCATTACTTTTTTAAGAAAACTAATTTAAAAAAAATGGATTAGAAAACAATCGATATTCTCAAGAAATCTTTCAATCGAAGATTATAATAAAACTGATCAGCAAATTAGTTCAAATGTTTCTATATATATTTTAAATTCTTACTACTAAGTATTTATTAGTATAGTCTCGTCTTTCATTTTGTCCGAAATGTTGAAATTTGTAAAAATAATGCTTAAATTACCTATTTGGACGTTAGATAATAAGCCTGTAGAATGTTTGCTTAATAGCGTAATGGTGATGTAAGGAATTTTCAATATTTGTCACATCACCAAGGTTTATGGTGGGTGGCTATTCGCGCAATGTATAACCTAGGAGCAAAAGAATCGTTAAGAAATAAATTTAAAGAAATCAAACCTTGGGAATGAAACTTTCGTTTCCCGGCTATTTCGTTTCATATTAAATTGTTTATATAATACATGAGACAAAAAGACCCCGCTGAGTTTCTTTCGCCGGTTCCTCTCAGGTGAGGGTGTTTTCTTTTCCGAACCGGTGGTAGGGTTTTAATTGACCATCAATAAGAAAGTGTAATACTTCTATATAGAATAGGGTAATTTGAGTTTGGTGACCATTTACCATCAAATGGCATATTTTTCCATTCACCACGTTTTCATAAAAACAGACTCCACAGTATTTTCTTATTATTGGTGTTATGTGTAATTACAGTCATTAATTTGTTGTTGTTTTTATTAATATAGTAGATAATATTTTAATGCATATTTGTTACGCATTTGTGTATGATCATAGTTTCTACTTTGTGTTTATCATTACCTGTATTGACCTGAATAGATTTATCTGTGGTTGACGTTATATGTACGGAAATATTTCGTTAGTAATTGCTGAGCGTTTTAGCCGTATACATTATATGTCAGGAGGCTCATTATACTCATTAGAAAACAATGGAAGCTTCATCAATATCATATTTTACGATAGTATAATGAATCAACAGTGATTAGTATAATGAATCGTCAGTTAAATATTGACAAAAGGTCTAGTCATATTAAGTAAATAAGACTGGTAGATCCGAAAAAAGTTGTCAGATTCGAACCCAAAGCTATTTCTTCGTTACAATATTTCAGCTTTTATGTTTACAGTATCAGACGTCTATATATATATAAAAGAAAGTGGTGTTAGTTTCACTACTTATAACTCAAGAACGGATCAACCGATTTGGGTGCAAATTTGTGGAGAAGTAGCTTAGAACCACAAGACGGACATACTTTCTATCCAGTTCGACCGCGTTTTAATGAAGTCAGTTTAAAATATGAAAAACGCACCTGACATGGAACAACAAAACACAAATAACACAATATAAAGAACTTAAAAAATATATCAGTTAGATATTCTTGTATATATTACTAGTAGTAGTAGTACTATAATTTGTATCACCCCTTGCGAAACCAGGGCGGTTCGCTCGTTATATCTATATTTAATGCTGTAACTTAGTTTATGATGCTTCCTGGAAATTAATACTTGGAGGCTCAACTAAAATATCATTAATACAAATTTAAGATATTAATATATAAGACGTCAGCTGAATTGAAGCCTCCTCTCCCTAAGGAATTGCCGAGCTATTCAAGCCATGCTGAAAGTGACTGAAATATCAGATACACACAATCATAATGAAGGTTTCCTGACGATGTTTTCCTTCACTACCGAGCACGAGATGAATTATAAACACGAACTAACTAAGTGAAAAGTGAAAATTGCTTGCTGTGAATATATAACCGGTAACCCTCAAAAGTTCGCAGCGTACTGTAAAGGAAAATTTCATTATAATCCGCTTTGTTAATATTTCGAGTGAATTCTTATTTTAATTAAAATTCTATTTATTTTAAGAATTGGATAATCAGCCATAAGTATATACATAATTGCCGTTGTGCAACACTTTTAATCAACATTTATTTTAAATATTTTATTTTACGTTTTTTTATTTAATTAATTTATTGTTACTCTCTTAGTTTTTTGTGACTTTCTATATTGTTGTTTGTGGTGTGCAATAAAGTTTCATTATTTTTATAGCGAAGCTGCTTGGAGTGCGTCATCTTCAAGCGGTGCTCCTGTTCTTTGCAATGCTCATCGCTTTTTCGATGCGAGTGAATGTGAGCATGGCAATCGTCGCTATGACAGACACCACTCAAGAAAACGTAAGTCAAATATATATTAATCTAATATTTAATATTTAGATGGCCCAGTGGTTAGAACGCGTATATCTTAACCGATGATTTCGGGTTCAAGCCCAGACAAGCACCACTATATATGTATATAGTTTATTGTATATGTGCTTAATTTTATTTATAATTCATTTCATGGTCGGCGGTGAAGGAAAACATCGTAAGGAAACCTGCATGTAATTAATTAGTCCTAATTTCATCGAAATTCTGCCACATGTGCATTCCACCAGCCAGTGCAGGTATTAGTCATGAGTTGACAAATATAACAAAAGATGCAGCAAAAGTTAGTTATAAGAGCATTGATGTTGCATTTTATAAACATAGGTACACTGTGGAAGTAATTAAGGCTATAGATGTTAATTATCTTTAAATTTACTTAATGGAAGAGGAGGCCTTAGCCCAGCAGTGGGAAATTTGTAGGCTGTTACTCACTTGGAGAGACCATCTCCAAACTTCTAAACAGTTTTGTTTTTTTATCAATAACCAAAATATGTCTGATATAATGTCTGACTGTTACTTGAGATTCGCTAATATTGAGGTGTTTGGAGCTAATAACACCAGCTGGCACCATTGTAAGTGGGTGAATATATTCGATAAATTTTAATACAGCATATGAATAATTTTTCATGATCTAACTCAATGTTCCACGACTTAAAATCTTCAATACCTTTAGGCGTTCTCGGCTTATTTATGTATTATACAATAGCGTACGTTTACGTAAATCGATAAAGATATATATTTCAACAAACTCAACGCATTTCACTTCAGAAACGTGACTTTTAAGATAACGGCCCAATAAAAATCAACATTAACGATAAAGGAAAATCAAACACTTGTAAATTTGATTGATTTCAATCCTATAGACAATTCTACGAGATATACCATTTGATTTCTGTCAATGAAACTCATGTCAGAATGTTATGACGTAAGGCGATCGGTTCTATGACGTCACAGGATAACACGTGATTCTTTTAGAGCAGATATTGGCAAAACAAGATACACAAACAATTTTTGGCATTGAAAAATTCCAATCCATAGGTTCGAACTTTAGTTTTCAACTGGAATCAAAATGTAAGGCATTGAACCATTATGGGCATGAGGGATCTATAATATCTTCATGGCGATAACAAAAATGGTTGATACCAGTCTTAGAATTGGCTGGCAGAAAATGCTGTTATAGCGTTAAGTTCCGCTCTTTGTACATGTTTTATTTGTGCAATAAAGCTGCATGCTATTAAAAATAAGAAAAATAAAGATATACCGGTTACAAATTTATATTTTTGAATCGGCTCATAAAATCTTTTATCAAAATTTTTCATTCAATTAAAAAAGTAAGCAGAGCTTAAGTATTTTTAGCTGATAAAGAGAATCTATATCGAAAATGCAATTTCGCGCTAAACGTTAAAAGACACTTCTTTAGACGACACACTAATTTGATTGAAAATTAAATTTTTCATAAATAATTATTTTATAATATTGCATTTAAAAAAAATCAATTTCAAATTTCGTTTGTTTTTTAGTAGGATAGTGTCTAAAAAGCAACAACAATATAAATATACTTAAATTTCTTTTTTAGTCATTTGACTGGAGTATGCAGATTCAGAGTGTGATATTATCATCCTTCTTCTGGGGCTACGTGATACTTCAAATCCCTGGAGGCGAGCTGGCTGCCAGGTTTGGAGGAATGGTGCTGATCATTATATGCGTCGGTGTCAATTCTGCCGTATCGCTATTAATACCTACAGCATCATATTATGTGAGTATCAGTTATGAAAAGAAATGGGTAAATAAAATTTTGGCGAGATGGCCCAGTGGTTAGAACGCGTGCATCTTAACTGATGATCGCGGGTTAAAACTCAGACAAGCACCACTGAATTATCTTGCGCTTAATCTGTCTTTATAATTCATCTCGTACTCGTTGGTGAAGGAAAACATCGTGAGGAAAGCTGGATGTAACTCAACGAATTTCAGCCTTAAATGCATCCACCAACTTGTATTGGAACAGTGTAGGGAATATGCTCCAAATCTTCTCAAAAGCGAGAAGAGGCCTTAGCCAAATGGGAAATTTACAGGCCGATGATGATGAAATACAGTTTTGGAGTATATTATTATCGCCAATACGCTTCATCTCCGGTATATATTATGTAGATTTACATAGTCAGGTTATTAAAAATTGTCATCGTATTTAATGTCAACATTTTCTCGCTGTAATAAAGTTTCGATTTTGTCAATCGACTAACACAGTAATTGATTTCAAGGGTGGATGGCAAATCGTGTGTGCCTGTCGCGTACTACAGGGACTCTCTCAAGGGTTCCTTTACCCTTCAGTTCACAATCTGATTGGAAAATGGGTGCCTTTGGAAGAGAAGAGCAGATTGGGCACATTGATTTACGCTGGTGAGTTTTTTTTTATGAACTTTTTGAAAACAATTTCAGAAAATAAATGCATTTATTTTTAATATACATTCGATATAAAGAATTTAATGGATTTTTTATTTATCGTTTAAACTTATATTTATAACATTTGAGAAATTTCACAGTAATTATTAACGGTGTTATCGACAATTCGATGACAGACCGTGACGATCAATAGCAGGGGCAAATACTATATATTTTATGTTGTGTGTTTTATTATTAAATTATATCAAAATTTCATTTAATTATTGAATGTTTCATTATCACGTTACAAAAACGAAAAATTTCAATTTCCGTAACTATGACATGACTAATTAATGTTATTTTGTAATTTATTTAATCAATTCCAATTTCACTGTTACCTCAGGCTTAATTACCTATGTTTCATACTCAAATCTACGCTATTTATTAGCATTTTTTTGTTTAATATCTGTCAATAATTGCAGTCGTATTATACCTTAGAAGGTGGTTGGTAGTAAAGTTAGTTTGTATATGTGCTTTTTTCTGGTGATATGTAAATACCTTATTTTAGGGATTTATAGAAACTCTATTCCAGCGTTCCTTTACTGGAGAACTGACGTTTTCAATATAGTCGTTCATGACGTTCTGGATTTTATTAGCAGCCATTTTTACAGGTGCACAACTAGGAACAGCTCTCCAGCTCATGGCTGCTGGGTTCATAGCTGATTATTGGGGATGGCCAGCAATTTTCTACATCGGTGGTGGACTAGGTCTTATCTGGACGGTCGCCTATATCTTTCTTGGAGCTGCCTCACCGAGAGATTCTAAGATGATTGGGGATGAGGAAAGAAACTACATCGAAAGCTCATTGGGTCATGTTGGGAAGGATCAAAAGGTATTCAAAGCAAGCGATTATAAATAAATATTGTCACAAATTGATATTGCGTAAAGAACAAAATACCAATTTGTAAATGTCCTACTTCTCTTGAAAGGTTTGAAGCTCATTCCTCTACGCTGCTTTAATTTGGGCTGGTTGATACACATGTAACAGAACTTCATCGAAAACACATAGCATTCCATGGAACACTTTTCATTTTTGCCAAACATGAGATAAAATGAAAACTTATCATAAAAAAATTCAGTTTTACTCGTCCTTGAATCTGTATCTGTTGAATTAGATTTACCGATTATATCCACTAGTTCGTTTGAAATGGCTGTATTAAAAAGAGGTTTTATTTAATTATCAAATTCAGAAAACAACTGAGCAATATCATTGATCTATGACTTTGCATTGTTTTTCAAAATTTACATTCTATTCTCGGTAACAAAGCCCAAACCAATGTAAGTTTGATTCAATTTGCTTCATTCACTGTTCGTTTGTTTTTGTTGTCTGTTTGTATAGTAGAACACAATACATATTTGATTTATAATGATTACAATACCTTTTAATTAAAAAAATAAACGATTATTAAAATAATATTAATTAAATGTAGACATAAAAATTATTACGTTTAAGTTGGGTTAGGGACAATTTAGTTCTTAAAGTTAGTGTGTATTGTTACGGTATGCAATGATTAATATTTCTTATAGTGCTAATATCGATGGCCTTGGTGATAACTTCTTATCAAAAAAACCCATTTTCCAATCTGTAATTTTATTCAAAAAAAGAACTGATGCTAATTTCAGAAACTGCCGACTCCGTGGAAAGATATATTCACGTCTCTGTCATTCTTCGCTTTGATTATTGCCCATTGCGGTCAGAACTGGGGTTTCTGGACTTTGATGACTGAATTACCATCTTACATGAAACAGGTTTTGGGTGTGGATATAAAATCAGTAAGTATTGTTTACTACAGTTAAACCTAGAATATTTTATATGTGTCATCGTAAGATTACAAAATTCGTTAGATTACAATCTGTCTCATCAGATTGCAAACTTAGCTTTCGAAATATTATGAACCGTGCAATGTGCTTTATTTTTCGCTATATTGTAATCTATCGATGAGAAGCGGTCAAATTGTGAATTCATTGAAAATCAGGAAGAACTTTCGACAAATGACAATTTGACCCGGGACAGATTGTAATCTAACAGTTAAACTTCCTTTACAAAACTTATCGCTCCAAAGGATGTCTGTGAGAGACCGCAACAAATGATAATCCTTTGCGCACTATTACCCTTTTAACATCCGTTATTTATATGAAGTACAATACATTTTTTGAATAAATACATTATATTTTGATTGTAGAACGGTGTCATGTCAGCTTTGCCATACTTGGCAATGTATCTCCTGAGTTTCCCGATTGGTTTTATGTCTGATTATATCTTGAAGAAGAAATGGCTGACGATTACTGCCTGCAGAAAATTATCCAATTCTCTTGGTAAGTATCAGCCAGTGTAAATACCACAGGACTCCCAAAGGACCTCCTTATATTTTTAATCAGTAGATTTTTATATTTATATTACAGCAAATTTGGTCAAAGGGGAATTCATCCCCTTAAATACAATCGACGACCTCCGTGGTCGAGTGGTGTGTATACCGGTTTTCATGGGTACGCCACTCCGAGGTCGCGGTTCAAATCCCGGCCGAGTCGATGTAGATTACCATTAGTTTTCTATGTTGTCTTGGGTCTGAGTGTTTGTGGTACCGTCATTACTTCTGATTTTCCATAACACAAGTGCTTTAGCTACTTACACTGGGATCAGAGTAGTGTATGTGATGTTGTCTCATATTTAAATTAAAGTATAATGAAGCTTGTCCCATGTTTATCTATTTATAGAATTGTTCATTTTATGGATTTCATAGTAAACATCTTGACTTAATTGTGTTAAGTATTATATTTAATCACAAAGTTCGAAATACAATATTATTTATATACTTAGCTTAAATTCACTGAAATGTTAGTGGAAATGAGTTTATTCCATTTAATCAGCATTATAGATTACAAACTGTAACCATTATATGATAGATCTTGACAATTTTTTAAAGATAATGAAATATCAACAACTCTGTTGTATATACGTTTGCAAAATGTTACTTCAATGTCTGACAGTCTCTTGACAGTTTGTAAAGGTATAGATCCTGACAGTCAGGGTTCAATTGGTCATGATTATTGCATTTTTCATTTAAGAAATTCGAAATTTGAAATTCTACTAATAGTCTTGAAAGTTTGTAAAGTTACTACATCTATGTCTTGGAAATCATGTCAAATCGTTATCACATCCCTATTCTCTGTCCGGTCATATGCCATTAATAAAAAGTGCATATATCTCATATGTGACTTTATTAAAACTTTCAGGTCATTTCGGTCCAGCAATAGCTCTGATAGGCCTGTCCTATGTCCCAGCCGGTTCATTGGCGTTAGCTGTCACACTTTTGACTTGCGTTGTCGGTCTCAATGCAGGTCACTACACCGGTTTCTTGGTAATACATTTTTGAAAATATTTAGTAATTTCTCACTTGGTGGTAGGGCTTTGTGCAACCCGCCTGGATACCACCCACTCATGAAATATTCTACCGCTAAACAACAGTACGCAATATTGTTGTGTTCCGGTTTGAAGGATGACTGAGCCAGTGTAACTACAGGCACAAGGGACATAGCCTCTTAGTTCCCAAAGTTGGTGGCGCTTTGACGATGTAAGGAATAGTTAATATTTCTTACAGCGTCATTGTCTGGTGATGGTGACCACTTACCATCAGGTGACCCATATTCTCGACCACCAACTATTTCATAAAAAAAAATACATTAGCTAGTCAAATTGAGCAGTTTTCCTTTTTCATTCGTTAGTGGTTATTATAAAAACAGCGTCTGATACTCAAATTAATAATCAACTATCAAGACTATGCAAAATAGCTACACTACACGACAATTTGTCAAATTATGAAGAACATTCATCCACATCTTTTAGATTAACTTTATTAATAAAAGCAACGTTATGTTTTAGTTGGTTCACATCGATATGGCGCCAAACTTCGGAGGAACTCTCATGGGCATCACCAACTGCATTGCGAATATAATTTCTATCATCGCACCTCTTGCAGCTGGTGCTATCATTCAAGACGAGGTAATATTCTTCTGTTTTGGTAAATACAAGTATCAAATTATAAGTGAAGGTATAAGACTTGTGACGGAGTTTGAGTCTTGTTCTACCAAACGGTTCTAATCATGCTGGCTGATTTACATCTAACCATCTTTTGCTAGATGAAAATCTGCCAGCCAGGTTTCGTCAGAATATTCTTTAGTGCCAGTCTGTTAAATATAAATTACAATCAAAATAATATTTATGTTTTCTAACCACGGAGTCATCTGGGCAATTGTTCATAGTACATTTAAGATTTACATACAAATAATGACCTATAGCAACTCAGTATCAGCAACGCTATTTTTGTTGTGTTCTGGTTTGAAAAGTAAGTGAGTCAGTGGAATACAGACACCAAGGACATAATATCTTAAATATTACTACCATTAGCACTTCCGAAGAATTGGCTATATAAGCTTTGGTTAATATGTCTTATAGTGTTAATGTTTGTAGTCAGTTCACATAAGGCACATTTGCTTGATTGTCAACCATTTCTAATAAATTATTATTAACTTTTCGTTTCAGAATGATCCAAACGAGTGGCGTAAAGTATTTTACGTGTCTTCAGGCATATACATTGCTGCGAATATATTCTTTTTAATATTCGGCACGTCTAAGACGCAGTCATGGAACGAGAGCAAAGCTACCAAAGACGACGATAAAATTGAGAATAATACGAAATATTGAGGTAAATGGAAAATTGCTTTTGTTTATTAGACGAGAGGTAAACATTTCTTAAAGATGTCACTTATTTGGACGCTTGTATTGTATTATCAATACAGAATACAGGAAAGGAGATTAATTGGGTATAGTTTTTGTGTGTCTTTAGATAGAAGTTTAAATTGACTTGTGGAATTTTCTTGGTGAAATTTAGATTCGGAACCGATGCTAAAATGGATTTTTTTTTCTTAATTTCAGTTAAATAGAAGATGAAACCATTTTAAGCATTAGTAAGCGCAGTACCTGATTGTATAGAAAATTAGTTTCCAGAATTTTAATACTTCTAGTCCAGACTAATTATACAATATGTGAGATGAGAATACTAACTGCATATCTGTATGTTTGTAAGTCTAAGTAATACCCATCGTTACATAAGTACAGTCGGGGTAAGAAAAGGTTCGACTTAAGATCTACTTTCGTGTGCTCAGTATGAGCGATAATCTACTTTACCGATCGAGAATGATATATTGCGTCGTAATGATTTAATGTTTAGATTCAAAAGGTACTAAGAGTTTAAGACTTGATAAAGGAATCAATTTGAAAACTGACGAAGGTTTTCTTACTGTGATCTGTACATAATAATCGTTAAGCTTGTATTGAATTTAATATATAACATTTACACTCGGCAGTGCCGTTCCTCGAAATGATCAAAATAACCTCACGAAAGCAGAAAATACAACAGCAAGTGTTGATTTAAATGAATTTTATTCGAATAAATGCTGGTTTTCTCACATTTTATTCTTCAACCACCGAACACATAATTAACTAAGAAATAACTTATCAAGCCTATGAAACCACTGAACTATGACGCTTATTATTCCAATATTAAAATTCGTAATTTTATTTCATTGTATATACATTTCTTTATATTTCTTATCTTAATTTATTGATGCGTTGGAAATTATTGGAGAATTATGCTAATAATATTTACCTTTATTTTTATTTCATAGATATTTTTTCAATTTTATGTTTAAACGGCTTTTAATTAAGACGTATTTTCAATTAATAATAATAATTGATTATTTAGTGTTTCGTAGCGATAAATTAAAAAATTGAGGATTTTTACATAATAATAAGCTGAGATGGCCCAGAAGTTAAAACACGTCTACTTAACCGATGATTGCTGGTTCAAACCCAGGCAAGCACCACTGACTGAATATTCGTGAGCTGAATTTGTGTTTATAATCCATCTCATTTTGAAAAATAAAACAACGTGAGGAAACCGGCATGTTTTAAATTGCATAGAAATTCTGCCACATGCGTCTTCCATCAACCCGCATTGGAACATCGTGTGGAATGTGTTTGAAACCTTAGCTAAGGCCCCTTCTCCTCAAAAGGAGAAGGGTTTTAGCCCAGCAGAAATGGGAAATTTACAGGCTGTCATTGTTGTTGTTATGTCATAAATTGAAACTATGAAGTAGGAAAACTAGAATTGGATGAATACTTTATAAAAAATTCTATACTTCCTTATAGTTCGTCACTGTTGTAGATTACATTGACACCATGAACTATGTGTAAAATATCATATTATGGGAAATGAGTTTGGGTTCACATCATGGAAATATAGGTGGTAAGGCTTTGTCCAGGCTTGTTCAAGTACCTCATATTCATTATATTATGCAATTGCAATCACCAGCTATCATAAAGTTATTCGATCCAAGTGAGGCATAAGGGATGTTTAAACAGTTATGTTAAAATAATAAATAATTTAACACTAGTGATGTTATAGCCCATCGACCTTTCTATTATACATAATAGGAAGATCGATATCGATAAAAAAGCAGCTCATAAATTACCTTATAGTGTTGAAATTTGTTGGAACTATTATATTATGTAAATAAAAATGTTTAAATGATATATTTACTGTTTTAATACTTACCAACATTTTTTATTACAGCAACAGATTTTTCTTTGCATGCCTGGAAAATGATTTTCTAGAAGATTAATGTAAATTTTTTAGTTAAATACTTTTGGTGTTCGCGAGGTGTATTCGCATGGGAGTGTGCCGTTGCTCTTGGAGTAAATAGTGTAAGAGCGAAATACCGTCTCATAGGACGTTACAACCCAGATGGATTGCTTTTTGACAATATAAGGTTTCTGGCATGCTGCATATTATACAAAAAAATTACGCGGTCAGTTATATATACATATAATAGTGCATCGTCTGTTTGTAATATTAAAATAGCCTTTTTACTCAATGCATATATATTCACGGTACATATACCAAAATAACGTTTTTTTTTAATTTTTGTTTGTCTGTTTGTTCCGGCTAATCTTTCAAGCGGCTGGACCGATTTTGACGTGACTTTCACTGGCAAATAACAGAAATAATTGGGAGTAGCTTAGACGACAATAATATTAATTTTTGTTAAATACAAACGCACAAGGTGAACAGTTAGTATTGTAATATTATTAAAATCTCCGAAACGTGCCTTATCTTCTGGTATGTGTGATGTTTACTTGCATAGCAGATGATAGATTAGTCATTACAATTAAAAGGTCTCCTCATTTACTCGTGTAGACGTATTAATGTTAAGCTAACTTTATATAAATACTAGCAACGCACCGCGGCTTCTCACGCAATGCTGATACTAGATCGATGATTGTAGCATGTTATTAAGCAAATTCGGTGACTTGCTTTTCATTGATTTTTAACTTCATTTGGTTTCATTATATAAACACAATTTTTTTATCTTTAATGGGATTACCATCTGTAGGTTCAGAAATAATATTAGCAATGTAACTGCCTTTAATGTCCCGTAATGAGCCTAAGTCATTGCGGGTTGGTTGATACTCATTAATCAGGCAACGATTCAGCACAAACAGGCTTCTTCACGATATTTAGTATCTAAGCTTAGCAAGAGCTGAATTAAAAACAAAATCAAAACATACCGTTTTCAAGTAGGCTTTTACAAGCACTCGCTCGCTTGACGACCTCCGTGGTAGAGTGGTGTGTACACCGGTTTTCATGGGTACGCTACTCTGAGGTCCCGGGTTCGATTCCCGGCCGAGTCGATGTAGATTACCATTAGTTTTCTACGGTGTCTTGGGTCTGGGTGTTTGTGGTACCGTCGTTACTTCTGATTTCCATAACACAAGTGCTTCAGCTACTTACATTAAGATCAGAGTAATGTATGTGATGTTGTCTCATATTATATATTAATATTATATTTTTTTTACAAGCACTTATGAAGGTACCGGTTCGGAAAGTAGATTCTACTGAGAAGAACCGGCAAGTGTTCATTATGTAGTCTTACACGGTCTCTTTCTACGATAAGGAGAGACAGAGATACTACTGTCATAAAATATTTCATCGAAAACACGAAGCTGCATAAATAATGCACTGTACATAGACACAAATACACTATCAAAAACATTACTACTATTACTTTCGTCACTAAGCTGTAAAGTATTTCTTTTTCCTCAACAACTTGCATAAAAGTCGAATCAGATAAAGGAGAGAGACTGTTTTACATTTCAAACGTGAAACGAAATTAAACTTAGTTTTTAATTAAGCAGCACAGAAGAGAGTACTTTAAGTTACGTCTTTATAATTTAAAGATGACTTGCGAACGCTGACAAGAAATATAAGAAACATTGGATTACTACAAATCGCATTTAGCTCTTGCTAATTGTCATCTCATCTAAAATGTCAAATAATAATGGACTCAATCTATAAGTTCGTTTTTCTTAGATCACCTGCATCTTCAGTAAAAAAAAATAAAGTGAAGTAACAGCCTCGAAATTTTCCCACTATTGGGCTTAGGCCTCCTCTCCCATTGAGGAGAAGGTTTGGAACATATTCCACAACGCTGTTCCATTACGGGTTGTTGAAACGCACATGTGGCAGAATTTCGATTCAATTAGACACACGCAGGTTTTCTTATATTTTCCTTCACCGCCGAGCACGAGATGAATTATAAACACAAATTAAGCACATATTTATTTATTAATTGCCTGGATTTGAATCCGAAATCATCGGTTAAGATGTACGCTTTCTAACCACTGGGCCGTCTCGGCTTTCGCAATATTCAGTGCAATTTTGCACTTCATCTGAGGTTTTGCGCAGCGATAATGACCTTAATCGATGGGTCTACTTAGGATCAAGAACGTTTAAAACGTCAATCGAAGACTAAATCTTGTATATATGTACATAAAATTACAAGTCCTGACCGACTGATTCATCATGGCCGAGCGTAAACTAATAAAGTGCCTTGAAATTTGGTGAGGAGGATCGTTTTATCGAAACACCCACCGAGGAAAAGATTTTGGAAATTTTATCCCTAAGTGGGTGAAATAGGGTTTTAATTTTCAGGTTATATAATCAATTTCCACGCGAGCCAAGCCGCTGGCAACAGCTAGTATTGTATAAAGTATTATTATTATAAGGTTTGTGTATGGTTTGACGCTCGTTCCTGCTATGCAGTTCTTAAATTATTTTACTCATTTAAAATTTGATGCAATCATTTGCATATTAAAAAAAACTGGCTCAACATCATACCTGTTCTTACCCAATCTATATGCTAAACGGATATTCACAAAAGCGTACGTGAAAACTTTTAAGGTGTAAGTGTATTTTTTAATCGGATAAGGAATAAAACGGCGAGACATATATAATGGTCCGTTTCGAACCACGAGTGAAACAGTGTACAGGCACAAAGGTCATAATATTTACAACTTAGGTTAGAGGCACATTATTAACCAAAGGAATGGTTAATATTACGACATTATTAAGATGCGGTGGTGGACATTTGTCAAAGATCCAGGCTCATCTATATAATTTTTTTTAATAAGTGTATTTTTTTATACTTTTCTATTTTTGAAAATACTCTTATATATTTTTCGTCTTATAGGTTCGGTTGGGGAAAAGCAGTTTATTATTTTATAAGTGAATAGTTGAAGTAAAATGGTTTTGGTTTGATCGAATATATGTGGCTGTTTTTAATATTATTGAAAAGATAACATTTTTAAAAACACAATATAATGTTATAACTGTTTCTCGCAAGTTTGCTATTCTTTTTTTATTCATTTTACAGTTTTCCTCAAACGGCGAAGAAAAATTTACCTTTATTTAGTCAGATGAGAGCTTGCTCTGGTCGACTTGATGCAGATGAAACGGATGCAAATTTTGAAACGCTTATCAGGATTTACGACATGGCCGAAGATGTGCAATTTGCTCACAACTTTCGACCCACTTAAAAAGGTTTGAATACACAAAAAGGTCGATATTTGGGATGTTCGCCATTATCTATTGAAACATAATGAAACCGAACCGTTTTTGAAAAGATTGGTGATAAAAAGAAGATACTTACGATAAAGACGTGTGACAAAGATCATAGACAAAGGGCAGTCAATCTCAACCCATAGAGAAACCGAAATTAACTCGCAATAAGGTATGGTATGAAGTGTAGGATTGAAAGGGCATCATTTAATACTAGTTTAAACTGCCGGGCAAAACCATCGATTCGAATCACTACTGTTAAAATCTGATGAGGTTCAAGCAAGAAAAGAAAATATTTTTGAAGAAAGAAGATTAGAGAAGAGAAGATGTTTTATGTCATGATAACGTCACACCATTCTCATACATTTTTAGACAATCAGTAAATATTGAAAGACCTTAATTGGAAAGAGTCATTGCGTCAGATTTCACTTCTTTGTCTTTTGAGAATACTATAAGTAATATCAGGCTAATATTAATAGTGGTATGTCAAAATTTCTAATCGCAATTTTTTTTAACTTAATTTCCCTAAAATTTACATAAGAGAAATTATATCACATGTCTAAAAAGGCCTAAAGTTAACGAACAAAATGGCAATCATAATAATAAAATGGAAATAAACAAGATTAAAAAAATACCTTGAATTTTCGCATAAAATACGAGACTTTTCCCAAACCCAATATTGAATATGTCCACAAATTATACTCCATTTTAGTCGACCGAAATGATTTAGTATTCCTGGATGTTATATGATCGCGTATTAAACTGGAATAAAATATATGAAATGATAGGTACTTGATTATAAAACTTTATTAATACCACAATTAATTTCATGAACTAAAAGTTTAAATTGCTTTTTGTCATTATTCCACGATATTTCTTGATAAGTTTCAGGTCTTTGTATGAAGCATTAATCCTTGCTAAAGTAATGATTTCGGATATTACTTATTAGGATTCGTGACGTAATTCTCTTATAAAATATTGTGTTCATGATTCTGAATATTCTTTACTATCTGTACGTGTCTTTGTTGCATTCATTATTTATGTATAATTATGATTTTTGGAGTTAAAATAAATAAAAATTTTAACAAAAAAAATAACCGACTTCAAACAAAACACTATTTTAAAACAAATAAATATTCACTAAAAGTAATAAAAAAAAAATACCAAAATCGTTCCATCCAGTGAAAAGTTATGAGGTAACAAACATCAACTTTTTGGTTTTAATTATCTTTATTTTATTTTTGATGTGTGTGTGTCTTTCTTAAGAAGTGTTTTCGCGAAAAGAAATTGACATTGACATTGACAAATAGACATTGTGTAATAGAAATATGGGTATTGCATTTTTGTATTTTGTTATGTTACTGGGTATTTGACCAATCAGCGCGCAGATCGCAGAGGTTGGCCGTGAAATTGATGCAACTTGTTTTCCGAGATGATATAGTGTTAATGATGCTTATCCATTCCATTATCCACCATTAGTCGAAATGTCAAGTGCTAACCATCCCACTACTGTATCTTTTATTTTCTTACGGTTTATTCAAATACTAAATTAAACAGCCACCTTTGACAAACTATGACGTCATCTAATAACCCGCAAATTGACTATACAAGTTCTAATATATATTATTTAACAATTTGCTGTTAGTTCGCTTGCAATTTAGTGTTGGTTTTCATGTGTTAGGCAAAAAAAAGTAGCCTTCTTCCTTGGAGTTCAAATTTGTTTCATACTCGCTTCGGCTGTTTAGTAGTGAATGAGCAACCTACAGATAGACAGAGAGAGAGAGAGTTACAGTGAAATTTATAATATTAGTATAGATTTAATTTAATTTTAGGGAAACAAACAATGAGATCACCCTTATGGCATAATAATATTATACATCAGCTAAGTTTCCACAGTATAACCACTACTGTATACAATACTACTGTATTACTATACTATTCGCAGACATTTTTAACTTTGCCGTTTCATAAATTCAAATCGTTTATAAAAAATACATTGGTAAAAAAGGAATATTATTCGATACAAGATTTTATAGGTGATAAAAATGTTAATACTTGTTGACTTCCAAGCAGGATACATTAATTTAAATAATTGTATTTAACTAATTTGACTTTGTATTTTTTAAATGTTGAAAAAGAGTTTCTTGCCGGTTCTTCTCTTTAGAATCTACTTTCCGAACCGGTAGTAGCTTCACTTAATTGCAAAATGACGATTCAAAAGTGCTTGTAAAAGCCTACTTGAATAAAGTTTTTTTTTATTTGATTTGATTAATACTACTATATACTACTGTATTATACTATATTATCTACTATCATCTAAATTTATCAAATCATATTGCTTACGAGTATGATTTGATAAATTGAGAAGATAATTTCGAAGCCTCTTAGTTGAAATAAACGTTGCAAACAAGACAATGCAATACCGATCTGTCCTTCCATACCAGTGAGCTTTACGTATCACATAATAAACTGGCCTTATTGCGTTGTTATAATATTTGAAGAAATTACATTCGCAATCAGATGATGCAACTGTATTTATAAATAAATAATACGAAATTGACAAGTAAACGTTTTATCAGTGCTTTGAACTGGGTAAAGTCTAATTTTAAAGTAAACAATATGTTGTATTTATCGATTGGAAATCGGCTATTTTGGTATTAATATACTTCATGGAACGTTCAAAGTTTATAATCAACAAGATACGTACTGATGTACTATTTTTTATAATTAACTAGCAACCCGCCCCGGATTCGTACGGGTAAAGGGCTGATACTAACTATACTACAGAATTTTTCTTGTTCATTTAACCTTTCTCTAAAATCACTCTATCTATTAAAAAACCGCATTAAAATCCGTTGCGTAATTTTAAAGATCTAAGCATACATAGGGCCAGACCGCAGTAAGCGATTATGTTTTATAATGATAATAATGATATGTTGTAAGTTGGCACATATATCCAGGTCAGATGACGTCAGTGAATCCCACATATAAGCACACCCTTACTTCCGGTTGGATAGTGTGTAAATGTCAAAAATCTGCTGCAGCAAAATTAAATTTCAGATCATACAATGAGTACAACAACAACAGCCTATAAATTCTCACTGCTGGGCTAAAGGCCGCCTCTCCCTTTGAGGAGAAGGTTTGGAACATATTCCACCACGCTGTTTCAATGCGGGTTGGTGGAATACACATGTGGCAGAATTTAACACAAATTAAGCATACGAATCAGCAGTGCTTGCCTGGGTTTGAAACCGCAATCATCGGTTAAGATGCGTTCTAACCACTGGGCCATCTCAACTCTGACAATGAATATAATGAAAGCAATGTTTAATGTTAAAATAATACTTTTAACTAAGTTGTAACTAAGTATGTAAGTATGAGTGTTTCTGCTTTAAGTATATTTAATTCAATTATCGTTTCAAACAAAATGTAAATGGTTGTCGGAAGAGGGTAATTACTGAGTTTATTGCTGGGTTCTCTAGATGGAATCTCCATTCCGAACCAGTGGTGGCTTTAAATTCAATTTGTTCATGTAAAATTCATTACAATGAGGAATACTTAGTATTTGTTGTGTTCTGTTATGATTGCGAGCTTCTTGCCGTTTGCTTTCTGCTTTCCGAAGCGATAGTAATGCTTAAATATTGACGGTTCAAAAAGGCTTCATTCAATTATGTTTTAGTAAACAGATATGTTATGTATTAACGCGCAAAAAGTGAAGACTAGAAAACGTCCTAATTGAGACGTTTGCCTTTAGTCGTTTTACGTAGTAATACGTTATAATACATCATAATTACGTAGTAATACGTTTTGCGTAATTAAAAAATCTAGTTATCCCTTTTACTTATTGTTTTTATCAAGCTATCATTTTTACTTTTAACAAAATGTAAATATAAACGGTCCCCGGCGCGACACACTTTTTTCTGTAGTTTAGTATGGATATAACATATCTGTTTATTAGAATATCATTGGCTTCATTGTGTAGTTTACTTAAATAACATTGATTTAAGACAGTGTAACAATAGGCACAAGAAATAATGTTTTAGCACTCAAGGTTGGTGGTGCTTTGGCGATATGGGAAATGTTTATTACTTAGTTTCAATATAGTAAAAAGTAACCTATTAGCCTGTCTTACTAACTATTTTATACAATAAAATAAAGTTGGACTGTCATACTAAAAATGACAACATGTCATGACGAGGATAATATGACAATTGACAATATGACAATTCTAAGAATCAGTGAATGGATACCGTTACTCAAGGCTTCGTACAAATTATCAAGTAAATACAATAACATTGATAAAACCGAATTGTTTTACGATCTCAAAATAGAAATAAATATTAGTGGCAAAGACACTGAAAGTTCAATATAAACGTGGCGTTCACAAACTTATCTCTTCTGTCAAGATAACTCTTAAGTCCTGGTGTTAAGGACTGCTTAGCTCCGTTCGACGATATCACCGAGGGCACTTAAATTTGTTGATATTTCACGGTTTTGTAACGATAACCTTTACTGATATAACTTATCCTCTTTGTGAGAAGAACGCGCTGGCACAGAGAAGGGAATGGAGATTATTGATGTAAAAGATCTATATATATAATTGTAATATGGAACACCATCACCTATAAATCATCAGCGCACCAGTGCACTAAAAAAAATGTTAATATCAAAATTAATCTCGATATATTTCTTTTGACAGTAGAAGAATCAAATTGTAAATAATATCTACAAATAAGAGCATTCACAAATTCATAAGAGATAATGAGAGTAAACAAATTGGGACAAAATACAAGAAAGAGATGAAATCATAAATATTCTTATCATAATAATATATAATTACAGGAAAAACGAGAATTGATGCATTCAATTTTTTACTCGTTTGGGTTTTGAGTTCTTGTGTATTGTTGAAAATGAAATAGTTCAATTGTAATGATTTGTTACACTGGTCCACTACATGTGATTCATATATTCTAGAAAAAAACTACTGTTTAGTTTATAAGTATTGCAATAATTAATGGTTAATTTACTAAAGTTATGATTAACCAAATGCTTGACGATAACTTGGTGACAAGACTTTGTGCAAGGTAGTTTGTGTACGTATAGTCTGTATTATTGTTTGTGCTTGAAGAGTGAGTCAATGTACAGGCAAGGGGAATATCATCTCAATTCCCAAGATTGATTGCACTGTTTGGAGTAAAATTTTACACGGTGCCAATATTTATAAGCAGTTGTGATCACATCATGTGGCCACATCGGCGTCATAAAAACTACGCAAACAAATAACATTACTTTATATATGTATGTAAGTGTGAAAATTATTTTGATTAAAATCACTGTAATGATATGATATGATTATTAATTTTATTTTTTTCCGTAATTGGTTACATTGATTTTTATCGTTATTTTATTTTTTTATATTCGAGGAAACACGAATACGTGAACCAAATGTAAACAATTACATTTAAAATAATGGGTATATACACTATTTTGTATTGATATTGAGGCTTAGTAACACTTTAATTTTCAATGTTTACTCAGGGCACGGAGCAGGAACCACTTGCACTAAATAGTATTGAAAGAATTACATATATATTATTTAATATGGATAATGTATATATTATTTTAAAACGAAAACTCGTCAGTATGGGCCATTTCTTCCAAGAAGACAAGTTTGAAGTCCAAAGCGAAGATCAAAGAGAAGAAAAACATAAAACGCCACAATGTATAAAAGTAGAATGTAAAAAAAGGAAAAAAATATAAGGAAATTATTATTTTAGTCATATGTGCTGACGTCATCAATTATAAAACGATGTCCACATATGTCAGTCCTTATCCTAACCACAGCGACGTGTTATTTAAAACAATCCTGTGCAACTTTCTTCTTGAAGATGCAAGATTACTTTCATATAAACCTAGCTCTCATCGTGCTTATGATCTAAAGTAAATCTTGGTGGCATGGTTTTGTGCATGCCCGCCTGGGTAGGTACCACCCACTAATTAGATATTTTCCTGCTAAACGACAACTCGCAATATTTTTGTGTTCAGGATTGAAGGGTGAGTGAGCCAGTGTAACTACAGACACAAATGACATAGCATCTTAGATCCCAAGGTCGGTGGCGCATTGACGATGTGAGGAATAGTTAGTATTTCTTACAGCATCATGCTCAATTACCTTTATTTCCTTACAAAATCTAGAACACTAATGGCTGGCTAACGCAATATAGCGTAAAATTGTTCTTATGTCATCATTGAATAATAGATGTAATTAAACTATGAAGTAAAAGTAAACTATTACTCTCTCACTGATGTGCTCCTGCTATCCTTTTTGAAGAGAAGATATTGAAGATATCTTCACCACGCTGTTCCAGTACGGGTTGGTGGAATACACATGTGGCAGAATTTCTATGAAATTTGTCACATGCAGGCTTTCTCACGATGTTTTCCTTCACCGCCGAGCACGAGATGAATTATAAAGACAAATTAAGCACATGATTCAGCGGTGCTTGCCTGGGTTTGAACCCGCAATCATCGGTTAAGATGCACGCGTTCTAACCACTGGGCCATCTCGACTCCCTTTACAGTAACAGTCTGTAAATTTCTCACAGGGCAAAGGCCTCCTCTCCCATTAAGGAGAGAGGGCCTGTGCCCTTTGGAATATATTTAATTATAAACACAAATTAAGCGCACAAATATATATAATATAATTTTTATTTTTTATTTTTATTTATAACTTTTTTTCTCTTTTTTAATTTTTTAACATGTAGTCTCATTGGCGTTTTTTTTTTTTATAATGATACTTAGTTTTATGTGTATTGTTGTTATTGGTTTTGGTATTTTTTTCATTCTCAGTCTCTTTAATGCTATATGTGAGAACTGTTATTGGCTTAATAGTTATTAAGTATGTTATTTTGTTTATCAACGGCTGTATGTTCGCCAATTATATAAATAAATAATGGTGCTTGCCTGGATTTGAACCAGAAATCATCGGTTAAGATGCACGCGTTCTAACCACTAGGCCTCACCATCTCACCTCATTCAGCAGAACTTCATTGAAATTAGACCAATGCAGAAATTATAAAACATTAACATGAACCCGCAATGTTCTCTAAACATTCCCGTTATCATACCACTAGGCCATAGCTGAAATGAGATTGCTTATTACGATCTCATTATTGCATTATAGATTGGCTCCCAACAAGTGATTACTGTGAATAAATTTAATATTACGTAGTCTATTCAAATTACTGACATTAAAAGAGTAGGGAAACAGTCAGCAAACTCGATGTGTAAATAGATAGGTTGGGTTATGTTATTCGTAAGGCAGTGTACAGGAATTTGACGAGAAGTGCAGTTACTTGTCAAGGGAAAAGCCCATCCAGGCGTATTCAAATACCTATTTAGTATAGAGTACTGTAGTGGACTGATAAGATCATCACGAGAAATCTTGGTCGAATTATCTTACTAATACTTCTATACTTAATATTATAAATGTGAAAGTAACTTTTTCTGTCTGTCTGTCGGTTTTTCACAACCAAACCGCCCAAACAAATTTGATGAAGTTTGTTATGGAACTTGAACTCCAAGAAAGGCGACCGATTATGCTACTTTTTGCCTGAGACATGACAACCCTAAAACGTGAGCGAAGCCGCGGACGACTGCTAATTTGGGATAGTTACGAAGACGTATAGTACGACACAACTTAGATGTAGCATGGGCAAAATTCGTAAAACCGATCGCATCAGAATTGAGTACGCTAGCCCAAATTATCAATATTTATTTCTCTTGTGAAGTAGCGTCGAATGGCGCGATAGAGAGATTTCTATTGGTCGTGTAAATCGGCAGTAATTGGTTAATATTAATTTCATTGCATTTTCCGATGCTACATCTAATTTGTGTCAGACTGTACATACTTACGGAGATTGGATTTTAGGAAATGTAACTTTATTTTTTCATAGCTCTGTATGAACATTATCGATATGAAGTAACGGACCGCCAGTCTTTTCATATTATAGTAAATAAAAAAATAAGCTGACGGAGATCAAGTCTTTCCCACAAAATTCTTAACAAAATATTCAAATCTTCATGAATTCTTAAATACGTGTGCTTTGTTTAAGTTTATAATTAATTTCGTGCTTGATGAGATGAAAAGTAACTAAACCGCACTAAAGAAGTGGGTAGTAAATAAAGGAAGACTTTTATAGGCTCAAAATTTAAGGACTTTTTAAACTATGGGTTAGCTAACGAGCGTATGGGCCGCCTGATGGTAAGTGGTCACCACTGTCCATAGACAATGCGCTGTGAGAGACATTAACCATTCTTTAAATCGCCAATGCGCCACCAACCTGGTAACTAAGATGTTATGTCTGTAAATAGTAACTGTAAGCAATATTACCGACTCACAATGTTTGATAACTAGGAAGTTATACTTTATACATGAAATTACTTTAGCAAATTTACCACTATATACTAGAAACTATGATACTGAGAAGTGATTCTTAAACTTATTAAACAAATATACACAGCTTAATAAGTTCAAAAACCTCTCACACGAAACCACAATAAATAAAAAAAGCCGTATTAAAATAGCGTCAGATTATAATAATTTATCTGTTATTGTATGCTAATATACAAATTTTGCAATTTAATTTGCATAATATATTATTTGACAAGATCTTGCAGTATAAAAACTTGATCAATTACGAATCTCAAGGTCATAGAAATGTTAAAATAATATGTACATATAAGTGACTCGACTATAATATTGTTTCATGCACATTCAATATTCGTATGCACACCAAGGAGTTGTTTCTCTCCATCTGATGACCTCCATGGTCGAGTGGTGTGTACACCGGTTTTCATGGGTACGCCACTCTGAGGTCCCGGGTTCGATTCCTGGCCGAGTCGATGTAGAATTACCATTAGTTTTCTATGTTGTCTTGGGTCGGGGTGTTTGTGGTACCGTCGTTACTTCTGATTTCCATAACACGAGTGCTTCAGCTACTTAGATTGGGATCAGAGTAATGTATGTGATGTTGTCTCATATTTACCTGTCAAAAATTTGGGAAGTATAAAGCTGTCCTGGAATGCGACGTCAAGCCGTTACCGGGAGATAGGCCAGGTCTTAACAGTTATCATTAAAATCTAAATAAATCTATGTCATGTGTTTCAAAAATTATGAGAATTTGGAAAAATAAATAAAATATACACTATATACACAAACAAATAATATACATAGTGTTAAAAATAGTTTTGTTTGTGTCTGTTATTTATGTTTTTTTTTTTAAACAGTAGGATACGTATTTTACTCCATATAGCTGTTGGCAAGTGCAAGTAACGCAGTCAAGGAGATTTGTCACTTACTGCTGTGTATTTTATTTCATTAATACATTTTTATTTTATTAATATAAATTAAAAAGGAAACACATTTTTTCCTTTTCCGTTTTTTTTTTGTATTGAACCAAGAATAGAAACAACACATTAGTGTAGCTAGTAAATTTGTGTCAGTTCTATCCGGTAGCTATTTTTAATCATAATTTATACAAACACTATAAATGTAAAAAAAAACTCTGTCTGTCTGTCTGTCTGTTGCTCTTTCACTACCAAACCAATGACCTACATGTGATGTGGTGATTTGGTATGAACTTGGTGGTAGGGCTTTGTGCATGCCCGTCTGGGTAGGTACCACCCACTATACCATAAAAAAAAGTGAAGCAAACTTGAGCTTAAAGACAATCAATCCCCAAAACGCGGGCGAAGCCGCGGGTAGCAACTAGTAATCTATAATTAAATCTAGAATGACCATTCACAAATTAACATCCTATATAAATAAAATTTGATTGATTGAATATCAACCATAGAATTAAAATATGCAATTTATAAAATATTCTGATACAAATAATTATAACTCAATTAAGTATCATGCAGAATTTTGTTCGAGGTTAAGTTACGATACGATCACAAAAAGTTTAGTGCGAATCCGCTCCATGCCGGCTCTGGTCGTGTAAGGCGCGCTAGTTCAGCCTCGCGCCCATGTCGCTTACTCCAAAGTGGTCGGCGAGTGAGTGTGGTTTGTTTTGACATGAGATAACAATATCAAGTGAACATGGGCACCCTAACGGTCATAGAAAACATTAAACCCAGTAAGTTTTAACGTTCGATGCGAATTAACACTCTGTTATTATAATTATTCATTACTTATTCAAATTATTACATATAAAACAAAGTCGCTTACTGATGTCCCTATGTATGCTAAGATCTATAAAATTACGCAACGGATTTTGATGTGGTCTCTTTTATAAATTTGACGACCTTTGTGGTCGAGTGGTGTGTACATCGGTTTTCATTGATACGCCACTTCGAGGTCCCGGATTTGATTCCCGGTCGAGTCTGATGTAGATTTGATAATCTACATCGTTTACTACGTTGTCTTGGGTCTGGGTGTTTATGGGGTCGCCACTTCTGATTTTCCATAAAACAAGTGCTTTAGCTACTTACGAAACGGTGGTAGTATTTGATTATTGACGATTCAAAAACGCTTCATTGTGAAGTTTACTTGAATAAAATTGATTTGATTTGATTTGATTTGATTACATTGGGATCAGAGTAAGGTATGTGATGTTGTCTCATATATATATCTATTTATAATTATTAATCCTTAAAAATAATAGATAGAGTGATCCGAGAGGAAGGTTTTTGTATATAATACATGAACAGTATAGTAAAGAAACACTGATAATTACAGAAGATTCTAACGTGATGTCGTAAATAAACAAATTCTGTGGGATATTTAGTATCAGTATTGAACTCGTGCGCAGGTCGGGTCGCTGATTAATAATATCTTAAGATGCGTATTTAATGACGGTATATATAATATATAAGCTATTATCTGGCCTCGTTATCCTCATTGCCGTAAAGCCAGCTTGTTCATCGTGGGTTCAAATCCTAGATCGAATCGGATTTGCATACCTGGTTTCTTTCCGATTATATATAATTGCCTTCCATTGGAATTTGAGAGTGCAAGTGTCATATATAGTATAGTATCACTTACGCACAATTTTAGTGAAAGCAACAAGACGTTTTTTTTTTTAATATTTTAAATGTAAACGGAATAAAGATAATTTTGAATTAATTTCACATTAAGCGTTTTATTTATTAATCAACTGAGCTAAAAAAAAACTATGATTAAAGATAAGAATAATTAGGCAAACGACCTGTTCGTATAATACTAGCAGCCCGCCCAGGCTTTGCACGTGTGCAATGCAGATATTAAATATACAACACAGTGTCTTTATATATAACGTTCTTGTGATGTCGTATTATACGTTAAGAACCTCCAAAATCACCAATCAGTGTTTTTTCTACGATGTTATGCATGTATTATTAATAAAAACTTTACTCTCAAATCACTCTATTTATTAAAAAAAACCGCATCAAAATCCATTTCGTAGTTTTAAAGATCTAAGCATACATAGGGACAGACAGCGGTAAGCAACTTTGTTTTATACTATGTAAAGATAATCCATAATATTATTATTAGTTTTAAATATCTTATATATTAAGAGCGTAAGCCGATTGTTGGCTCAGTGATTACGGGATGGTAGCTGCGCATAAAAAATCGGTTATGGTCTCATTTTGTAAATTTGTAATGTTCAAAAAAATAAAGAGATATCTTGATTGCAATTTACTTGGTGGTAGGGCTTTGTGCAAGCCCATCTGGGTAGGTACCACCCACTCATCAGTTATTCTACAGCCAAATAACAGTACTCAGTATTGTTGTGTTCCGGTTTGTAGGGTGAGTGAGCCAGTGTAACTACACCCACAAGGGACATAACATCTTAGTTCCCAAGGTTGGTGGCATATTGATGACGTGAGAAATATTTAATATTTCTTACAGCTTCATTGTTTATGGCTGATGGTGACCACTTACCCACATCAGGTGGCCCATATGCTCGTCCGCCAACCTATACTATAAAAAAATTACTAAAATGTTACAATTTAACATAATAATAATTTTTAAGAGCAGATAAAAGTTACTGACTGTTTAGGAAGTGGTACTTGGACTCTGTATGGAAACAATTGAATACGTAAACAAAACTAAAGCATTATGTGTTTTCAAGGAACACCAATTCTCTGATCTGCTGTTATACTATTTGTCGTTAAACAATTTGGCAAATGTAGATGACTTGCAGTTTACAATGAAATCAAATATGCCCTGTCATATGTTCTGGACTGCCTAAAAATGATTTGAATAAACACGAGGTTTTTCAGCTGAGACGGCCCAGTGGTTAGAACGCGTGCATCTTAACCGATGATTGCGAGTTCAAACCCAGGCAAGCACCACTATATATATATGTGCTTAATTTGTGTTTATAATTCATGTCGTGCTCGGCGGTGAAGGAAAACATAGCGAGGAAACCTGCATGTGTCTAATTTCATTGAAATTCTGCATTCCACCAACCAGCATTGGAACGGCGTGGTGGAATATTTTCCAAAACCCTCTCCTTAATGGAAGAGCTTTCTCTTCCATTGAGAAAGATTCCTCATCCCAGCAGTGGCAAATTTACAGGCTGTTACTTTTTCAAACCCATTGGTATTATTGTTATCATTTCATTTGTAAATATAAATTGAGGACCCTCATCGTACTTCAACAATTGTTTTTTATACTTTACTTTACTTACTTTAGTTAGACAGCAAAATATCCCTGAAAGTTCATTCTTTTATTCTCAATATTCGTAGGTAGGTCGTTACTTTCTTCGTTCGTAATTAAAGATTACGATAATTTTAATACTAATTATATCAAGAGTTATTAAATTATTTTGTTTTATAATGGTTGCAGGCGGATTGTATCTGTCCATATAAATTGTTGCTGTTAGAACTATTAATCATTACTTACGTCGCCATGCTTAAGAGCGAAGTTACGTTACGTCTCTTGTGTCTGTAGTTACACTTAAATTGAAACTTCAAACGGGAATACAAAAATACTAATAATAGCCTTTCGCGATAGAATATCTGATGATGGTATTGTACCTGTTACCGAAAAAAATAGAGTATGAAAAAAACCTCGTGAATTCAGATTTTATGTCATTTGTGCTTGAAATTGTGCTGGTTAATTCGATTTTCAAACCTCTTTGGTGGAAAAATTAAATAAGTAATAGCTATGCTAGCTAGCTACGTGCATTTTATTTCATATGGTTTTGTTTTATTAGTCATGTTATACATGTAATTTAAAATATACCAAATTTTCTGTTAGACCTTTCGCAAGAGATAATTTGTAAACGCTGTGTCTTTTAAATAGTATATTATTAATCCTCACTTATTTTATAAATGCATAGTCATTATTTTATGATACGCTTATGTTTTAAAAATCAACCAAAGCTCTAGAATTTTCATTTACATACACGATATCAGGCAGATATGGAAACGGTATACCCTCCCCTAGAGAGAGCCTGCTTCAGGGGCGGAAACTGGAAAATAGA
The DNA here is from genome assembly GCF_905220365.1 of Vanessa cardui. Taxonomy (NCBI): domain Eukaryota; kingdom Metazoa; phylum Arthropoda; class Insecta; order Lepidoptera; family Nymphalidae; genus Vanessa; species Vanessa cardui. The sequence continues at coordinate 14,250,226 of NC_061134.1, forward strand.
TGAAAATATGAATAAATAATTTCAATTAATTTATCTTGCGTTTTTTGTTATTTTATTTATCAATACTGTCAACATATTATTGTCCCCAGCGAACAGTGTTGCGTCTAATCAATCATTAAGAAAACTACATGTGATCCGTACTTGAGATAAATTGATTACATATATAGATACTGACACATATCTAAACTAAATCCCACAGTCACCAACAGATAGTACGGAAATGACGCGATCTCAAAAATATTCCAAGCAGATCACATAATTTTTTTTGGAGCATAGGACTCAGACACAGCTTACGTCGGTTTGTAACTGAGATTTAATAATTAGATAAAATTTTGATTGGGTGACCAAGGATTTGTATCACTAGTACTCAAGATAGTATTTTTAAAATAGAACTGTGAAACGAATTACATGTATTTTTTATTAAAATAAAATGAGTCTTACGTTAATAATCACCTATAGTTCCACTTATATTACAACGTACATCCATTAAGACTAGTTACTGTACTTCAACGTATTTAAAAATAAATATCAATATTACCAAAAAAAGAGCAAATATTTTTTTATAGATTACTCTATCTATTAGTATTAAACATTTGGGCAATTCGAAAAATCTTTTGATAAATCAAACTTGTGGGTTTTTACCAGCTCATCAAATAGATACCAACCACTCTATTCCACCACCAAATAACAATAATATTGTTATGTTCCGGTTTAAGTCAGCGAGACAGTGATTCAAGGCACATGGGGCATACATGGAGTAACTGACGTATGGTTACTGGTATATGGGGTATGAGGTTAATATATTTTATTTTACAAATCTTATCAATTTACCAGTCTTGTCAGATCTAAATAAAATAATCAAGATCAAATCTTGTTTAGGAAAATGCAAGTCGTCGCTATTATAAGGAATACAAGAACACTAAATGGAAAATTACAAATATAAATATTGTTATTAATTACGCGTTATTATACTACGTAACGCTGTTTGATAAACAAAATTAATGTTTATCAAATAGAGGTCTTCTGTGTTAAAGTGTATTGTCCATTCGCATTGAGTTTCTGGTCTAATTTTTTTTCAAGATGCGAATAAACCTTGATAAGATTGCATTTTTTATGACTCGAGGTCGTAATGTCACGATCGTGTTTACATTTTTATGTTAAAATAATTGACCTTGTGTGAGATTGTATTAACTATTAATTTAATTGTATTTTATTAACATACCTATTTTATTTAATTGGTCGAAAAAATATAGTACCTACTAAGTTTCTTGTCGGTTGATCTTTGAACTTATTGGTAGGGATTTGCGCAAACCCCTTACACTATTTACAACATACTTATCAGATATCCCAGCATCAAATAGCAGTAATTGGTATTGTAGTATTCTGGTTTCTGGTTTGAAGAGTGAGACATAAGTGATATAATATCTCACCCCAGGGTTACCCCAGGGTATGAGGAATGATTAATATTTCTTACAGCATTTAAGTCTATAAGCAGTGTTGACTATATAATTATCATCACTACTTAGTATAAAACAAAGTCGTTTTCTCTGTCCCTATGTATGCTTATTTTTTTAAAACTACGCAATGGATTTTGATAAGGTTTTTTTTTTAATAAATAGAGTGATTCGAGAAGGAGGTTTTTATATATAGTACATGGACAATTTAGTAAAGGGATACTAATTATTTTTGAAGTGTACACTGTGATGTCATATTATTAGACCCATGCAAAGCCGGGGCAGGTCGCAAGTTTTCGTTTATAATCAAATAATAATCTACCACCGGTTCCAAATCGGTGGTAAATTTACATCCTATCTAATATTACACATGAAAAATTGAGTTGAATGAAATATTTAATATAATTTTTTACTTAAGATCTAATTGTTGACAAATTTATTCTGCTTATAACTTGGACTCTCTATGAGGAAAAAGTTGTGATATATTATCTCAAATTCCGAGTAACATATAAACTTGAAGTTATCTCAAAAACGTGATAGTGAAATTTATTATAATTAAAAATTCGTAGCAATTAACACAAAAGATTACTTATTAATCATTTCATTACTGATTAAACTTGACCCGTTAACGCTAGACTACAGAACATTGCTGTTATCGGTGTTGTATTTATTGTAAGTCATAATATATTTACATCGAAACGTGATTACAAAATATAATATTCTGTTCGCACACAATTGATAATAAAAGTCGTGGAACTTTTTTGTTGACATGTAGTATATATTATACAAATATTATTTTGATATTTAAGTAACACAAATTATCCCAGTCTACTTAGGGTCAGCACAGCATACCTTCTTCCACACTTCCCTATCTGACGTCATCTCACAAGTAACATTCTTACATTCACATTAAAATATTAGAAATAATTAACTACTGAGCCTTTTGTTGGACCTTCTTGGTGGTATGGCTTTGAGTAAGCCTGGGTAGGTACAAGCCACTCCTCAGATATTCTACCGCTAAACAACAGTAAGTAGTATTGTTTTGTTACGGTTTGAAGGGTGAGTGAGCCAGTGTAACTACAGTCACAAAGGACATAGTATTTTAGTTCCCAAGGTTGGCGGTGCATTGACGATGTAAGGAATAGTTAAAATTTCTTACAGCGTCATTGTCTATGGGCGATGGTGACCGCTTACTATCAGGTGGCCCAAAAACGTCAACCTATTCCATAAAAAAAATATTTTTTAGTTAGAATCGATGTTTGAACCTTTATAGCCTTGTATTTGATTCAATACTTAAAAATAATGCCTTTAAAAAGAATGCTTGTACGTCTAACGTCGTACTTGACTAAAGTTTATCTTGATCACAATCACACAGGTTAAAATTTTAAGAAATACATTTATTCATTTCCTTTCCCGTGAGACTCGAATTTGTATGAGTCATGATTATTATTTTAAGTTTTTTGTTTTCTGTTTGGACAGGTTGTTAAGAAATTAAAAAAATCGATTTCTTGATCTTGTATTATCTTATTGCATTTTATAGTAGAATATATGCTTATAAACATATGATTTATTTTATTATTGAATATCTAGCGAGAAATAATAATTCTTTTTTTATGATTGACGTAGGCGGACGAACAAATGGACCACTCACAGACAATGGCTCTGTAAGAAATATTGACCATTCCTCACTTTGCAAATGCGTAACTAACCGTGAATAAGATGTTATATCCTTAGTGACTGTAGTTACACTGTCTCACTCTTAAAACCGGAGTACAACAATACTGAGTACTAGAGTAAAAAGATCTACCACCACTTTTGGACAGGATATACGAGGATATAGATTTTATCTTATATTAGAATTTAAATCAGGGGTAACTCTCTTCCAATAACTAAATCACATAAATAAAAAAATCCCGTACCTACAACCAGAGCTATGTATATGTATTTAGTTAACAAGATTTTTTTTATTTTTCCTATTTCCAATTATAAGTATAAATATCATTTCCGAACACGTAAGTAGTTTATATAAACAATGCCAACTCATTTCATATCCATTAGGAAAAATGAAATTTTCAAATAATCTTGATTTTTTTTCCTTCCAGAGGGTTTAGGAGTTCGTCATGCGCAAACGTTCCTTCTCTTCTTGGCCATGCTGTTCGCATTCAGCATGCGAGTCAACATGAGCATGGCCATCGTAGACATGACAAACTCTGAAAATGATGAAGTACGAACTTTTTACTCAATTAAACACCAAAGTAAAATTCGATAAATATTTGAAGCAACGCCCTCTGTATTACGTTAAAATGAAACTTTTATGAACGCACTACTGAAAAAAAACCTTATATTTATCACGAATACTTAATTGATGCTTGTAGAAAGTAGTTTTTTTTATTGATTCCATATTAGAGTAGACGTAACACAAAGTAAAGCGTATGCTCGCGCAGACGCTTAGAAGCCGTAAGAAGTAGGAGCAGTCCTTCTTCTTGCGGCTATATCCGCTTCGATCAAGGACCAATAATTCTCTTTAAAAATTTTGAGAATTTCCGTCAGACTAGATGTGTTTTAAGCTAAATTTTATTAAATAATATACATATATTTTTATTTTATGCAGTACTTCGATTGGAGTTACAGCGTGCAGTCCATGATCCTGTCTTCCTTCTTCTGGGGCTACGTCATCCTTCAAATCCCAGGCGGGGAACTTGCGAAAAAATTTGGAGGGAAGATCCTCATTACCATTTCAGTATCTGTCAATGCACTGTTATCACTCGCGATGCCGATTGGTGCAAAATATGTAAGTGAATACATATCGTTTGCATTCATTACTCTGAATAGTTCAATAGCTATAATGCCCCAAAGGAAAAATAAAAGTGCTCGATAAACTTACGTTATTATGTTATAGTATCTTAAATTTACATTCATTCATTGGCATAATGGCTAGCTTATAAATTTGTAGAAATTTTAGACCTGGACCAGCCGAATGTTAGTGTTCTTTTCTTTAAATAAAATCTTAATGACCACACCAAAGGTCTGGTGAACATTCATGATGTGTCAAATAGTTATCAATTTGGTTCTATAGAATTTAATTAGATCCGATTACAATATTTAAGAAACGATGATTACTGGTCACGGATCGTAGAATTATCCACGAGGCGTAAGTCAGTAGCATTTGAATTGTGTGTTTAAATTTTAAAAAATGCTGACGTCAAGCATACCCTTTTAGTGTCAGACAGGAAACTATCTGTTTTTGAAATAAACGATGAATTAAGTGGTAATTCATAATATTTGACAGGGTGGCTGGCAATTTGTGGTCGGATGTAGAGTATTGCAAGGCCTGACGCAAGCATTCGTGTACCCATCAATGCATCATCTCGTCAGCCAATGGATTCCCCTGGAGGAGAAAGGAAGACTGAGTACTATAATATACGCTGGTAAGTCTCATCATATTTTAAGGGTTTGATCTCCTTCTAAGGAAAAAGTTTAGCCCTGATTCTGTCATGCTTTATCAAAGCATGTTTTTAGAAACACACCACATGTGAAGGCTCTTCATGATCGGTTACCTTTGCTACTGAGCTCGAAAATTATTAAGCACATAAAACAGAATGGTGTTTTACCGGGCTAAAACTCTCAATTTTTGGTTAAGACTACGCGGCTTGAAATAGAGCTTTGCACGTCTCAGTAGGCCAAACACACAAAGACACAAACACTCGTGACAAATTCTACCCCTCAACAGAAATTAAGTATTTCTATTTTGTTTCGCTGTGAACGGTGACTAAGATAGGTAGAAAGCGTCAAAGTATTCTAGATCCCAAAGTAAAGACTAATATTTTACAGTACCTTGATGCTTGTATGATCTCATGATAGTGATTACTTGCCATCAAATGGTCCATTTCACGTCCTCTTTCCAAATTTATATTAAAAAAAAAATCATCATATCGGTTCTTATTTTAATACAAAGCTGTAAATGTAACATAGACGTCACCTTTGAATAGAAATTCCGAGCACGAATGAGCTGGTGTATAAAATGGCACCTTGGGGGAAATATTATGTTTCGCGCTCTACATAAATTGAGATTGGATTTGTTCGTAATTCATAAATACTAGAGTATCGCATAGCAGACATTATGAAGAAGAAAATAAATTTCTTTATTTTTGTTGTTGCAAATTTATATACTAAAAGGTGAAAGTTCTTACAACGTCCTATTGACATTTATGTCTATATATAGGTATGTGAAGTAATGTCCATTCTGACAGTAGTTACACTATCCCTTCGAACTGAGACATAACAAAGTTTGGCAGTAGAATATGAGTGATTTATGTAAAACCCTAGCGACTTGTCCCGGCTTTGCACGGGTAAAATACTGCTGATCTATTTATACTACAAATTATCAGCATTTCTTTATTATGTCGTCCAAGTTTTCTAAAAAAACTTCATCTCGAATCACGCTATCTATTAAAAAAACCGTATCGAAATCCGTTGCGTAATTTTAAAGATCTCAGCAAACATAGGGCGACACAGCAGCAATCGACATTGTTTTATACTATGTAATGATGATTATACAATTTTAGTAGATTATAATGTTCTTTATAAATAAATAATGATGATAGCTTTTGACTTACAACTGATACCAATTCCTGGTTTTACAATCTTCAATATATGGAGCAACATCATGAACAGTCGAAACACGACCAAACCCCTGAAGAATACATTGTATCTAACTTTCATAAAGTTAGGAGCCTTCGTTATTATCTGTAAGTGAAGTTGCAGTTTCGATGTTAGACTACAAAACCTGAGGACGCCAATGGCTCCCAGCGGCCTGGAGTGAAGCTACGTCTGATAAATATTTACTATTAGGTTTTTGTTATCTTAAGATGATATCTCATTTTTAAGAAACGTAGTTCCAAAATTAGATATTTTCTTGTATTTATTGTTAATTATTCCTAGATTAAAATAAGTTATTATTGTCTTTAAGTTGAGATGTTCAAATATATGTAGTTGTGATTTATTATAAATTTCGCAATTTCTGATTTAAATTCATGTCCTTTATGGTAAACAAAAACAATTCCAGTAAAATTATTATTTAACCCATGTAATTTCTTGTCTTCAGGTGGGCAGCTCGGTATTGCTCTTCAGCTCATAGCAGCAGGTTTCCTAGCAACAGCCTGGGGATGGCAGGCAATATTCTACGCCAATGGGACTCTTGGAGCTATTTGGACGGTGGCATATTTATACTTTGGTTCATCTTCGCCGGAAAGCTCCAAATTAATATCGGAAGAAGAATTGACGTATATCCAGACGTCGTTGGGAAGAGTTGGGGGACCGAAGGTTAGCTAGTATTTTATTTATATGAAGTCTAAGTAATTGATAAATTTTTCAGTACTTATAATGAACATTACTTGTTTGCAGAAATACCCAACACCGTTCCGCAAGATCGCTACTTGTCTCCCGTTCTGGGCGGCTGTGATCGCTCATTGTGGCCAAAACTGGGGTTTCTTTACTCTAATGACAGAGATGCCTACATACATGGCCAAAGTTTTGGATGTTAATTTGACTAAGGTTAGTTGAGGATATTTAATTTAATTTCAAACCATAACGAAATTTAGTAATAAAAGTTCTTTCTAAAAAACTGGTCCACACTTCTGGTGTTCTAAAAGCTGACATTTGCTTATTTATATAGTGCACCTGACGGTTCAGAGAGGTAATAGTGTCAAGCGTCCCGGGTACATTGCCACGGAAAAATAGCTTGTGTATTTTTCGTAATTTTTTTGAAATTGTTTACTTAGTAAAAAAAATGCGAAATTATTTATGGATGAAGTAAATTGATGAGCAAAATCTATACTTAAAAAAAAAACAAATAAAGAAGGTTTGTAATTATATCAAAAATATAAACAGCCTGTAAAAGTCCCACGGCGTGTGAAAGACCTCTTATTTTCTCTCTTAAGAGAGATTTAGAGATTATTCCAAACCGCTACTCCAATGCGCGTTGGTGGATGTTTGAAATATGTTTGGTTTTATATCTGATAAAACTTTAAAGTATGTGCATTATTTATTTTAAAAATCGTTATCAGTGATGTATTAATAATCATGAAGTAAGCGAAGTTGCCTTCAGATTAACCAAAAATTGATTTAATTGTTAAATATTTTGGATGATTTCAGAACGGTGTGCTGTCATCCCTTCCATACTTGGCTATGTACATCCTTAGTTTCCCTATGGGCACCATGACTGACCTTATCATCAGACGAGGATGGCTGAGTGTCACAAATACGAGAAAACTGTTCAATTCTATTGGTGAGTATGGGATGCCTCAACCCTTCGATGGAATATTATCTATTGATAGATGTTACCTTAAATTATCTTACTCTGTTTTACTCTACCGTTACACGGTATATTGAATAGTAGCTATATCATTGGTAAACATGATAGAATATTCTGTGAATAGATGTATTATAAAAATAATTCAACGTACCTCAAATTTATATTGATTTCATTTGCGTTGTAGAACTAAAAGATAATAAATTATATATCAATCATTTGATGGAATCGTAAAAATAGTGCTGGCAAAATGTATCTGAAAAATTGCAGAAAACAATGACACCCAATTTAAATTAAGAGGAACTACACAAGTAAAGGCAAAGAGCCAGATTGTTTATGCTGTAAAATTATTATGCTATTAAATTGCAGAGAATTGCAATTGTGTAGATAATACTTTGATTCTGACCATACCACTCTTTTTAATATGATTAATACTTTACCAGGTCTTTGGGGACCAGCGCTTGCTCTCATCGGTCTGTCCTACACTCCTGAGGGTAACATGTTGCTAGCGGTTATAATGCTTACCATTAGCGTGGGTATAAATGCTGGACAGTACACTGGATATATGGTGAGATTCTATATTTTGGTAAAACTTTAATATTACTCTAATACGCTGAGATTAAAATCAACAATATATAAAATAATATTTCGTATGAGTTGCCAGTTTGGAATCATTTGACAGCGAAGAACCGGCAGTAGTCTCAGTCCCCTTTAAAATAAAATGCCTAGTCTCGTATATGTAATTAAACATAATATATGCCCAATTTATACAGGTACATGCCCTTTTCATCTTTTAAACCAGCCAATGTGAATTCTTTCTTTTAACAGTTTATATATTATATTTATTCTAGTATAAGTACGCCTTGTATATTTAATTTTGAACATAAAATTAGAAATTAAAATGTAACGTGTAAATGTCTAAGGAATCTTGTTATCGAAAGGAATGCCTTGAACCAGATTGTGTTGACTGTTGAGTCGAATATCAAGTCTATAAAATCACTTTTAATATTATCCAAGTTTAAAAAGAGTAACTTAACTTTATTGAATAATAACTACTGGTTTTCTAGCCTGTTTTTCTCGAACAACCTCCATTTAGAACTGAAGATAGCTTTACGTTAATTGAATTATGTAAAATGATGATTTAAAAGTGCTTAAATAAATAAAAAATTAACAAACAAAAAACTGACTTCAAATAAAACACTATTTCAAAACAAATTCTTCAAAGTTCTCATAAGTAAAACGAAATGAAAAATATTAGACTACTTAAACTTAAAGACTTACTTTGCATCCAGTGTCAGTTTAGAAAACCCTCCTTTTTGAAGTCGGTTAATCAAGTAATTGAATTGCCTACTTAAATATAATTTGGTATAAATACAAACTTCAGATCAATATTCTTAGCCTGAGTAAAGTAATCTCAACGTAAAAGAGATCAGATCTAAGCATAAAAATTAGGTTTTAACATATAGGCTTTCGAACCCAAAAGTAAAACGAATTTTAATAATAAATTTCAATTCATAAGATAGTAGCCGCTCGTTTCTAACTTGATACATATAAATATTAAAATAATTTGGACTCTCGCAGAAAACTCAAAGTAAAAAGGGTCAGGTACAAATTTAGAATTAACATTATATTAAGAGTTTTATTTAAATGGCAACGACTTAAAATTATTTTATTATAGAAGACATAATGACGAAACTTTTTTCTCTTACTAAAATATAACCTTAACGGAGGGGCCATTGTGTAGGACGCCACATGCGTTGACATGTTGGCCTGTTTTATATCAGAGAAACAATGTTAAAAGCCGGTGCCGCTGCGTAAAAAAACTGAAGCAAAAAAGGTTGAAATATTCGTGTCCTACGTCAAATTACTTTTGTCTCATTCACTGTCTAAACACTTGGGTCGTGGAGTAGCAGTGCAAAAAGCTTCATCAAAAGTATAACATCTAATCTTATTGCCTCCACTGGTAAATGGAGGGCTGGTTCGCTTATTACCCGGAGAATCGGAATTTGCAATTCAACGGGGAAATGCTGTTAGCATTCTTACCACTATTCCTCGCGGTCAAGATTTACTCAGTAACTATTTTATTTGTGAGCGCTTGATTCTCTTACTTAATTATTATTAAAATATTTGTTTAAGAAGTGCTTGTTAAGGTTTGAATCAATAATGTAATATTCATACTGTGTTTTTTACTTTATAGTTGATCTCAATAGACCTGGCACCCAACTTCAGCTCCTCCCTCATGGGCATCTCCAACTGCATCGCTAATATCGTATCAATCATCGCGCCAATGGTTTGCGGTCTGATTATACAAGACGAGGTAATATTTCCGACAAGACATAACACCGTAACTTAAGTAATACCTGGTAATAAAAACATACAAACTTTAGGCGAAATAAAGCTAAGGTACTTCAAAAGCACGGACAATACAAATGCATCTTTTTATGAGAAGGGAATATTTTTTGTCGACAAACCCAAAATACAAAAGAGCTATCTGTCCGTAAACGTTACATATAAGAGCAAAAGAGACATTCTTAAGACCATTTGGAACTTATACAAAGAAGATTAAAATTCTGTATTCAAATTTTAAGCAATGAAAAGAAATCTTGGGATTGAAATGGAAAAACATCAATAGTCTGATACATCACTTCAATTATTTTGTATTGGACATTTTGAAATCCTTCTAACCCGATCAGTAGATTATTTTACAGCTCATCACATAGATTATATTATCCTTTATAAATTAGATAATATTTCGGTGTCAGTTAAAACAAGTTTGCAAGTACATCATCATCATCATTATCAGCAGCCCATGTTTGTTCACTGCTGGACATAGCCAGGCCATGGAATTTACTAGTTAAAAGCATTGTAATATAGTTTTAACAAAATGGTGATGGTTAAGACTTAGATTAGGAGTTTTAATACTTTAATTGAAATGTTTATATATTTGTCTCAACAGACGGATCCAGCGGAATGGCGTAAAGTTTTCTTCTTGGCATCAGGAGTCTACTTCTTCACTAATTTGTTCTTCATTCTCTTCACTACGTCCACGAGGCAGACGTGGAATGACCCTGATCAGGAGATTGATGTTGGTCAGTACCAGTTGACTGATCTCTTCGTGAAATATAGATGACCTCCGTGGTCGAGCAGTGTGTACACCGGTTTTCATGGGTACGCCACTCCGAGGTCCCGGGTTCGACTCCCGGCCGAGTCGATGTAGAAATTTAATGAATTAGCTTTCTATGATGTCTTGGGATGTGTTTGTGGTACCGTCGTTACTTCTGATTTTACACAAAATAAGTGCTTTAGCCACTTACATTGGGATCAGAGTGATGACACATATGTTGTCCGAACTTAAAAAAAAATTAAAAAATCATTCTACTCTTGATATAAACTAGTAAAATTAGAAGGGGATTTTGAAATGTCAATAGAACTGAACAACCCACTAATCCCGTAACCTCATGGTCTGATGGAAAAGAGCAAATAGATTATACAGAGAGTAACAGCAGACCCTAAAACTTACATACTTTGAAAGTGATAAGTCTCTTTTAAAAGAACGTAAATTTGAGAGTCAATGCTTATTAGAAATGGCAAGATTTATTGAGCTTAAGTCTGGAGTAAAGTTAAAAGTGCGCAGCAAACGTAACCATTAATGATAAAAACACTTAAATTGTTTTCAAGTTAACGGAAATGGTATAGACAAAATGTTATCTTGTATTAAAATCATGAAACATCAACAATAACAGCCTGTAAATTCCCACTGCTGAGCTAAAGACCTCCTCTCCCTTTGAGTAGAAGGCTTGGAACATATTCCACCACGCTGTTCCAATGCGGGTTGATGGAATGCACATGTGGCAGAATTTCTATGAAATTTGTCACATGCAGGTTTCCTCACGATGTTTTCCTTCACCGCTGAGCACGAGATGAATTATAAAAACAAATTAAGCACATGAAACGGTGGTGCTTGCCTGGGTTTGAACCCGCAATCATCGGTTAAGATGCACGCGTTCTAACCACTGGGCCATCTCGACTCAAATCATGAAAGACACTAATATATTTAACAAGATGATTACGAATAACATTGAGAAAATTTAGAGCAGATTTTTATCGGAAGATTTATCTCGAATTATATTTTTGGATCAATAACCTAGATCTCATTTGTTTTCGATAAAGTACTTGAAATATATTTGCAAAAGTATTAAATATCTTGAAACGAAATAGAAATTTATTTTCATTTAGATTAAATCTACATTAATTAATATTAAATTCTTGAGATTTAATTTCGATTATCACGATATAAACTCCAGTTAATTTGTCAGTTTTTGAAAATATTTAATTGATCCAAAATGGAAAATAACAAATATTGACCTAGAATTTCAATGACCCGTCGAATTCCATCGAGATCCATCACGTTTTTATCTGATGCGTTAACACAAAAAGTTGAATATATTCACGCGATGTATGGTGTAATAATCATTACTTTGCCAATAAGTGAATACGACCTATTAATTTGATGTGTCGATCCGAAAATCGAAATAAAAAGGTATTTTGTCCAAATAATTAAACTAAAAGCTACCACGGTGGTAATTACTTAAGGCTTTACCGATCTGTGCAATAATAATAAATCGTAAGATTATTGATAGGGTTTTATGCAAGCTTGTTTGGGTATCACCTATTTAACAGATATTTTACCGCCAGACAGCAATACTTAGTATTTTTTTGGCCCGATTTAAAGGATGAGCCTGTGTACAAAAGAAAGATAGATAGCATCTTAACAGCCAAGGTTATGGCACTTTTGACAAATCCAACGTGTAAGTTGAGTTTAACATTGGGTGGCAATTTTCTTATCCATCTATCTATAGAACAAAAAAAGTAAATGCTTGAAGATAGCTTCAAGCATTTACTTTAATATACATTTAATATATATATATATATATTCTCTTTTTTATATATATTTTTTCTCTAAGAGCAGAGAAAATAAGTAAAGAATCAAATCAAATCTTATTATTTTAATCAATGATTTCTTTTTTATTTCAGAAAAGAAAACCCCAGAGAAGGCTGCCAGCGTCCATATATGAACAAGATATTGTATAATAATGAGAATTTTATTTATTTTTGTACCTGAAAAAATATTATAGATGTAAATACAACATCCATAAAGCAATCGTTTCATTAAAAAAAAACCTCATTTTATCCTGCATCCGTAAAAATCCTAAAAATGACAACAGTTAAACAATCAAAATTTAGTAAGCATACTTAATTCAAACGGTCCATTTCTGATTTAATTTAGAGTGAATATTTAAAAGTAAATGAATAACAGCAATGTAAACGAAAAAGTAAGAAAGAAGAAGAAAGAAAGAAAGAATTTTTATTTGTAAGCATCGTGTTGATACATAAGTGACATAAACAATACAAAAAAAAAAAAAAAAAAAAAACAAAAACTTAAAATAACAATACAATTAAATAATATCTAATAAAGATTTTAAAAAGAGGCATAAATAAATAAAAACAAAATGCTGCCTACATAGCAGTACGATGCCACAAAAAGGGAAATCACTCAGCATTTGCTGTCGGCCTAGGAACTTCACACACACAAAAAAAAAAAAAAAATAACGATTTAAATTATATAGTTTTTTTTTTTTTCTATAAGTACTTAAATTAAAATACGATTCGTACTATGTGTGAAATTCGCAAAGATGGCAGCACTGATTTTCAGTGACCACCTTATTTCCGTACGTCAAGTGAACGACATTGACAATAGTCCACTATTATGTCGTGTTAAAATCAAATAAAAAATAAAAGTAAAAACATAACAGAAATCAAAACAAGTCTAGGATAGTATGATGCGCTCAGCCCTCAGGTACCTCGCGGCGGCAGTGGAGGCTGGACGTGTAGCACAATGGATTAAAATTTAAAACTAAATTATATTACAAGAGAAAAAAAGTAATTAGAATAATAAAAAACCTTGTGGTATGTACCGATTCTACGAACAATGTCTCTTCGTCAAAAATAACATTAAGTGACTACTATTATTTATTTACTGTTCTTCACTTTAAAAACGAAAAGCACATGGTAGATCATCATAGTGTTTTTATTTATGTTTGTCAAACTAGATTTTAAATCGTATTTATTCCAAAATCGAGTACAATTAAGTGTTATGTAATGGTGTAATTATAATTATATCATCTAGTGCAATTAGTTTCATTTTAAGAGCATCTTTAAATACAAAATTATTTTTCTTAGTCGACTGAAACTGGATATTTAATTATTATTGCAAGCTACTAAATATATCATTGTTCGAGTATCCCATATAAAATCCCAAAATAAATCCGAGCATATTATTTGAAGACGAAATACCCTATAAGGATTATGCAAATATATTTAGATGAGGACGGCCCTCGTTTAGCTGTAAAAGGTAAACCTTTTATACCCTAAGCCTTTTATCTAATAGGTTTCGACAAAGGTCTAGGAACCTTTCGATTGATTCTCGATAATTTATGTATTGCTAGATTTGCATATTGATAGCGAACATGATGAACATAGTTTGATTACTGATTATGATTATATGATGTTTAAAGTACATCTACAGTTGTATGTTGTTTCTTGTACCGACTTCGCATGGTAGAAGGTACATAAAATGTTTATTACCGTAACATATATGTACAGACGCTCTTACGATCTAGAGCAAATGCAAGAGATACTAGATGGAAGGAGGAAATAATTATGACCGCCAAATAGCCCAAGAGAAAAAACAGTGGATTTTTTGGAGGAAGCCTAAGAATTTGTGAACTCTCAAATGCATAGCATACTAACTGTTTTAATGATGGAAGAAAATCCATTCGAAAATTTGAGTACATTGCGTTAAAATAGACAGACGTGGCGACTGGACTTTGTATTAGCTTTATTTTTTTTCCAAAACGGCACTGTTACGTAATATTTCAGACTTTGCTTGAAATACTTTTTTAAAATGATTAATGATAAATTGAATGAATAAAGACCCGGTAAGTCTAATCTCACACCCGAGGTCGCCTGTAAGCGGCGCTGTTTTGTGATAAGGACTTTTCATGCAGTTTTATTTTATATAAAACGTTAACTTTTTAATTCAGCTTTATTGCAACAACGAAAACAACATTTGAGGAGAAGATTCGGAATATACTCCACCAAGTAGGCACATGCAGGTTTCATCAGTGGATGTTTTCCGTCACCGCTGAGCACGAGATGAATTATAAACACAAATTAAGCACATGTACAATATATCGTGGTGCTTGCCTTGGCTTGAACCCGAAATTATCGGTTAGGATGCACGCGTTCTTTCCACTGAGCCATCTCTGGATATATTGTGATAATACTTAAAATTACTTAAGAGGTGAGGGTTTTGTTCTACACCAATCGGTCAAGATAAACGAATTCCATCGTCATAACAATCTGAACTTTGAATCTGATCACACGATTTGTTAAAATGATCGAATCCTTCGTTCTTGGCTCTGACAAACATATTACTGTGTCGTGTCATGGCCAAAGGTTGTTGAAGCGATTGCTGGTGATAAATCTGTGTTCGTGATATTTTTCGGGTCGTTTATGTTATTTTTATTTTGTGGGTGAGCGCGCAGAAGTTAATTAAAGTCCTAAATGATATGTGTAATGTTTCTTTCTATTATTGGAAACAATTGAAAACAGTAGTCATTAAAAAATATTACCACCATATTTTTACTTCTTAACAAATGTAATAATTTTTCGTTCTGTGCAATAGGCTATTTGACTGGTTTTTTAAATCCATTTTATATTATTTAGTAGAAGTTAAGGAACCCAGTAAAAGATTTTTATTTCTAGTACATATTTTCCGAAAGATATCATCTTAAAAATCCATATTTAAATAGCGCGCGACGCTACTTGGACAATATGGCGCTGCAATAGGGTAGGTGACGTCACTTTCCTGTATTTTAATCTGTATTACATATAGTAAAAAAGCAAGGTTAACAAGTAAGTGACTTCATCATAAGCCCGCCCAATCAAGAGCGTTTAGTGTCACGTGACAAACGTTTGAAAAAAAGCATTTTTATTTATGGATTTTTGAATAAATTAAGAATTTCAACTTTCGTTGATAAATAACCATTTATAAACTCATAATATACACTGATTACATTAATTGAGACTTTATTTTTCAAATTGTCAAATAGCCTATTTATCCTACTTTATGTCGTAATGGATTACGAGGTTGTGAAGCGAAAATATTATAAAAAGCATTACAATTCTCATGCATTTATAAATTTGCTGAAAAACTGCCTTTCATATGTACGAAGTTGTTACGGTTTCGTAATAGGCTTTTGAAAGGTCATATCCCTAAGTAATTGAAATCGTAATTTATCAAAGAGAAAATAACTGACGAGAATTTTTTCAAGGACTTTTAGTTTTGCAAAGTAATAGCCGGTAAACGTCCCATTGCTGGGCTAAGGCCTCCTCTCACGCTGCTCCAATGCGGTTGGATAACATTTCCTCATGATGTTTTTTTTGTACCACCAAGCACGAGATAGGTTATGAAACATATAAAAATTAAATAGTGCTTGTTAGGGTTTGAACTAACAATCATCAGCTAAAAATTTCTTTTAGTGATAATTCATCACCACGTTTCAAGAAAAAACTACATTTTTATCTTAAAGGAATACAAGATAGGAAAAACAGGA
The DNA here is from genome assembly GCF_905220365.1 of Vanessa cardui. Lineage (NCBI taxonomy): Eukaryota > Metazoa > Arthropoda > Insecta > Lepidoptera > Nymphalidae > Vanessa > Vanessa cardui. The sequence continues at coordinate 14,266,668 of NC_061134.1, forward strand.
ATTATTATTAAATTATTACATTACTTGAATCATTGAAAGGTTTTTCCACTTATTTTAAGTGAGACCAAGACGTCCGAAAAAACTTATGTTAGATAAGTATTTGTTTCCATCGTTACGTTTTTCCCGAACGAAATGGATTGGTAAATAAGTTGGGAGTTGGTCGTGTATGTTGGTTGCAAACACGTGACACGATTGAAGAGTAAATAAGACATATCTATGAAGACGGGAGATTTGGGACAAAAAGATTATCTTCATATTGATTTATTGTTTCATTTTGTTTAATTATTTGTGTAAATTGTGGCTTACGAGATGTGGACATAAATATAATTATGAAGCATTAAAATGCAGGTTATTTGGAATTTATTTTATATAGGATGCCTGTTGAATCTTTAAGTATAGCAATAATTACATAGTTCCCTTAATAATATATCGGGAATGTAAGAATCGACTTTAGGGATTGAAATAGAAATATGATAATATTCTAATTTGTTTTTTTTTTTATTATTATTATAGGTGATTTTTTTTTATAGTTAATTATCTTTATATATTGAAAAATAAAGAGGCTTACCGCTGTTGTCTTTATGTATGCTTAGATCTTTAAAATTAAGCGTGTTTTTTGTATATATGGACAATATAGTAAATAGACACTGATAATTTTAGAAGTTTCTAATGTGATGTCGTAAATAAAAAAAATCTATAGAATAATGAGTATCAGTGTTGCACCCATGCGAAACCGGAGCCTGTTGCTAGCATATATATAATACTATTTGAATATTAAGTATAAATACAAAATTGCTTTTAAATTTTTAATTTAATTCTTAATGTAGTAAGTGATACTGTATATGCAATAATGTTTTTTTTTTATTATTACTATTGAATGCGGAATCCTAAAAATGAAAGTTCGTTACTTAATTACACGTTATACAATTCAATACATTTTGAAATCCGAAAACATAAAAGCATGTTAGGAAAGCAGGTCACTGGACAATAAGCTGTCAATGAATCTATTGTTTCTTTAATAGTTCACATTTGTTTAAATAAACAATTTCGTGCCATTTACATAGACTACATAATATGAGCATCATAACCATTTCTAATATAGCTAGTAATTTTGTTAAAAAGTATTTTCCTTATTTTGTTGAAATAGATATGTTAGTCGAGATTTCCCAATAGTTAGAGAGCGTACATCTTCTCCGATGATTGCGTGTTCAAACCCACGCAACCCCTTAGTTTTCATGTGCTTAATTTGTATTAATAATTCATCTCGAGCTCGGCAGTAAAGGAAAATATCGTGATGAAACCTGTAGGTGTGTAATTTCAACGAAATTCTGCCACTGATTCGACGTGGTAGAATACGCTCCTAGCCTTCTCCTCTACAACGAGAGGCCTTAGCCCAACCATGGGATATTTACAGGCTGTTACTTACTACTACTAGATATGGACCGAAAATATTTCTTCGTATTTTTAAGATGGCAAAGAAAACTTATAACAAATTACCTTGGATAATTTTGATTGAAATATATGTAAACTAAAATAAATGTTGATAATATTAAACGTTTTATTACCATACATAAAAGTATACGAAACAAGGCAAAACTTAAAAAAAAAGTTAATAAGAAGTTCAAACATCAATCATAATAAAAAGAGACCTAAAGGTGTCACAGGGAAAAATGGAGGCCATTAAACTGGTAACAATTTAGGCAAATTAAAACCTAACACCTCAGGGCAAAGGGTCTGATATTATCAGTATGAAATGTGTGCTATGCGCTCTTTTTAAAATACTTTTACATTTTTTCTTGAACATACTTTTTACATACAGCGCGGATCCTTATATTAGAAAAATTGTCTTGGTGAGAATGTTGACGAGGTGATAAAGACTAAAGTTGGAGCAGGAAAATACTGCTGATAAACAGAAATGTGTTCTCAATGTCTATAAACGAATCGAATTTGATAAAATTTCAACTCTACAATCGAATTTGATAACATTTGGTCTGAATCAAGCTTGAACTCCAAGAAAGAACAGGCTATTTTTTTGTCTACATTATAATCAACTCCTAAAACACGAGGGAAGCGGCGGGCAACAACATCGTGTCGACGTAAGGTCCTTCCTGTGCTCCGTTCGAGGCGCGGCGGCTCAACCGAGGAGGATCCTCCGCTGGGCCATCTGATAAAGGATACTTGAAGCCCACAAGGCTCAAGGTCACGGCCTATCTGTAAGGCCCGGGGCATCGGGACTGTGAGAGAGTCAAACGGGATAGGAAGGGTTAACCCCTAAATCAACACCATTCAGAATAAACATTGTGTAATATTACCCTCTTTTAATATCGAACTCTATGGATGTATTTTATGTACATATATATCACTAATATTACTCAAATGCGTAGAATGGAAACTCCATCGTGGAAAATGTATTTGTTTTTACAACCAAACCTAAGAAAGCAATATATGTGCAAATACACTGGTTGATGAATGATAACACACATTGGGATATAACGTTCGTATTCTGCCAATTTATATCCAATATTAAAAATTAAAGCATTTAAATTAAATTACTATTACTATACACACAAACGAAATGTCCGCATGTGATTTGAATAATGTCAAGACGCAGAACGTACAACATTTAAAACTCTACTATCGAAACAAGGTCAAATGTAAAATAAGCATTAGCAGATCGTATTGGACGATACACGCAAGGCGGCTGGCAGGAGCTGGATGAGAGTAGCCGAAGATTGATCACAGTGGCGTGCAATTGGAGAGGCCTATGTTCAGCGGTGGACGAAAAAAGGCCGTCGATGATGATGATGAGATCGTATTTTGCCAATTTAAACTAAATTTTGAAAATTATTAACAGTGTAAGATAAATTATATTCAAATATTAATAAAAAAAACTCTCATATAGAAAGTAGTGCGAGCTGAGATGGCCCAGTGGTTAGAACGCGTGCATCTTAACCGATGATTGCGAGTTCAAATCCAGGCAAGCACCTCTATATATATGTGCTTAATTTGTTTTTATAATTCATCTCGTGCTCAGCGGTGAAGGAAAATATCGTGAGAAAATCTTCATGTGTCTAATTTCATTGAAATTCTGCCTCGTTGGTGGAACATATTCCACCAACCCGCATTGGAAAAGCGTGGTGGAATATGTTCCAAACCCTGTCCTTAATGGAAGAGGAGGCTTTATACCAGCAGTGGGAAATTTATAAGCTGTTACTTTACTTTCCTTTACTATAGAATGTAGGTCATCTATAAAACAAGCATTAATAGAATATCTTAATGATGTAAAGAAAAATGAAATTGTGATCAAATTCATCTGATGTTTACCTGTATAGGTATAGCGACAGTAATTAGATCGTAAAAGGATAATTCGGACGTGACCGCTCCAGGGAACTTCCGTCGCTGCGGACGACACTTCATATTTATTAATGATGACCACTCAATTGAAGGCCAGCTGTGAAATAAGTTATAAGATGACGTCATTAACAGCTGACAACAATAATTGTTATTAAACGTAACATTTTCCTTTAATTTTATTTCGTACTTGTCAAACAACAACCGTTCGTAAATTTCCCACTGTTGGGCTAAGGCCTCCTCTTCCTTAGTAGAGAAGGTTTGGAACATATTTAAAAAGGAAAAGGCTTGTCACAATTCATCAAATCTTCTTGGAGTTGGAGTCCTTCACTGACCACTTTTACATGAACACTGGTTCATTTTTTATCCTGGAGATCGATATTGCGATTCCATAGAAAAATGCCGCTAATATTTTCGTCACCAATCATCATAACATGATCATTAAGGCTCATAATTTTTATGACAATAATTATAGCTGATATACATATGTTACTCTACTTGGAGGTAGCCCGTCTGGGTAGGTACCACCCACTCATCAGTTATTCTACTGCCAAACAACAGTGCTCAAAATTGTTGTGGTGACCACTTACCATCAGGTGGCCCATATACTCGTCCGCCAACTTATACCATAAATTAAAAAAAAACACACACACGCACACTAAATTATATCGTAATGCCGCACTCTCCGCGTTCTAGCCGCTTGTGTATGCGGGGCGCGTATTCTATTATAATAATAACAAAATTATTTATTCCATTAACGAGACGGTTTATTTATTTTAGTGTATATTTATTTAATGGCTTTTATTATACCAGTAGGGGAGTGAGCACATAGACATTGGCACCGTGAGAGATTTGGAACCATTCCTTCAATCGCAAATGTGTTACCAATCATTGGAAAATAAGTTGATACATTCCAAGGAACATGCTTATATTTAAATTAACTCACTAATACATCAAACCTGAATGCAAATATACCAAGAATTGCCGTTTGGTATAAGAATATATGATCAGAAATTGGTAAATATCTACTCAGAGAGACTCAAACAAAGTCATCAATTACTTTGGTTTATTTATTTTAAATTCTTTCAATAGTCATTGATTTTTGATTTAACATATTATGCAGGCATTGTCATCCATCCTCCTGCCCTTATCCCAATTGTACTTGGGGTCGGCGCCGTATGTCTTCTCCTTCCATACTTCTCTGTCGGACGTCATCTCACAAGTAACATTCTTTCTAACCATATCGTCTTTCACACAATCCATCCATCGTTTCCTTGGTCGTACTCTACCTCTATATCCATCCACATCCATGATCAAGTCCATTCTTACAACATGGTCCTAATTCCTCCTGATAATATGTCCATACCATGCCAGCCATTGTGATGTATATATGTATTAATATTGACTATGACGTAACAGCTGTGAACGTAAGTAGATCAATTGTAGTGCGTATTTCAAACAACATTGAAAGCGTAAAGATAACAAACACTCCAAATCTAAAAACCACTACACTTGTAAATACCCACGAGCAAACCAGATTCCTGATAATAGTAGCACTTTTATCAAAACCGAGATGGCGCAGTGGTTAGAAAGCGTGTATCTTAACCGATGATTACAGATTCAAACCCAGTCAAGCACCACTGAATACTCAAGTGCTTGATTTGTTCTTATAATTAATCTCGTGCTCAGCGGTGAAAGAAAACATCGTGATGAAACCTGCATGTGTCTAATAAAATACTTAATATATATACATCGTGATAAAACCTTCTCCTCAAAGTAAGATAAGGTCTTAGCTCAGCTGTGAGAAATTTAAAGGCTGTTGATGTATCTAAGCCAAAGCGAATATAAGAAAGGATATCGGTTGGGATGTCAATTTGGACTGACAAATATTTAAAACAATAACAATATGTATTTTAGAAGGAAATGGGTTCAAGAGATCTGTCTTATAAGCTAAATCTCCTATAATGCTAAGACAATTATCTATATATTGTCCACTGATAGTTGCTAGCAATGTATTCATATTATTCACATATATTATGTATAATATTATATATCAAGAAATAAACGTAATACACTTGGGTATACAATTAAAGATATCTTATATAACTAAATAGCGACCCTTCCCGGCTTCACACGGGTGCAATACTGATTCTAAATATGCCAAGGAATATCATTATATACAAAGTCTGACATAGTGTTTATAGCTTTTCGTCAATATATTCAACAATACAAATCGCTAGTCTCTGTATTTTGAAATTGTAATATCTTCAAAAATATTCATATATATTGCAAGCCATAAAGAGCCTTATTGATCTGTATTAAATGCACAATTTATTTAAGTTACTAATTTGGAAAAGGATTAATAGTGTATTACTTAAATTCTCTTCGAAAATAAGTAATTATTTCTCGTTAAAAGTAAAGGATAAGAAATGGTTATCGTATACTATCCCTAAGAGATAGGACTTTTTTGTAGACCTTTTTAAGGTGTAAAATACTGTAGTACATTATTTTGATAGATCTCGTAGGGTTTAGCAGCGTTTGCAATGTAAACGTAAAAATGTTTTTATTTACGACATCACAAGACTTATAAAATTATCGGTGTTTCTCTATGTTGTTCATACATTATACATATAACCATCCTCTTGAATTAATCTATCTATAAAAAAAAATAACTTAAAACGCTTTGTATAATTTTAAAGATTTAAGCATACACGAGGACAGACAGATAGATATATCTTGATAACAACAATAACAACAACAGCAGCCTGTAAATTCCCACTGCTGGGCCAAAGGCCTCCTCTCCCTTTGAGGAGAAGGTTTGGAACATATTCCACCACGCTGTTCCAATGCGGGTTACTGGAATTCACATGTGGCTGAATTTCTATGAAATTTGTCACATGCAGCTTTCCTCACGATGTTTTCCTTCACCGCTGAGCACGAGATGAATTATAAAGACAAATTAAGCACATAAATCAGCGGTGCTTGCCTGGGTTTGAACCCGCAATCATCGGTTAAGATGCACGCGTTCTAACCACTGGGCCATCTCGACTCAGATATAGATATATGTAAGTGACTGTATTTTATGCTTAGTAATGATGAAGTGATGAATTGGTTATAATCATATGTTATCGGCGCTAAAAAGGACTGATATCAAGTTTAATAAGCGACGACGTCCGTGGTCGAGTAGTGCGTACACTGGTTTTCATGGTTACGCCACTCTGATGTCCCAGATTCGATTCCCCGCCGAGTCGATGTTAGTTTTCTTTGATGTCTTGGGTCTGATTGTGGTACCGTCGTTAATTCTGATTTTCCATAACACAAGTGCTTTATGTATGTGATGTTGTCCAATAATTAATTATAATAAATGTTATAGATAATATTACAAGTACGCTGTGCAGTAGACTATGTGTCAAAATGCAACCAAGCCTAATTATTTTATTTTATTTAAAACATTAAGTTAGCCAAATTACCTACCCGATTTTTACTGTCTGTTATAGTATACTCTAGACATACTAAGAGATATTACCATCCCTAATATCTTGAGATTGTATATGACTCATTCAGATACAAACAAATTGGTAAAATTGCTCGTAATTGATTTTTGGCAGGTCAGTAAAAGTAAATAAGAGCGAGGTACTCATCTAAACTGACCTGCAAAACCTTCACCAATTCAATTGTAGGTGTCTTTAATCGTTAGAATTTTTTATAGGCAGGACTGTACGAGAGCATTGCTTTCAGACTTGTCACCCAGATAGAGCTATAATTTAGCATCAGCGTCATATATTATCTTAATGATAATAGTTGAATAAAAATGTTATAAGTCTTTTTTATGGTTTGTTTTGGCGGACGAGCATATGGGCCACCTGATGATAAGTGGTCAGCTTACATCGTCACTGTGCCATCAACCTTGGGAACTAATATGTTATGTCCCTTGTGCCTATAGTTACACTGACTCTCTCACCCTTCAAACCGGAACACAACAATACTGAGTCCTGTTATTTGGCGGCAGAATAACTGATGAGAGGATGGTACCTACCCAGACGGGCTTGCACAGGGCCCTACCACCAAGTAAATATACGAAGCACAAGAAACGAAAATAATGAATGTTTTATATTAACTTAAAATATAAATTATTAAATGTCTGCACATACAATTAATAACTCCGTAGAATGTACCAAAAAGCCTCTAAAAGAACAACTGCTGATCTGCGGTCTACCTCCTTCTTGGGCTTTGAACTTGTCTTACATAATGTAGCAGATATTTTAACAAATTGTCTTGCATAATTTGCGAATCCCAAGTTTGTTTACTTCTTTAATGCTGGGACGAGATAATTGTTTATTTATAGATATTTTATTAACAGAATAATAAAATATCTCGGAACGCATCACTAATTATAATTATTCATATCAAGAGGAAACAATCTCAGCAACTTAGGCACGTCTATTTAAATAGGTATTGGGAAAATCGCCCGCTTTTGACCCACTTCTGAAAAAGGAGGTTAACAGTTTAACAAGCATGTATGTAATACTGTTAGAATTGAAATACATTTGAGTATGCTGATAATTAGGCTTCCAAGCACGTGTTCTTAATTTTGTAAGTGAATTGTATGTATATTTGTCCACGAATTTCTCGAAAACTAAAGTGGATATATTTTCAATCAAAGTTAGGTACACTTCAATTTGAGGATCAGTGTAAGTTTCATTAAAATCAGTCTAGTAGTTCCATATATATATGTATTGGGATTACAAGCTGTTTCCAGTTGTGATGGCCCAGTGGTTAGAACGCGTGCATCTTAACCGATGATTGTCGGTTCAAATCCAGGCAAGCACCACTATAAATATATGTGCTTAATTTGTGTATATAATTTATCTCATGCTCGACGGTGAAGGAAAACATCGTGAGGAAACCTGCATGTGTCTAATTTCATCGAAATTCTGCCACATGTGTATTCCACCAACCATCATTGGAATATGTTCCAAACACTCACCTTAATCGAAAAGGAGGCCTTATCCCAGCAGTGGGAAATTTATAGGCTGTTACTTTACTTGCTTTTCCAGTTTTGAAGTCCGATTTTTTAAATTAAATTATTTAATTAACATCGATAAGGAAAGGCAATAATAACTCAATAAACAGGTTAATTGTATGCAAAATCTATTAAAGATATTTCAGCATTGGCGATAAATTGTACTAAGTGTCGTTAATGTTTAACAAATTGTCGTTTCGCATTTCCTATTTGAATAATCATCAGGAAATTCCTCTTAGTGCGAGTGTGTCTATTGTGTGTGTATTGATTTTCCTCACAATGACAAGAGCGCTTCCTTTCCCATAGTTATAACCTCAAATGAATTGTAATAGCGTCGGAAAGAGGTCCTCATTATTTCCGCTAGACGTCAAAACGTATGAAGATTTTTTTAAAAACTAGTGACCCACCCCAGCTTCACACAGATGCAATAGGCTATTTGAAAATGTGAAAAATAAATTGTGAGCTATTTTAATCAGTGTATATTATGAGTTTAAAAATGGTTATTTACAAACGAAAGTTGAAAATAATAATTAATTTATTCAAAAATGCATAAATAAAAATGCAAATTTCTAAACGTTTGTCACGTTTCACATAATGCTCCTGATTGGCAGGGCTTATGATGAAGTGACTTTCTTGTAAACTTCGCTTTTCTACTGTATGTACCACAGATTAAAATACAGGAAAGTGACGTCACCGACCCCATTGCAGCGCCATATTATTCAAGTAGCGTTTTTGCGCGTAATTTAAATATAGATTTTGATATGATATTTTTCGGCAAATATGTACTAGAAATAAAAAACATAATTTTTACTGGGTTCCTAAACTTCTACTTAATCATATAAAATTGATTTTAAAAATCAGTCAAATAGCCTATACTGACACTACACATACTACAAGAATTGGTTTATTTACGTCATCACACTAGAAAATTCTAAAATTGTCAGTGTTCTTTACTATATTGTCCATGTTATACAAAAACCTTCCTCTCGAATCACTCTATCTATTAAAAAAAACAGCATCAAAAATCCCTTGCGTTATTTTAAAGATCTCAGCATACAAAGGGACAGACAGCGGTAAGCGACGTTGTTTTATACTGTGTAATAATAATAATGATAAACTAATTACAGTTATTCCAATCTTGGTCATGATAGTCCAGTGTTGTTACTTACAATGTTTTTATGAATTACTGTTCAAGAAATTTTAGAAATATCTTTACACCTACAAAGCCAAAGTCAAAAACCTTTTTTTCAAAATGAAAGTGTTCACACTTTCTTATTCATAGTCGAAAATCTACCACCGGTTTGGAATTTAACACCTCAGATCTGAGAAGAACCGGCGAAAGAAACTCAGCGGGACCTATTTTTTTTTATAATATCAATTTACCACATACAATAATAAATATATTTTTGGTTTTTGAAACAGCCTGGATGTACTGTTAACCAAATTATAGAAATTTTATTTTTATAGATTGTACTTGTTGGTAGGGCTTTGTGTCCTTTCTGAGTTAATAGCATACTCTCATCAGATATTCTACCGCCTAAAAATAGTACTCAGTATGTTAAGAGCCGGTGCCGCTGCGGAAAAAGCTGAAGCCAAAAAAATAACTAAATATTCGTGTATTATATCTAATTACTTTTTTTGTTCCATTTGCTGTCGAAACGCTTGGCCCTTGGAGTAGTGGTGCAAAAAGCTTCATCAAAAGTATAACACCTCGCCTCATTGCCTCCACGGGTGACAGGAGGGCTGGTTCGTGTTTTGCCCAGAGGATCGGAATTGCGATTCAACGGGGAAATGCTGCTAGCATTTTTGCGACCATTCCACGCGGTCAAGATTTATACAGTAACTAGTTTTAGTTCATATTTGTATATATGTATTTAAGCATTTAATGTTGTTAATTCTTATGTTAATAAAGATGATCAATATACATAGTACTCAGTATTGTTGTGTTTCGGTTTGAAGGAAGAGTGAGCAAGTGTAAAGCAAAGGACCTGTAAGGAAATTGGCAATTGGCGATGTAAGGAATGATTAATATTTCTTACCCATTGTCTATAGACAGCCAGGTATCCTGTATCCTGTATGGAGAGCCGAGATGGCCCAGTTGTTAGAACGCGTGCACCTTAACCGATGATTACGGGTTCAAACCCAGGCAAAAACCACTGAATATTCATGTGTTTAATTTGTCATCAACCGACTTCAAAAAGGAGGAGGTTATCAATTCGTCTGTATTTTTTTTTTTTTTTTTTTTTTTTTTTTTTTTATGTTTGTTACCTCATAACTTTTTACTGGGTGGACCGATTTTGATAATTTTTTTTTTTGTTTCTAAGGTAGTGCTTCCCGTGGGGTCCCATTTTTTTTTTATTTTTTTCCGATGATGGTATCCGTATGAAAACGACATAAGTCTTAAATTTGCATTATGTATATGCGCGACAAATGGGTGAATAACTCAAAATCACGTTAACCAATTTTGATGATTCTGTTTTTATTATAAAGGATACTCTTTAAGGGTAGTTTGGTGAAAGTTTGGTAAGGTTCTGTGCACAGGATCCATGACAAATTAAGGGAACGGGAGGGAACGGAACAATTCTGAGGAGCACGTTAGCAATACTCGGTCGAATCTTTTATTTATGGGTTACTTGGATATTTGAATCACCTTCCGGAACGTGGTTATGTTCATGTAATTATCATAATCGAATATTATAATCAACTAGCGACCCGCCCCGACTTCTCACGGGTGCAATACTGATACTAAATATACTAAAGAATTTGTTTATTTACGACATCACATTGCAAACTTCTAAAATTGTCAGTTTTCTTTACTATATTGTACATTTATTATATACACAAACCTTCCCCTTGAATTACACTATCTATTAAAAAAAACCGCATCAAAATCCGTTGCGTAGTTTTAAAGATATAGGGACAGAGAATGCGACTTTGTTTTATATTATGTATTGACGGAACTCCTAAACGGCTTACAGTTAGGGTGCGATTTGGGGCAGAGTTTCTTTCTGTCTTTAATCAAATTTAGTGTATATGATGTATGACATAGCATACGAATAGCTCTTTTGCAAAGTTTTTTTACTGAGGTCGATTACAGCTCTTTCGAGGGTGGTACCTTGTAGTTTATGCCGTATGACGTATTAAAGCCGCATTTTCGAAAGTCTATTTTTGCTTTATTCGAAAGTTTCTTTTGAAATTGTCCCTGAAGTAGTTTCTGATTCCTATAAACAGTACGCTTAATCTATCCATATTAAGAAAAAAATGTTAGTCTACATCAGCTTCACTTAAAATCAAAAAATAAATAAAATTTTAACAAAAAGAAAAACCGACTTCAAAAAAAACAGTATTTTAAAACAAATTAAAATGCACTAAAAAGTAATAAAAATAATTGCACATTTAACACATTTTGGAGAGTCCTCCTAGGTAAAATGAAATGAAAAATATTAGACTACTTAAAAGTCGATTTACGATTATATAATGTAGTTATAATTATTGCTATATTTGGAGTCGGTGTCAGCCAACCCTATACTATACCTATTAAAAAACAATACGAGAATACTTTAAGAAATGTTTCTTACAAATTACCTTTTATACGATATTATACTGGGTCAATCAAGAGGCTCGTATCGCTTCTTTCTTTTGATTGTTGAAGCGTGTGCCTGTGGCTGACACCGGCTCCAAATATAACAATAACTATAACTACGTTATATAATCGTAAATCGACTTTTAAGTAGTCTAATATTTTTCATTTCATTTTACCTAGGAGGACTCTCCAAAATGTGTTAAATGTGCAATTATTTTTATTACTTTTTAGTGCATTTTAATTTGTTTTAAAATACTGTTTTTTTTGAAGTCGGTTTTTCTTTTTGTTAAAATTTTATTTATTATTATTCATCTAGTGCTCGGCGGTGAAGGAAAATGTCGTGAGAAAAACTGTGTGTGTCTAATTTTATCGAAATTCTGCAACATGTGCATTCCGCCAACTCGCATTGGATCAACGTGCTTGAAAACCAAACCTACTCCTCAAAAGGAGAGAAGGCCTTAGCTCAGTATTGGGAAATTTATTGGCTGTTGTTATTGTCGGGCGGTAGTGACCACTTGCCATCAGGTGGCCTTTATGCTCGTCTGCCAAACATACTATAAAAAATATACCAAACCGGATAAATATACCGCCTGGTAACAAACGACCAATTCCCATAGACAAATAGCCATCTCTTAAATAACCAAAGTATCACCAACCTTGAGAGCTGAGATGTTATTTCGTTCGTGTCTGTAATTGCGTTTAAAATATCAACACTAACAGTCGTATTAAATATTCCGTGTTTGGTCAAGATATTGTCTAACAAATATTTATGGTAAAAAAAATGTGATTTATTGACAGCAGTCTTTTAGTGTACAATAATGTGTACCCAAAACACACACCATAATTATTCACATCCATTATCTGTACAGCTCTTGGCTAGCTTGGTTTTATACGATAATGTACTGGGTCAATCAAGGGACTCTTATCGCTTCTTTCTTTTGATTGTTGAGATAAAATTGTTAGGAAACCTTCATGTGTCTAAATTCAATAAAAATCTTCTGCTGTATCTGCCATTATTTCGCATTATAGCAGCGAAATTCTCATCAAAAGAAAGAAGATCCAGCAGTGGAATAATTACTGTTAGTAATCTATATTCGAAATTAGGACTACAGGATGTGTAGTCTAATACAGTAATAAGCATCGATTCAGTTCGAAAGAGATATAGTACGACACAACTTAGACGAATAGATTACTGCTGATTTACACAACCAACAGAAACAGCACCCTATCGCGCCATTCGACGCTATTCGTCGCTATAGATTCTCGCGTCAGTTCAACCCGAGACAACAAGTGCATGTAAATAATGTCAAATTAACGAATATATGATATGATATTACAAGTTACTACGTGTGTGTAAATTTCATGTTCACATAAAAAATAAATATTGATAATTTAGGATAGCGTACTCAATTCATATGTTCGGTTTTACGAATTTTGCCGATGCTACATCTAAATTGTGTCGTATTATACGTTCTTATGTGCCGTTTGGTCTAAGTCAGAGAAGCGCGATGCATATGGCGACCGGGAAGTAGCATCAATGTCACGCGAGCCTTGCTTAGCGTCCGAATATAAGTAGATTTAGAAACTGTTTACCTTAACTCGAGATAGATTTTCCTTATTTTCAGCCTTCGAGACATTTGTACATGTTTGTCACGTATCGTCTGATAAACGTAACGTTTTGAACTTTGACCATCATGTTGCTGAATAATGAGCAATTGTACTCGAGTATTCCATAAGAGTACGTATTACTGTGATTGATAATTTCGCAAGTGGAGCAACCATCAACGTGAAATACTTACGATCTGATAACAATACATAACATTACAAATTAAAGAAACGCCATGTATATTTATCGTAGTGTACCTTGTAATTATGTGCTACTAAAAGTACATAAGATACTAAGAAGAAGGTTTTTTATTCTTGTATATATTGTACTAGTAGTTTACCGCTGCTTCGTTTTAGGGTGTTTGTTGTCATGCATTAGGCAAAAAAAGTAGTATGTCTTTTCTCGGAGTTCAAGTTTGCTTAATCCCCAATTTCATCAAACTTGGTTCAGCGGTTTGGTCATGAAACAGCAACAGACAGGCAGACAGAGTTACTTTCACATTTAAAATATTAATAAAGATTTAGTGAATTGTATAATTTTTGAAATTAATAACTTATATGAGTTATATACAAACACATATACAGATAAACACATATTTGTAAACAATAAACATGCTTTTAGCTATAGCGAGAGTTTTTTTATTTTTATACGAACATTTTAAACTTAAATTTAATTTAACTATTTTAAACGAGCTGAATGTTTTTAGCAGTCTATATAATAGATATCAAACGAAGTTGTCAAGGTAACAACATAGCTTATATTTGTAAAATCAAGCCTCAAATTTATGGCTTCTTTTGTTTTATTTGTGTAACTTATGACCTTGGAAGTAGATAAGACAAAATAAATAGTTTTATTTTCCTAGGCCTCATGTTCCTGTGTTTCGAACGTCTTATTTTTTAGTTATACTTCTAGTTATACTTCTAAAAATTCGAATTTCATTATAGATAAGACTTGTTGAGCGTATTATAACTTTCAGAGTATGTTATTTATTTTGACAAGTATTGACTTTGTGACAACATTAAGACAAAATAAAAAAAATAACTTTATCAAGATAGAGATCGTTACCATTATTAATAATTTGTGACGTCATTATAGAAATCAAACAACACACATCAGTCTTAAGTTGCCAAATATTTGTCCACAAAATTTAAGTTCTATGCTAGATACTGTTAAAGTTACAAAGCAAGGACGTTTGAATATTATAATCGAATAGAAATTTCATCATTCACCACACTAATGAAGTATAATAAATGTGCGACATTGGACGTAATCATTAAAATCATTTGGAATGTTACGATTGTATTTTATTTATTAGTTTCTCTTACAATCACTTACACGCACACATATAAAGAATAATTAAATACTAACTTATTATATAGTTATATATTATTTGAAAGATATCACAACACGCAAAAAGACAATGGAGAAAGAGAGACAAAAATTGTTACTGCCAACTATTTAAAAAAAAATTTTGATCTCATATAAATACATGAGTATACTTTATAGAGATTGTTTTGGGTGTTCTCATAGAACTTCTTATTTTATATAAATATACCATCAGGTGAAGTACGATATAGGTATGGGGCACCTGATGGTGGTGGTAAGATTCCCTCCTCTCACTGACTGTGTCTTTCGAGGCTTGAAGAGGCAACTAGCGGGCCGGTATGACAAGAGTGACTAGCACAGTTCATTCTTTCTGTCTGTAATATCTTTGGACTGCACTAACACTCACCATCAGGTGGAGTGGGGGGTCCTATGCCAGCCTAGTAAATATAAGAAAGTGGTCACCACCCATAGACAGTCAAACACAAATAATAACCATTTCCAATAGCGCCCAAAAGCCAGAAACCTTGGAAATATAAGTTACATACCCCTAATTACACAGGCTCATTCGTCCCTCAAACTGAAATACAATAATACTGAGTACCGCTGTATAGCGGTAGAGTATCCTATAAGTGAGTGTTAACTTGGTACCAAGTAAATATCATAAATTGTCAATAGATTTTTTTTATATTTAGAATTAGCAAGCCCTTCTGCATATCGGCTAGCTGATAGACAGTTGTCTCCATGCCTTATCATTTAATACGCCATCGACCTTAATAATTAAGATTTTAAGTCTCTGGTGTGAGTGGTACCTAAGCAAAACGGCCCTGCACGAATCCAAGCAAGTGATGTACCGTTTCATCATCAATAATTATTAATTGTTTTTACTAAGCAGTATCTTAATTAATTTACTTAATATAATGAGGAAAAATTTACCGGCTACACCGTTTATGATTTCCTATACCAATTAATTAAATTTTATTGCTTGTAATTGAAGATCAGTTTTGAAATTGTTTCGTTATTTATTAATATTCTTATTATTGTTATACAAACGAGCATTTGACTTCCTCCTATTAATTAATTCCTTATGATCTTTTAATTGTTTTAACACATCTCTATGTATTATTACTTACGCACCATTCGTCTATAGATAGATAAAATATTTTTGGTACTCACGTTTCTATAGAATATTTGGACAGTAACATAATTCAACACGAAAAACATCCACTTTAATAAAATAATAATACGAGTTTTACTACTTAGTATTTTTATGGTATAGGTTGGCGGACGAGCATATGGGCCACCTGATGGTAAGTGGTCCACCATCACCCATAGACAATGAAGCTGTAAGAAATATTAACTATTCCTTACATCGTCAATGTGCCACCAACCTTGGGAACTATGATATTATGTCCCTTGTGCCTGTAGTTACACTAGCTCACTCACCCTTCAAACCGGAACACAACAATACTATTATTTGGCGGTAGAATAACTGATGAGTGGGTGGTACCTATCCAGACGGGCTTGCACAAAGCCCTATCACAACGTAAAGTAGAGTAATAAATCTTGTAACATAATAAGTAGTGTTAGTAAAAAAAGATCTTACATTGAAAAAATCAGAAATATTAACGCTCTAGTATGTAGAATGAATTACTGCTAATTTAAATTTCAAATTTCGAATAGGTCGCCATTTTTAATTTGAAATTCCAGCGACTTCCGGGACAGTTAAAATAATAGTGATTAGATTTTTGACACATTATATTAGCCGAATGGGTTTACGCAATCAACAGAGACTAAGAGAAAATTGTATGTCATATTGCAAGCGACCGCTAAATAAACTATAAATACAAAACATACGTATATGTTGATGATGATGATGACAAAACATATATGTATTATTAGAACTCCAGTAAACTACCTCAAACTCAAATATAACAATTTTGAATATGTTTAATATGATTAAAATATATACTGATTTATGTTTATATATACTCCTTAGCTGAGATACTCCAATGGTTAGGACGTGTTAAAGTTAACCGTTGATTACGGGCTTAAGCTCAGGCAAGCACCACTAAATTTTCACGTAATTAATTTGTACGGGAGGTACTGTATATGAGTTATATGGAAATTATCTTCTAGCCTTCTAGGGATTTATGAGGGTGGCAATACAGTAATACCTAAACCGAGAGCCCGTAACTCAAGTTTTCCATGTGAAAATAAATGATTGAGCTTGTATTTGTTCAAAAAGACATAAGGAAAAATGACGTTGGACAAGTGGCTTTTAAGAATTGGAGTGTTGGGTTGAAAGGAAAAAAATAAAGATACAGTTTCATATATTATCTATAAGTTTTTTACTACACTACTATAAATTATTTAATTATTAAATATGAAAAATTTATACTAAATCCAGACCTTATTTACCGTTTAATAAAATATATTTAAATTCCATAAATTAAAACGAAAATTGTATCCAATTTTGTACACTCCGTAGAGTAGTCTAAGATCAATATATTGGCGTCTGTTCTGTAAATTGCTTAAATGATACTTCCAGTACTTTAACTTTTGAACAACTTATCATTCAAGACTCTGCTGCCGTAAGACTAATGATCGCAGTTATTTATTATCTACGAGCGCCCGCGGCTTCGCTCGTCAAACTGCACTTACTTAAGTTAAACTTAGTATTTCCTAGTGTATGGAATAGTGACCAGTCACTGTGTACTACATTTTAGTTTCCAACTCTACTGGTGTGTACTTGGGACCTTGTTATGTTCATCTTCTTATTTGATTAGAAACACAATTTCAACCTCATCTACTATATCTAGTGTGAAGTGTGTATTAATTATAATGTTAGAAATTATGTAGCACATTTAAGGCACCCTTATATATGCATCAGGGGATCCGACTTCTGCATACGTAAAGGAGATCGTGGTGTTATTATTCACTCCTTAGTGGACCAATATATATGTATAGGATCGTCGACGCTTAGTGGCCAATTTTAAATGCGTCTTGAATCTCGCTTCTCGCATAAATTTACATTTATAATGAATTTTTATTATAAATGCTTGTGCTACATAATTTCTAACATTATAATTAATACACATTTTAAGTGAAAACCATATCACTTTATTTCCGCCGCCTGATGTTAAGTTTTCACCACCGGTCTTAGACACTGCCGATATAATAAATACTAAGCATTCTTCACATAGTCAATTCGCCACAACTTTGTGTGATAAGCTTTATGTCCTTTCTTTAAATCAGAACACACCACGCTCTTGGTGGTAGGGCTTCTTGCAAGCCCGGCTGGGTACCACCCACTCATCAGATATTCTACCGCTAAACAACAGTACGCAGTATTGTTGTGTTCCGGTTTGAAGGGTGAGTGAGGCAGTGTAACTGTTGGCACAAGGGACATAGCATCTTAGTTTCCAAGGTTGTTGGCGCATTGACGATGTTAGGAATAGATAATATTTCTTACAGCTTCATTATCAATGGGTGATGGTGTCCACTTACTATCAGGTGGCCCATATGCTCGTCTGCCAACCTATTCCATAAAAAAAAACTAATAGAATTATGGTAAGTAGGTACCAAGACCACCAAGTCAAAAATCCGACGCGAAGTACTCACTAGCTAATCCACAGGTTCTCATTCGTTATCAAACCATCTGTAAATCACGCACAACTCCAACCAATACATTGATAAGTCACTGTCTGATGTTTTAATCAAATGACCGTTCAATGAATGATGTTTGACCGCCTTTCTTATCTGTGTGTGTAATGTATCTGTAACGAGGTCGTATGTAAGATGGTATATGATACGTTTTGAAAAGTATTCAGCGCTGGTTGCTTTGTCGGCGTTACGGCATGCAAGTTGATTTTGTAAAGTAACGTTTTTGTTTCTTTACAGTCTTTGGCGTAAGACGAGAAACACTATTTGATATTTTCTCTTTTTATAGTAAGAATCTTTGAAAAATGTCCTTTGATATTTTCTCAAGAACCATTTGATCAATTTATTACATATAATAGGTGCGCCCACGACTTCGACGTTTATTTCGCAGAATTTTACAATAGCTTATTAATTCTATAGAATAAAGTCTTTGGTAGACGCGAGGACGGCATGCATTTTATATATAATTCTAAAATAAAAGTAGTCGAAGCTACTCTTAATTACATAAGTTATTTGCCGGTGAAAATAAAAATCAGCTCATCCATTCCACAGATACACAAACAGACAAACAGACAAAAATTAAAATATGTCACTTTGGTACTTTTACGGCATAAATTTACATATATACATAATTTTTATTTTTTATTCAAAAAAGCGATTATTTTTATATGACAAACAGATGCTCCAACTTTATTATATACATAAATTATGTTCTTAAGAGATGGCTCTGATGATTGGATCTAAATTTTAACCAAAGATTGCGTGTTCGAACCCATATATGCCCCACTAAATTTTCATACACTTAATTTGTAATCTGAAATCTCTCCTACTCGGCGAGAACGAAAACTTGATGATGTAATATATGTTTTACGTGATACTCTTGTCTTTTCTCTATTCTTCTTCGCGTGAAACCAGGAAACCGATACCCAGCATTATGACATTGTGATACACAGGCTTTAATTTTTACTTTTATTCCATTTCCATTTTCTACATATTATAGAAGTATGTGTCAACCGTTAAAAACATTTTTTTAAAACCCTAATAGTACAGTTGTTAAAGGATCTGAATTTAGATTTAATGCTTTCACCACTGATTTTTTATGCTTAAAGTAAAAAGTAAAGTAACAGTCTATAAATTACCCACAGCTGGGCTAAGGCCTCCTCTTCCATAAAGGAGAGGGTTTGGAACATATTCCACCACGCTGTTCCAATTCGGGTTGGTGAAATGCACATGTGGCAGAATTTCGATGAAATTAGACACATTCAATTTTCCACACGATGTTTTCCTTAACCGCCGAGCAAGAGATGAATTATAAACAAATTAAGCACATATATATAGTGGGGCTTGCCTGGGTTTGAAATCGAAATCATTAATTAAGATGCACGCGTTCTAACCACTGGGCCATCTCAGCTTAATTTTTATGCTTAATTCATGTTCAATATTTATTTCGCGCTCAACTAGGAAGACTTGCATGTGCTTGATATCTACTATGTTTTCATCAACCCTTACTAGATCAGCGACCAACATCACCTAATATGGAGAACAAGCCTTAGTCCAGCAATGAGAAGTTTACAGAAGTTTACTTTTATATTAAGTAATTTGATATATATATATTATTATATTATATATTATATATATATATATATATATATATATATATATATATATATATATATATATATATATATATTATTGATATAGATATTAGGGTTTTTGGGTTGTCTGGAAGAAATGGCTACTTAGCCATAAGACCGCCAGTTGTACTCTACAATATTATCTATTTCTTTTTTCTTCTTGTAACATATTTTAATGTGTATCATGTGGTGTACAATAAAGTATAAATAAATATATAATAATAAAAATAATAAGCAAGTTTTTTTAATATCAACAAGTAAAAAAATATATGTACAAGACTATATTCATTTCAAATCAAATTCATAACGGACAACTCTAAAGCAATATATATTTCAAAGTTTGCTCTTTGCTGTCCCGGCTAGGTATTGCATTAGCTAGCTCGTTGCGTTTGAAAACCTAACACGGATTTTCAGAGGTATCCTTTGTGATCGCATTGCTATCCTGTCATGTCCAGAGACAAAGATAACGACTTGCTTTCAGAATATAATCTAATACTAAAGTAAGTAACAGCCTCTACGTGAATCTCCTGGTTTAAGACCGACATCGAAGTCTTTCTAGGCTTCGAGATTATTTCACCGCGTTACTCCAATGCTAATAAATATATAAATATAAATGTTGGACATCATCACATACATTACTCTGATCTCAATGTAAGTGGGTAAAGCACTTGTGTTATGGAAAATCAGAAGTAACGAATGTACCACAAACACCCAGACCCAATACTACATAGAAAACTAAAAATCTTCTACATCGACTCGGCCGGGAATCGAACCCGGAACCTCAGAGTGGCGTACCGTAGAGGTCGTCAAATCGTCATGATTGGGTGAATAAATAAATATGCATTTATTTAAGTTTTTTTTTACGGCCAAGCGCAATATAATTTCATTAGCGACAAGAAAAGTCACTGGTTTGAAGAGTGCTTGTCTGGATTTGAATTCGATATCTTCGGCTAACAATCAGGTTTAATCACTAACCGTCAAGGTTTTATCAAAATGAAATTATTTACTATTGTTTGTGATATTAGTCAAGATAGTTCACGGATCTCAATCGTATGCACAAATACACACTTGCACGTGTTGTGATTATAATTCAGCACGTACTCATTCAAGGAAAACATCCTGAATAAACCTGCATTCATCAGTCGATTTTTGACACATTTATAACACCCATTGGTATAGCAAAGTCTTCACTTCGTATATATCATATTTCATTGGTATGGCACTTTATTTGTGCTGAAGGTAAGTGCTGTTTTCCGAAACGGTGGTACAGTTGATACAATGAAGATTAAAAATGCTTTCTTGTAAATTTCTCTTGAATATCATCTGATTTTACTTGATTTATTACTGTTATGCAAAATAATATTTACATACTTTTTTTCGACGACCTCCATGGTCGAGTGGTGTGTGTGTCATGGGTACGCCACTCTGAGGTCCCGGGTTCGATTCCCGGCCGAGTCGATGTAGATTACCATTAGTTTTCTATGTTGTCTTGGGTCTGGGTGTTTGTGGTACCGTCGTTACTTCTGATGTTCCATAACACAAGTGCTTCAGCTACTTACATTGGGATCAGAGTAATGTATGTGATGTTGTCTCATATTTATTTAAAAAAAAAAAATATATAGACAGGCGGACTGGGATATTAGCCATCTAATGATACGTGTTACACCAATGATAAATGTCGGCATTAAAAACCATTTCTTACATCGCCGATGGGCCACCGGCCTTGATAGTTTAAGCATTATAGTGCTTGTTGTTACGCCAGATACAAATAATTAAGTATTGCTGTTTCGTTTAAGCCGAGATGTCCTAGTGGTAGAGCGAGTGCATTGTAAATGACGAGGGTTCAAACCCAAGGAAGTACCACTAAATTTGCATGTGATTAACATGTGTTTATAATTCATCTCGAACTTGGCGGTAAAAGAAAATATACTGAGGAAACCTGCATGATGCACATGTAAATCCCAGTAACCCGCATTGGAATAGCGTATTAGAGTATGCTCCCAACTTTCTCCTCACAGGAAAAGGGGGCTTTAGATCAGTAGTGGGAAATTTAAAGACTGTTAATACTATACTATTGCTGTTTCATGCTTATAAAATCAAATAATAATTTTGCCACTATATTTTCATAAGTTTCATGTATATTTGACGCAATACAAAAATGTCAAAAAGTGCCTTTGTATACGTATGAAGCAGTAGCTTCTGGGTAAATTGAAAGGCAATATAGGGCGAGTATAGCTCATATCAATGCGATACGTACGTCGAAAACGGTCATTTCCCAAGATAAACGTCAATGCCCAGGAGATGATCAGGAAATTGCATCTCAATGAGCGCTCTCCACGAAAACAGACGAAATGGCTCGTAAGATGTAAACATTCCATCGTCATTGAAGACGGTGCTGTCCACAAAACATAAGCAGCGCAAATAAATGAAAGGTAAACGACCTCACGGAATTATAATTGGATATTAAACTATATAATTGATAATGTATCGACTTAGAAAAATCAACAATACGAGCAATTATATCTATATATTAATATGATTGCTTGTATGTTTGTTTACGTTTCAAAATAAATTTACAGATTGAATTGGCACTTTGAGTTTTTTTATACTTGTGTCATGGTTTTTTGATATAATTCTATCAATGTACAATATATGTATGTTGTCAAAGGCTTTCACTATAGTTGATAAGAAAATGTTAATATTTTTACGAGATAATAGATGGCGTTAGTAGTAAGTTAAATCGCGCTTTTATGTGGTTCATTCTGTTATATAGAAGATATATATTTTTATAGTAAATTAAGTCCCTTTTAGAATTTGAAGTCGTAGTCTGTATAAATGGTGTAACCACACTATTAATCAAATAATACAAAATAATAAGAGACTATATTTAAGTACTATCTGGTATTTTTAAACAATAAAAAATATATATTTTAACATTAAAATTTAAAGCATAAATTAATTCCCAAGGAAATCTTAACAGATGTTAATAATTAAAACTATAAACAATAACTGTACAAATATGTGTAATATAAACATTAAAATAATTAAAACCGATATACGATTGATCAAATCTTCAAATTGGAAATATTCAATTTATTTACATATATTCAAAATGTAATGCCTGTTACAAATTAAGTATTTTATGCTGGTAGTAAGTAACACAAAAAGACAACGTAAGTTTGAAAAATTATTAATATATTTTTTTATTTATTATCATATAAATTAATTAGTAAATTTGTATCTAAAATCGCAAGGAAACCCGCGGTCACAACGGACACACACGCGACAATATATAAATATGCCGTGACCGGCGCAGGCGCACTCAGACTCGGCTTCCTGTACTACCAAGGCGCTGCCCTTGCGCGTATTACTATCGCACCAAACGAACGAACGATATCGAAGCGTGTGGACTGTGATTTTTAATATATTATAATTAAAAGGAACATTTAAATACAGTTTTTAAAAATGGGTGTTATCGAACGGGAGATGTCAGCACCTAAGCCAGGTGAGTTTGTGTAAAGCTAAAATATATTCATTGTTAGAAATAAATGTATCTAATATTATAGGTCATAGTATAAACTTATTTGTCGTGTGTATTTCCGGTCTTATTACGTGTAGTTAACTAAGAAACCGTTAAAAAAATTATATAAGTTTTCAATTTTTAAATCTAACGTGGAGATAAGAAACAAATAAAATTAATTTTATTCAATTAAACTTCACAATGAAGCGTTTATGAATCGTCACATTTAAACTCTACCACCGTTTCGGAAAGCAGTATCCATCGAGAAGAAGCGACAAGAAACTCGCATAGTCTTTTACAATGCTGTTTTTGTAATAATTATTGTTGACACTAATTATAATTAGTGTCCTGTGATGGAACTCAAGCCTAGAACCAGACTTTTTTTTCTAAAAAGTATTAATTTAATGAATAATAAAATTTATTATAAATAAAAGAATAAGTGAAGAAACTAATTTTCGATAAAATATAAACATAAGTATATATTATATTAACTAAACAAGCTCATGTCAACCTAGCCAGACTATGTTTTTAATCTGTTTTAGTTTGGCTTGACTGGATGAGATGTTTAATTAGCCATAAATCTGCCTTTTGTACAACACATCAATTATATTTATTTCAATACAGTAATTTAATCCTTCGGCTATAACGTATATAGTTAATATTTATTTTATATTTTGTACTTCATAGGTTTTGCCTAGGATAAGGACATTTAAGTTACTGGTTCAATTGATAAGCTTAAAATGAGTATTAGTAATTAATATACAAAAATTTCTTTAAAATAGTGAAGCAAAGCTATTCGTTTCATAACACAAGTAATGTTGCATTGTCCATCATGTGTTAAAAACTCACCTAGCACACTGTAACCTCAGAATAAAAATATAAGCAAAGGAAAGCATTGACCTTTAATGCTGTACAATATTTATTTGACAAATATTAAATTTTGATTAAGTCTAACTATTCTCAAGGAAGTTGTTTAATGTTTTATTAAAAATATCTTTTTAGCTACATTTATTATTAACTAGAATTCAAAATTCGAACACATTCTATTTTATTATTAAATTTAAAACGAATACAATATTTAAAAAGAAAAAAAAATATTTAAATTTAAAAAAGTAATTATTTCAATGTTGACATTTTTTCGTTTATTTCCTGACGTTCTGAACGTTTTGTAGATTAATTATAAAATTAAATACAACAAAAATAACCTTTTAAATGTTTTCGCGGCGCAATAATTGTTTTTGAACGTGACAGAATTTAAATCCAATTCGGTTTTAATTATTTTTTCAACTGATAATAAGACTGCTATTTCGATAAAGAGACGATAAAGCGAATTTAAACCACCATTAGGTGTCCTCGAGTGAGCCAGTGTAACTAACATGCGCAATAGACATAATGTCTTACCTACCAAAGTTCGTTGGTATGTATAAAATATATAATATTTAATATTTCGGACAGTGTCAATGTATAATGTGATGACCACTAACCATCGGTTGTAGCATTTGTTTGTCCGCTTATCTATAGTATGACTCAAATAACTCATAAAGTCTGCACTAGTTGATTGTATCGTATACATAAAATAATTTTATTATAAAATGGAATCTCGAAATTGATCATGATCTTTTTATGGCCCCATTAACGTGAGATTCTTATTCATTAAGAACTCACTTCGCGTCTCATTCATGAAATGTCGAAAAGTAACTTATTATGATACGTAATTTTTATGCATCTTTTAAATATAACAATGATTAAATGAACACATATTTCTGCTACCATAACATAAGTGCGTTAGCTACTTACATTGGGATCAAAGTAATGTATGTGATGTTGTCTCATATTTATTTATATTTATTTTATTTATTTACTTTTATATATTTCGAGATCGCGTTATATCGAGATCGCGAATACCTTTTTAATACGTGAATTTCATCTCGGTGTATCACGGTGTATAACTACGCAACGGATTTTGATGCGTTTTTTTTTTTTAATAAATAGAGTTATTGAAGGGGAAGGTTTGTGTATATAATACATGCACAATATATTAAAGAAACACTGAAAATTTTAGAAGTTCGCAATGTGATGTCGTTAATAAACAAATTCTGTTGTATATTTAGTATCCGTATTGCACCCGTGCGAAGCCGGGGCGGGAAGCTAGTGTATATATAAAGCCAATTGCCTCCACTGGTGACGGGAGGGCTAGTTTTCCCAGAGGATCGGAACTGCTAACATTCTTGCCACCATTTCAACTGGTCATGATTTGTACAGAAAATATATTTAATTTCTAATTGCAATTAATTATATTATTAATGTCAATAAAAGTTATGAATACATGGGTCAAATTAAACATACAGTTACAGTGCATTCATTTACATGTATACAAAATTAAGTAGCAAATATTTAATTTTGTAATGAACTAAAAACTAGACCGGCTTACACTAATTTTAAAAAACACGCGCCTTCCAAATAATTTATCTGACTTGCTGACTGACTGATCTATCATTATTATACGACACAATTTAGATGTAGAATCGGCCAATTCAAACTTCCTATCGCGCCATTCGACGCTATTCGTCGCTATAGATTGTCGCGTCAGTTCAACCCGAGAAAGCAAGTGCATATAAATCGACGTGTCAAAATGACAAAATATTAGGATATATGATATTACAAGTTATTACGTTTGTGTAAAGATCATATTCACATAAGAAATTAATATTCATAATTTGGGATATCGTAATTAATTCGGATGTGATCGGTTTTACGAATTTTGCCGATGCTACATCTAATTGGTGTCATACTATGCCTCTCTGAACGCTCACTGCTTTGTCACTATGGATTAGATTCTTAGAAATTCTTTTATATATATTTTTTGGTTTCCGTATTTAAATGAAGCTGCATAAAAAACTTTAATTGATCTCCAATTACTAATTACGTTGATGATGAAAACTAAACTTGGCGTCGTGCGATCGATTGCTTACGAAAATATTTAGCTTGTTTTTTTTTACTGTCTTACTGACTAATCTAAATCGATTAGATTATTTTTAAGTTTGAAAAACTGTTTAACGTAAACAAGAATAAACTTTACTCTATTTATTATTAAAGATAATCAAACGAAAAATTATTAGATAAAAATAAACCGCTGCTGGGCTTATGTCTGCTCTTTCACTGAAAAGAAATTTCGGAGTTAATTTCACCACGTTATTCAAATGTGGTGTGATGGACACACAAAGGATGCCTGTGACGTCTTTTATTGAAATAAGATACATGCAGGATTCCTCACGATGTTTCTTAATTCATCTCGTGCTTGCCAGTCAAGAAGAATATCGTGAGAATTGTGTGACCACCAACTCTAGAGCTTTGTAGTAAAATAAGAACTAACACATTTGTTTTCTCCTCCAAGAGTCTCCCTCTCATCTTAGCTATTACTTTTATTTAAACTTATTCATATTTGTGTACATTATATGCTTGTAGATATCTATAGTATTTATCTATAAGTGATAATCGTTAAAGATTAGAAGAAAATAGATATTTAAAGATAATATAATCTGAAGTATTTATCAATTGCAACTACAAATAAATTTGAAACGACTAAGAACTAGTCGTAGTCCGACTACACACAGAAGATCCATATTTATAGGACCGTTTTTAACGGAACCAGTGCTGTACTTTTGGAACGGACTGCAGAGCGATATATATATTTCGACTAGCGGCCTGTCCCGGCTTCCCACGAGTAGATCATATTCACATAAGTTTTTTTTTTTTGTATTTTTACCTTTTATGTGTATTTTAGTTTTTGGTGCTTTATCCATGTTTACCAATTGATGTTCTATTTCGACATATTTACACAAAAATCTTAATGAATTATATACTTAAACAATCCTTATGAATCTCTCTGTCTATTAGTAAATACTCCATCAAAAACAGCTCAGTAGTTTTGGAGTTTATCACGAATGTACAGACAGACGCGGCCGGCCTTTCGTGTAAAATATGCACTGATGACAAATCGAGAATATTGTCAACTAGTATGCTTATATTATGCGTATTTCTCACGCCATTTTCGAATAAAAATATGTCCTAAACAAATCGCAGTGTGATTGAAGCCTAACGTAACAAAACTATGAGAGACTTCATAAAAAAAAATACAATAAAAACTGTCGTATAAAGACCGCACGTTTAAAACATTAAGCGTTCTTAAAACAGAGTCAAAACAATAAAACACAATACGAGCATCAGTAACGCAAAAACTGAAACAACAATGGAAATTAGGTTCGACTACAAAAACTGCGTCTATCAATGGCGACCGGAATAAAAAAGAAGAAAACGCCATGCTTATGTGTAGACCCGGTCCTATTATTTGTTGCGTTTGTCATTTATTTTCACGAGCTAATGGATTATCTAATGATCAAAGTAACATTAAAAAAATAAATTTACCAGAAACAAGTCGGTATCGTCTATGTATGTATGTAATCGAATAGGCGAATTTTATTTGATGTTTTTAAACGGAACACAACAAATATAAATATTGGACAACATCAATACATTACTCTGATCCCAATGTAAGTAGCTAAAGCACTTGTGTCATGGAAAATCAGAAATAACGACGGTACCACAAACACCCAGACCCAAGATAATATTGAAAACGAATGAACTTTTACAACAGCAGAGAATAACGCATTAAAGAGGTCACTAATTATTTTTTGATTTGCCGTAACCCAGATGAGATGATGATGTATTTATAACTCGCAAATCTGAATCGAGGATTAAAGAAAGAAACTCGGACAAAAGCCACAGAGTTATCACGTACTTAATTTATGTTTGTAATTCATCTTATTCTGAAGGAAAACATCGTGAAAACACATCATGATGAGGAAGAATAATCCAAACCAGCCACATTGAAAAATTGTGGTGGAAGAAGACCTTAGCCTAATCTATTATGAAGACACAGGAGCTCTGCTATCAGCCTCATTATCTGACATCTATATATCAGATAACGTACTTAATACAAATAATTTAAAAGAGGCGAAAATCAATACAATAATAGACCTTGTAACAGACCCAGCGACCGCAATCCTTCTCAAAATAATAGTAGATTGTGTTTTTGTGACACAGTTTTAAGTTTAACTATCGAGATTGATTTATATAATAATCGACTTATGTATTATTTAAATTAATCGTATATAGTCTCTACATAGTCACACAATTTATTTAACATCTATTTTTTAACCGACTTTTAAAAACAGAGGTTATTAGTTCGACATAAATAGTATGTAACAATGTTAGAAGTGAATTATATTTGAGCATGATGATCTATTTATACTATCTATTTAGGCTTTTTAATTTCGTAAGTGTATGTTTGTACATGAATTTCTCGAAAACGAGATATTCATTTTTAATTTAATGTAGTGTACCAATACACTTCAACTTAGGGTACAGTGCAGTTTCAAAGATAAAGATATATTTATGTTTAGTTTATAAGCTGTTTCTAATTTTGAAATCGGTTTAATTTTTTAAATTAAAAAAGTAAAGTAATAGCCTGTAAATTTCCCACTGCTGGGATAAGGCCTCCTCTTCCATTAAGGAGAGGGTTTGGAACATATTCCACCACGCTGTTCCAATGCATGTTGGTAGAATGCAAATGTGGCAAAATTTCTATGAAATTAGACACGTGCAGATTTTCTCACGATTTTTTTCTTCACCGCTGAGCACGAGATGAATTTATTATAAACATAAATTAAGCAGTTATGTATAGTGGTGCTTGCCTGGGTTTGAACCCGCAATCATCGGTTAAGATGCGCGCGTTCTAACCACTGGGCCATCCCAGCTTAATTTTTTATAAATTATTAATTCTATTAAATGGTTTCTTGAATCTTAGCTTAGCATTAAAGTATTGAATATTCACAAAATAGAAGATCAAATACTCATATTGCATCTTTAATTCATAGAAATAGCGAGCGTTTTACGTGATAAGTGATCTACTTATACAATGCGTATTTCCGTTTGAATTCACAACGAAAGCCGGTGAACCTCGCGGGGCGAACAATCGGCATCACAGGTGGTTTGATCTCATTGTGATAAACCACAATGCATTCGATATGCACGAGTTAAGCCAATTCAAGAACTCACTCGAATTCGTTCAGGAATGAATGATTTCTATTGAGTGTTATTGGTGTATTTGTTTATTTTGATGTATCGAAAATGATTTTACGAATTCGTCTTTTCTTTCGACTCGCTTTTGCACCTTTTTGGAGTGTGAAAGAATTTTGTTTGAACGTTTTATATGTTTTACTTTTTAGTTCCGTTTTAAATTTCACATAGACATTTTTTTTAATATATTGAAATGTATAAATATTGAACAACATCACCTACATAACTCTGATCCGAAAGTAAGTTGCTAAAGCACTTGTGTTACGTTGACGGTAACACAAAATCCAGACCCAAGACAACATAGAAAACATCGACTCGGCCTGGAATAGAACCGGGACCTCGTCGCGAGCATGAAATCAGTGTACACACTATTCGACCGTCGATTTCAGAACGGTGTCGTATGCTATTACTTAATTCTACCTGGACTCTTAGAATGAAATTGTCATTACGACATGGTCCAAGTTATTTCTATTGTAAAGTATTTGTAATTAAGAAACAGCAATCACGTGACCTTGAATACTTTCGGTGATATCGAAAGAGGTTTTATAGCAGATGAATCTATCAATCAATCAAAAAATCAGGTCAATAGAAGTAATAAGAGTTATCTGATATGAAATGAAATCTTTTAGGTTTTCATATCATTGTTTTGTTTAAAAATAAATGAAATTTTGAATAAAGTTGAATAAAATTTGATAGTGAGGTGCGTTACTTAAATCAATATGCAAGGACGTGTCGTGCGACTCCCTGATGTCGAATTCGTTATATATTATGTTTTAATTGAGAGATAGAATGAAATAAATGAACAACGTTAAAAACTCAATGACATCAAATACAATTTTTGTTAAAGATCTAGGTTAATTAAACATTAACAAAAAAGTATACACCGAAACAGTCTTTACATTCCCACTACTAGGATATGGCCTCCTCTCAATTCGAGGAGAAGATAAGGTACTTATTCCACCACGCTGCTCCAATACGGGGTTTCATGTGGCAGAATTTTGTTGATAATATACACATGCAAGTTTCCTCACGATGTTTTCCTTCACCGACGAGCACGAGATGAATTATAAACACATATTCGTAATCATACCCTTTAAGACGCACACGTGCAACAATCTCAGATCTCAAAAAAAAATGTTTTTTCTGATAACGCTAATCAACGAGATATTTTTTTCGATTTATTTTTTAAACAATAAAAGTAAAAGTAAAGGAACAGCCTGTAAATTTCCCACTGCTGGGATAAGGCCTCCTCTTCCATTATGGAGAGGGTTTGGAACATATTCCACCACGCTGTTCCAATGCGGGTTGGTGACAACACATTTATATTTTTTTTTTTCATTTTATATATTAATAGGTTTTATAAAAACAAAGTGTTTCGTGATTATAACGTTGTCTTTCTGTCCGGATGAACACGGCATTGTGCGAACAGACCTTGACAGTGTCACGGTCGCCGTGTCAACGTAACTGCCTAGCGATTAAATTGAAAATCATCTAATAACAAAAACATATAACAGGTACGTCTGTGTATTTGTTGGAACATTTAAAGTTCTAGTTTAGCTATTTTTAATCACTACCTAGCATAAAACGAAGTCGCTTACCGCTGTCTGTCCCTATGTATGCATATATCTTTAAAATTATGCAACAGATTTTGATGCGGTTTTTTGTAATACATAGAGTGATTCAAGAGGAAGATTTCTGTGTATAATACATGGACAATATAGTAAGGAACACTGATAATTTTAGTAGTTTCTAATGTGATGACGTAAATAAAGGAATTCTGTTAATTCTGAATATTTAGTATCAGTATTGTACCCATGTTAAGCCGGGGCGGGCCTCTAGTAATATTATAAATGAGAAAGTAACTCCAACTGTTTGTATGTGTGTCTTACCCTCTTCCACCGCCAAACCATATGCAAAAGTATTACTATATAAAAATAATATTATTAGGCTATTTTAGACTACTAGGTTTCCATCTCTTTTCATTATTTATTATCGACTAGTGAGTCGCCTCGGCTTCGCGCGCAATACTGATACTAAGTTCAACATAATGCAAATACCTATGTTCCGTGTACGTGCATTTTAAATCTGTAATATTTTCGAAAATTTCCATTAATTTTACTCTTAAATGACCATATTGATTTTTATTAAATTCGCAATTTATTTGAAGTACTTAATTGGATAAGGATCGCTGTATTGCTTAATAGCTTCGTAAATAAGTCATTATTACTCGTAAAAAATAAATATTTGAAATTTGTAAGCGTAAAAAAAGGTGTTTATTTAAGACATCACATTAGACAATTTTAAAATTATCAGTGTATTTCATTGATATTAAGTATTATATAAGTATAAACCTTCCCCTTGATTTACTCTCATACAAGTTTTTCGAGTCTTATATAATCCTCTTATATTTTGATCGCCTGTCAAATCTCAGCTTTCCAGATTGCTATATGTTTTTCTCTCTCTTTAGAGCTATGATGGCCCAGTGGTTAGAACGCTCTTAACCGATGATTTCGGGTTCAAACCTAGGCAAGCACCACTATATATATGTGATTAATTTGTGTTTATAATTCATCTCGTGCTCGGCGGTGAAGGAAAACATCGTGAGGAAACCTGCATGTGTATAATTTCATCGAAATTCTGCCACATGTGCATTCCACCAACCCGCATTGGAATAGCGTGGTGGAATATGTTCCAAACCCTCTCCTTAATGGAAGAGGCCTTACCCCAGCAGTGGGAAATTTACAGGCTGTTACTTTACTACTTACTTTTATATATTTTTATCAACTGTCGTCTCAGTTTTAATGATATTTTTTCTAGATTAAAATTAAACAGTGCCAAGATTAGCGCCATTAACAATAACATATTCTGTCGATAGTACTTAACCAATACAATATAGATTAGATAAGGTACAGAAGCTATCTCGAGTGTTTTATCCAGATTAGATCACTCGATCGCTCTGATTGTATACATTGCTCTGTAATATCAAAATGGGTTATGGTCATTTTCTGCGTGCGGGGCGGGGTTAACTACGCAATTACGTGAAGCACTGAACAACACGTTCAAGAGATGCTTGCATGTCGACGTCATTATGACAATATAAACGTAGTTTTATTTCAGTAGTTCGGGATGGTCAAAATAATATTATCGTTTTACAATGATGCTCCAATCTCTCTATCTTTTGTTGCAATGCCATGCTATCCTCCAATTGTTTTCTAATGGCAGCTCAATCATATTTAAAATAAGAAAAAAATATATATATATATATTTCATCAGTAAGAAAACACATCATTAACTTTACAAAGGTTGACTTCTACTTTTGAGTGCAGTATGCTCCCGTGCCAGGAGAAGTCACTCTTCCTTACCTCTCTCAAGTAAATTCGACAACCCCTGCTATATTCATAATATACAATAATAATGTGATATAAATTATGTAGGGTTACTCTATAACAGTAGTTACAAATGTTCCGTTTCATATTTTGCTAACATAAACTATATTCCTTTACAATTTTGTTGCCTTAATAACTAAACGTACGTCATGTATCTAGACTTATTAGTGAATATAAGATCATTAGTGCAACATTGCTTTGTATAAATGTGTTAGTTTTACAAAGAGTTCACACATACTTTTACACTACAAAATACATATAGGATTATATTATATTATATATATAAATTATTATTATATTATATTATATACATAAATATATATATATAAATATTTATGTGTAAGAATTAATTATTACCTTACGTGATAGAACAAATAAAATTAAACGAAGAAACAACTTATATGATTTACTTTAAACAAGAAAGCTTCAGTCTCCTCAAAGCTCTCGTCGATATTTTAGAGTGAGTTAATTGAGGAGCGCGTTGAAATCTTCCCCATATTTAATATGCACATACATACAAAAATATTATAATCGCTTATACATATATTGCAGCGAACGTTTTAATTAATAAGCGAACGTTTTATTCTGTAAATAAAGTAATTTTACAATTCTTCGTATTACAACTAATAATCATCATTCATTCTCCTGCCCTTATCCCAATTTTATTTGGGGTCGGCACAGCATGTCTTCTCCTTCCATACTTCTCTGTCAGACGTCATCTCACAAGTAACATTCTTTATAGCCATATCGTCTTTCACACAATCCATTCATCGTTTCCTTGGTCGTCCTCTACCTATATATCCATCCACATCCATGCTCAAGGCCTTCCTCACAATGTGTTCCTCATTCCTCCGCATTACATGCCCATACCATGATAGCCGCCTTCCACATAACTTCTCGGCTATCGGTGTCACTTTCAAACTTCCTCTTATATACTCATTCCTTACTCTATCCATTCGCGTAACACCACACATTCCTCTCAGCATTCTCATCTCCGCAACATGCAATTGTCTTTCAGTCATCCCATTTGTAGCCCAACACTCTGATCCATACAGGACAGCAGGTCTGATCATAGTCTTATAGATCTTCCCCTTAAGTTTAAGGGGAATACGGGGGTCACAAATTGTTCACGTAACCTGCCGCCATTTCATCCATCCTGTGTTAATCCTGTGCTTCACCGTTCGATCTATTTCGCCATCGCCTTGAATGAGTGAACCGAGATACCGGAAGTCGGAGCAGACTGGAAGAGTTGCGCCATCAAGCGCTATGGTTTCAGGACCGGAGAGACCGCCGAAATCGCAGAACATGTATTCAGTCTTCGTTCTACTGATTTTCAGGCCAACATTCTCCAGTTTCCGTTGCCAATCCTCCAATCTGCTCTGGATCTCAGGTCCATCTTCACCAACCAGTACAATGTCGTCGGCAAAAAGCATGCACCAGGGTGCCTCCTCCTGTATGTCCGCCGTTAGAGCGTCCATAACCAACAGGAAGAGGTAAGGACTTAGAGCCGACCCTTGGTGCAAACCTACAGCCACATTGAACCGGTCGGTGTTACCGGCAGACGATCGGACGTAGGTACAAGATCCCTTGTACATAGCACGAATTAACTCCACATACTTCCCAGGCAAACCTTTCTCTTTCAATGCCCACCATAACACTTCACGAGGCACCCTATCATAGGCTTTCTCGAGATCAATGAACACCATGTGCAGGTTCTTGTGAGCACGTCTGTACTTCTCGCACAATTGGCGGAGTGCAAAGATAGCGTCCATTGTCCCTCGACCTGGCATAAACCCAAACTGATTTTCGGTAATTTCACTCTCTTCTCGCAATCTTCTCTCTATTACCTTCTCCCATACTTTCATAGTATGTGATATGAGCTTAATCCCTCTATAGTTGTTGCAATCCTGTACATCTCCTTTATTTTTGAAGATGGGCACTAGTGAACTACTGCACCATTCTTGTGGGATGGTTTCTTCATGCAACAACTTATTGAAGAATAAAGTCAACCACATACATCCTTCACTCTTTAATATCTTCCATACTTCAACTGGTATATCATCTGGACCCAAAGCCTTCCCATTTTTCATGCTTTTGACTGCTGTCATTACCTCATCCATGCTAATTTCTCTTACTAATCCCTTATTTACTTGCGCCTCTCGAAGAACACCATTCCAGTCATTTTCTTCATTCATAAGCTTTTCAAAATAGACCTTCCATCTTTCTTTTATTTCCTCATCTTTACATAAAACTTTACCAGCCTCATCTTTCATGCATTTGATATATGTTATATCTCTCGATCGTCTTTCTCTCTCTTTCGTAATTCGGTAGAGATCCTTCTGGCCTCTCGGGCTATCCAGTGAGTTGAATAACCTCTCCTGTGCCTTCGCTCTGGCAACCGCTACCGCCTTCTTTGCTCTCCTCTTAAATTCCCTATAGACTTCCTTTTTTTCATCTTTCAAACTTGCATTCACATTTTTTACAACTTGCCATTCTTTAAATGCCACTTTCTTCTCTTTCAATACATTTTGCACTTCGTCATTCCACCACCAGGTATCCCTATCTATTAAACCCTTTCCTTTCGACTCTCCAAACACATCTTTTGCGACCTTCCTTATATACCTAGCCATCTCAATCCAACATTCATTCGCCAATGTCTCTTTCATATCACTCATTTCTATCATTTTCTCTAATATTTGGTTCCTAAATCTAATAGCACATTCATCATTCTCTAACATACGCCATCTTGTCTTAGGAGGGGGCCGTGGTCGGCTGTTTTTGGGCGAGACACTTAATTTAAAATCCATTAGGATTAGTCTGTGTTGGGTGACTAAAGCTTCGCCTGGCAGCACTTTACAGTTTTTGACACAGCATAGACTCCTTCGCCTCACAAGGAAATAGTCTATCTGTGTCGCGTGGTGGCCACTCTTGTAAGTTATTAGGTGTTCCTCTTTTTTCTTAAACCACGTGTTTGTTATAGCCAGGTCGAAGGCACAGGCAGCTTGTAAAAGTGCCTCGCCGTCAGCGTTCCGGTTTCCAAATCCCAACCCACCATGCACTCTCTCATATCCATCACTCTCTTTTCCTACATGGCCATTAAAGTCACCACCCACATAGACTTCCTCGCTATCCTGTAAATCCATCAGCAGACAATCAAAATCCTCCCAAAACTTTTCTTTCACGCTCTCCTCACAGCCTGACTGTGGCGCGTATACACTTATTAAATTCAGTGTCACGCCGTCCACAATTAATTTAATCGCTATCAGTCTATCATTCACTCTTTTTACATCAACCACACATTCTTTCAACCTACTATCTAAAACTATACCCACACCATTTCTCTTGCCATCACTTCCACAATAGAATAACTTATATCCTTCTCCTATTTCCCTAGCCCTTGCACCCTTCCACTTTGTCTCTTGCAGGCACGCTGCATTTATCCTTCGCCTTTTCAAAACATCTGCTAGCTCCCTTCCTCTTCCAGACATCGTTCCTACATTCCAACTCGCACGCCTCAATTTTACCTCTCTCACACTTCGAGCTCGCTTCTTACGTCGCACCCGCCCGTTTTGGTGCGACAACCCTTGTCCATTTCCCACAGGGGCCGGGTGCTGCTCCTGCGCGTCGCCTGTGGGGTACGCCCTAGCCCTATCATTCTTATAGTTTTCATTGTCCATGCTGTAAATGTTTCGGCTTATATTTTTAAAGTCGGCCGCCTGCCTGACACTAACCCTCCTTGGGAATGCTATCGTGGTGGTTTACCCGCCACCGTGCGGGTGGCCCAAAGTGCAGATGATATGCACTGGGCCCTAATATAAACCCTTAGTCGCCTCTTACGACACCCACGGGTAGAGTCGGGGAGGTCCTATTCTAATCCGGGACCACACGGTTAGTATTACAACTAATAATATTTATTGTATATACATTATGTTTCAGCAGACTAGAATATTGGTCTATCGTTACGGTCTTATCTTTGAGTTTATTGTAATAGTGTCCTTGAATTAAAACGTTTTTGACATACTTATTACTAAGCTACAAAACACTATGAACTGAACCTGACTTGATGATATTACTTTCTTATAATTATTGAGTAAAAATGTTATTAAACAATTCGTGTTTTCATAATTAACAATCTACGAATTTTGTAAGGACTAGCTGGATACCAACTCTACAGTCATATTTCACTTTATCTTAATTGTAAATACATATGGTAGTAGTTGTCAATTAGCAGAATTACCCTGTTATGATTCAAATGAGATTTTATTGAGAAATTAAATCGTGAAATTATCGTACTTGTTAAAAGTTTGTAGAATTGCCCCAGATCCATGCAGTTTCCATTCAAAATATATTATTCGCTTCGGTACTTGAGAAAATGCTCTTATTTTTGAAATTATTTTTATTAATATTATTATTATGTATATATACAAATCATATCTTTGACAATCAAAAACACATCAACACTGTAATTCTATTAATAATTGAATGTATCACTCTCACTGTACCTTGGGTTATCTATCACAAAAATCGGAAGTAAGGAACAATGGTCGTTTATATCAACTTATAGAATGGACAAATTAAAAGGAAATATCCTACCAGGCTGCATGCGACGCTGCGAGTGGTCTAATATGAAGCGCCAGGGTCGAATACAGTAACTAGAATATTTTAATTGAATATTAATTGAAAGAATATATCAATTGATTACTAGAACCAATTGACCTTCCGTCACGAAATATTAATGATAGTTTGATAAAAACCTAAAACAGGAAATTAAATAATGAACTATTTAAATTAGTAAGAAGCATTGTGAATATTAAATGCTGTAAACCGACAATCGAAAATTATGACCAAATGTTGCACAATAGGGAAGATGGGATATTTTTAGTTTTGTGTTTATTTTAAAGAGCTCCATATAGAATAGATCACACAACAACACACAACAACAGCCTGTAAATTCCCTCTGCTGGGCTGAAGGCCTCTTCTCCCTTTGAGGAGAAGGCTTGGAACATATTCCACCACGCTGTTCCAATGCGGGTTGGTGGAATACAAATGTGGCAGAATTTCTATGAAATTTGTCACATGTGTATTGGTTTCCATTTGCAGGTTTCCTCACGATATTTTCCTTCACCGCTGAGCACGACATGAATTATAAAGACAAATTAAGCACATGAATTAGCGGTGCTTGCCTGGGTTTGAATCCGCAATAATCGGTTAAGATCCAATCCAAAACACTAACTTACTGCAAAAAATGCGGTTTCAAAATGTCAATTTAAATTTCTGCGCCAAAACGGCTCTACATTTCGTATGACGTCACTCCTGTCTGTCACTGGTCCATTAATCGTACTTGTACTCACTGACTTTCACACTTATGCATTTTTTCTCGACTTTTGAGATACTTTTTTGTAAAACTTTAAAACGGACTAGATACTCCGAAATAAGACGTATTGACGTATGTTTTGTGTCAATGTGTTCATCTACTTCAACAAAATTTTCAAATAAATGGCTTTTGAGTGGACCTTCTGATACAAAACTGGTTTCAAGCTGAAAAGAGAAATCTAGAATCTGCTTTGACAAACTCTACTTTAATTTTTATTACCTTGCAGTGATTTTTTAAATTTTTTTAACATTTAAATAACAAAATTTTCATAAATATTATATTCGTATGTTCCCATAAATATTGTATTCGGTGTTTGACATTGTCAATAAGAGTTATCGTTTCTAGTAGAGCCAGTTGGCGTCACTGGCAGGAGTTATCGCTTTCGTTCGTAAGGCATGTTTATTACGACATTGCTAATCAATTTAATTGTCAACATCATTTGTATATGTATGTAATATTAAAGTAACCACTTATTACTGAATGCATATGTATTTGTATACACGGCACATATACCAAACAATATACCATATTTTTTCATTTTTTGTCTGTATTTCTGTTTGTTCTGGCTAATCTTTGAAACGGCTACATTTTAACGGAACGTTAACTGGCAGAACGCTACTGTAAAAAAGTAATTTAGGCTCCATCAATAACTTAAGAAATTAAGTTCTAACGCGCACAAAATCGAGGGCAGAATTAGTTTTAAATAAAATTGAAATATATATAGCTCGTGTTCGAGTCGCGTAGTGCAATTTAGTTCCATTACGTTGGTTGGTAAACATACAATGATAGGTAGAGATACGCAAACATAATTATACTCCGTGAAATCTTTAACCCAATCATGAATAATCAGTGAATATACGAATTTCTAGACGCTAACTCTTCAATAGCCGTTCTCGACAACAAGCGCCATATAATTTAATTGCCGTTTCGAGTTAGTATTAGCTTTACAATGTAGTATGAGGCGAGTTGGCCCAGTGGTTAGAATGCGTGCATCTTAACCGATGATTGCGGGTTCAAAACCAGGCCAATTGTGTTTAATTTCTTTTTATAATTAATCTCGTGCTCAGCGGTGGAGCAAAACATCGCGAGGAAACCTGCATGTGTGTAATTTCAAAGAAATTCTGCCACATGTGTATTCCACCAATCCGCATTCTAACATCGTGGTGAAATATGTTCCAAACCTACTCCTCAAAAGGAGATGAGGCCTTAGCCCAACAGTGGGAAATTTACAGGCTGTTGTTGTTTGTTGTTACAATGTAATCTTGTGAAATTATACGAACTGTTTGTTTTGTTAATTGCTATTAAACCGTTCTCGATAATATCAAGTGTTATTGCATTGCTTATAACGTTCAGAGTAGATGTGCAGATATAGATAACGACACAGTTGAAGAGTAAATAAACAGTAATCAATCATTTTCTTATTATATTTCATTTTCATTATCCATGGAATCAAGAATCGATGTACAGTCAGAGTAAAAAAAGGTTAGTCACCTTAAGATCTATTTTCGTGTGTTCAGTATGAGCGATAATCTGCTTTATCGGTCGAGAATGACATATTGTGTCGCAATGATTTGATGTTTAGTTCCAAAAGGTACTAAGAGATTACGACTTAAAAAAGGAATGAATTTGAAAACCGACGAAGGTTTTCTTACTCTGACTGTAAATTTGAAAACAAGATATTCCATTAGGGCGAACAATTTAATCTTAATAGAAGTTATTCATTATATCGGTTATTATTATTTCACTTGGTCGTTTTGTGCAAGCCTATCTGGGTAGGTACAAGCCACTCATCAGATAGTCTACTGCCAAACAACAGTACTCAGTATGGTGATTACTTACCATCAGGGGTCACCTGATGCATATACACATCCACCAATCTATACCATAAAAAAAACATCTTCAGTAAGCTATCATGCGTTGATGGAGTAAATATCTTAAATGAAATATAGAGTCGTATAGATTATACAGAGTGCTCCATTTACTCCACATTTAAAAACCACGTACTCACACCTGGGCAGGTCTTGCAAATCCATACCAGTTTTGGACAACGCCTTACCACTAAACGTTATAATGATTATTCCAACAGAACTTAAATATTATTGTCATTATTTATTTACTAATGTACTCATATTATTTGACCTAATCAATAAATTTAAATTAAGTACCTATACGATTGTAAAATGTCTGCGTTGTAATATTGAATGTCAAATGTAATTATTACAAAAACAATGGAGTTAATGGCTTAGATTCCATGTTAGCGAACACATTAACGATATAAGGAATGGCTTACGTGTGTCTCAATCATATCGATTGAAACAAGTGAACATCTAAGCCCCTTGTGTAAGACTTCCTGTTTTCGACAAAAATAATCGAAAATTGAACTTTATTTTACATAATATATTAATTACTAGCTGTGCGACCTTGTACGCGTTTGAACTTAACAAAAAATATATATAATGTAGCCTTAGTTACTCCTTATTATATCAGTTATGAAAGTCCCGTCAAAATCCGTCCAACCGTTCCAGAGATTAGCCGGAACAAACAGACAGACAGACAAAATTTGTAAAAAAAATTATTTAGGTATATGTACCTTGTATACATACATATGCATTGAAAACAAACATACACTCTAATTTTATTATATGTATAGATTATTGAATACGTACTATATCTAACTTGAGCGTATAGGTATTTTGATTATTTTTTTATCTTTATTATATGTACTTTAATAAAGCCTTGCTTTTTCTATGGAATAGGTCGGCGGACGGCGGCGTAAGTGATCACCATAACCCATAGACAATGACGCTATAAGAAGTATTAACTATTCCTCACATCGTCAATGCGCCACCAACCTTGGGAACTAAGATGCTATGTCCCTAAAAGTGATGTTTTTTTATTATGAAAGTACCTGACCCCAAAGTTGGTACTGAAACAATTTGGGGAAATTAGAAATTTGACATTACCTCTTAAATTTACATAAAGCTAAGTAAAATATACTAAGGCATTCCTCTGAAATCAACCTATGTATATAATTTAAGACAATTTGATGTTCGTCGCTATTACCGAATAAGTCTAAGTAACTTCGTAATTTTATTTGTAATTCATTATATATAATTAGGTTGTGTATAACATAAAGTTACTGGAACTAGTTAAAGACTTTTCCAAGAACATTTATTTATATTATGTGTTATAAACATTACATTATAAGCTTCTAATTAGTTTATAACTTATTACTTTATATAAACTTTTGTGTTTATAATAAATTATATTCTATATTCGAATATGGTTATCATTGAAATTTATTTTAAGCTTTAATTATGCACAACATAATTTGATTATTATTGACGACCTCTGTAGTTCAGTAATGTGTATATCGATTTTCGATGTAGAAAAAGTTCATTAGTTTTCTATGTTGTCTTGGGTCTGGGTGTATACTGTATATTGTGCCGTCTTTACTTCTGATTTTCCATAACAAGAGTACTTAAGCTACTTACATTGGGATCAGAAAGATCAGAGTATGTGATGTTGTCCATCATTATTCCCAGCAGTGGGATAACGCAGTGTTACTCCTATCACTTAATTTCCATGAAACGGATATTTGGTGATAAGTTGAGCTGCAAATTACATATTCAGATACTTATCTTTCTAATCTTTATTATATTGCAATGTTCGGTGACGTTATCTTTTGATAAATATTTTTATTGTACCGCTTTCCTGTATCAGTACTATCACAAAAATATTTATAATTAACTGTGTCTTTTTCACATTAAAAACTTAATATCTTTTAATATAATCAAACAGTAAACTATTGACATTGATGATATTCTGACCAATTCCTGCCCCTTTGGCATTGGATTGGCTAATCTTAAGAAAGACTATCAAATTTCGCTGAACATATTACTGTACATACGTGCGTTTATAAGCATAGGTGCGGTCTGTATTTCCTCGCTATTAAATCCTGATTCAAAGCCTTACATGCAAGGTAGACTATGAAATTCCAACTTCCAAAAATACTACCGAAAATTCCCAAATAGAAAATCATAGGCACTTTTATCGCCCTCATCTGAGGCTTGAATCTAGGATCTCAAAACATAACATTTATATCCGGCTTCTTAACTAACAGAAGCAGTAACTAATGACAATATAAACG
The DNA here is from genome assembly GCF_905220365.1 of Vanessa cardui. Taxonomy (NCBI): domain Eukaryota; kingdom Metazoa; phylum Arthropoda; class Insecta; order Lepidoptera; family Nymphalidae; genus Vanessa; species Vanessa cardui. The sequence continues at coordinate 14,309,419 of NC_061134.1, forward strand.
TAGTTACATCGTTAGTGACGTCATCTACCAATAATTACCATTGAGATAAAAGTCAGTTTATTTTCCAACGATAAGTAAATGCGTCATCAATCTTACATTTAAACGTCACTTCAATCCAATCCAATCCATCAGCCCATTTCCGTCCACTGCTGGACATAGGCCTCTCCAATTGCACGCCACTGAGATCGTTCTTGGGCTACTCGCATCCAGCTCCTGCCTGCCGCCTTGCGTATATCGTCACTCCACCGTGCCCGAGGACGTCCTACACTACGTTTGCCGAGACGCGGTCTCCACTCTAGAAACTAAACGAACGTCACTTACTAATAGAAATTTAACTTTGAAACTAGAATTTTCACTCTTAATTTTATTGATAAACTAGCAACCCGGCCAGCTTCTCACGGGTGCAAGGCGCATACTAAATATCCTTCAGAATCTTCCTTATTTCTTTACTATATTTTACATGTATTATACACAAAAACCTTCCTCTTAAATCACTGCATCTATTAAAAAAACCACATCAAAATCCTTAGCATAATTTAAAAGATCTAAGCATACATAGGGACAGACAGCCGTAAACAACATCAGACTATGTAATGATTCGCAATAAACAGACGGTGTCGTCAATTGATAATATATATTGATATGGATTTAAATATATTATAGATATCAATGGTAATTTTCGGTTATCAATTTCAGTCAGTAATTATTTCAGTACTCGTTTGGGTGACACGTTGTTTGTCGTTAATAGTTTAAATATGGTGTATACGACGAAACAAAGATATAAACATGATCTTAAAGTGCACGAAGATGACACGTCGAAACAAAAACATCAAATCAAGAGTCATTTTGACGGTAAAGATAAATCCATAACTCTATTACATCTTACTAAGAAAATGCTTCTTTGCACAAGTTAATGTTTAGCCCATTTCGGTTCTCTTTGAGTGATTGCTGATACTACCAACAGTTGTAGACTAGATTTGAAACCATGATTATATTTTATGATTTTATTATTTACAAGAGCCGAGATGGCCCAGTGGTTGGAACGGATGCATCCTAACCAGCATTTCAAACCCAAGCATCGCTGAATGTTCATGTGTTTTTTTATGTTTATAATTCTCTTACTCGGCGGTGAAGGAAAACATTGTGAGGAAACCTGCATGTCTCATTTCATCGTAATTCTACCACATGTGTATTACAGCAACCCACATTAGGACAGCGCAGCGCAGGTGGAATATATTCCAAATCTTCTCCTCATTGGAGCGGTACGCTCCAATCCTTCTCCTCAAATGGAGAGGAAGCCTTAGCCCAGCAGTGGGAAATTTACAGGCTGTACTTGTTTGTTGTTGTTATACCATCCCAGCTCTTGTTTTATCTTTACATAGTATAAAACAAAGGAGCTTTCTCTGTCATTATATCCCTATAACTTTAAAACTACGCAATGGATTTTGATGCGGTTTTTTTAAGAGATAGTGTGATTCGAGGCGAAAGTTTGTGTATATAATACATGAATATGCATTGTGATGTCGTAAAGAAACAAATTCTGTAGTATATTTAGTATCAGTATATCACCCGTGCGAAGCCGGGGCGGGTCGCTAGTTTTATAATAAATTAATTAATGTTTTTATATTGTTCATTTATTGAGTAAGAAGGCCTTGAACGAATTTCTCTTTGTTGTCACTGTTTGAAATGTTTCGGTGTTTTAATTAGGAAAAACATATTTTGACGACAAATGCCATTTGAAAACAGTATGATTGTTTATTAATTGGACTTGCTTTTGGAACTTCATGTTAATATGTAAATATATACTTAGTAGAAGGATTTTAACAGAGTAGATACCATTTATTTAACAGATTTTTTTCGCCAAACAAAGTAAACATATTTAGGATTGTTTTGTTTTGGTTCGAAGGTTGAGTAAGCCAGTGTACAGATACAAGGGATACAACATCTTATGTGGAATAATTGGCGCAGTGGCGTTGTAAATAATGATTAACATTTCTTATACGGTCAATGCCTTTGGGCGATAATGACTACTTATTATTAGGTAGCTCATTCGTCTGTTGCTAACTTATATCAAAAAATTGCAGCATTTATTTACCTTTTCATATTAAGAATATTATTTGATAAAAAAAGGATATCTTGTACGGATATTTTAATCTGAATTTTACTCTGAAACTTTACCGGACTGAAGCAAGTTTAAGTATCCGACGACTATGTGTGCTTCTTTACATAAAAAAAAAAAAAAAAAAAAAAAAAAACAAAATATACTTTATTCAAGTAGGCTTTAACAAGCACTTTTGAATCGTCATATAACAACTATTTAAAGTGATGCAACCACTGGAGGTGAGATGAGGTGGGATGAGGTTTGGAAAGTAGATTCTACCGAGAAGAACCGGCAAGAAACTCAGTAGTTATTCTTTTTCAACATTTAAAAATACAGTTATGTTAGTTAATTACGATTATATATGTATGTTATTCATCCTGTCTACAAGTATTAACTCCATGCTTTTTATCGTCTGCTTTACTGATTGGAGTTAGTAGATGAGAATGTTTATGCCCTTGGAAAGCACATAATGTTGTTGGTCCTTCGCCTAAACCACTCGATCCTATCGTATTAATGTAAAAAGTAAAGTAACAGCCTGTACATTTCCCACCACTGAGATAAGGCCTCCTCTTCCATTAAGGAGAGGGTTCGGAACATATTCCACCACGCTGTTCCAATGCGGGTTGGTGGAATGCACATGTGGTAGAATTTCGATGAAATTTGACACATGCAGGTTTCCTCAAGATGTTTTCCTTCACCGCCGAGCACGAGACGAATTATAAACACAAATTAAGCACGTATATATGTATCCTATCGTATTATGAGAGTTAAAGTGTAGTGCATACAAGCGTATATACTTGTGGTCAGTAACATCTCTTCTGTTATGACCAGACAATTGATCATCCAGTATCTGTATTGCTAAACTTCTCCTAACATCGTAATACTAAAATTTTAACAATCGACTGATTGGCTTTTAAATGCTATATAGAGTTGTCAAAGTCACATATCATATTCCGACGTTTCACGATTTTATTCTGCATTGAGTTACCTATAGAATAATACTGTACGTCATGATTAGATGAAACAGGATCATCATTACGTATTTTTTTGTTCGAATAATAGTAATTTTATGTTATATAAAGTTTATTAGCATTGTTTTGTTCGTGAGAAGATTTCATTCAGTGGAATCGCGTACTCTTGCAATTATGTAACAATTTCTTTACGTCTAATTACAGTAGAAAAAATATCGCAACTATTAAAATTATTCGAATTCAATGATTGCTTTTATATTGTCAGCGTGCGAATGAAATCAATTAAAACTGATGTCACATAATTGTTATCTAATAATAAATCATATAAATATACTATTTTTAACATGAGAAATCTATTACAGAGATATACTTTTCTGGATTAAACTATGAATAAATACTTATGTTAGCAACTGCAAATGTGTCAAATTGCTTGCCTTTTTTGAGTTATACGTTGGCGGACGGTATGGGCCAACTGATGTTAAGTGGAAACATTAATCATGCCTCACATCGCCAGTGCACCACCAACCTTGGGAACTAAGATGTCCTGTCCTTGAGCCTGTAGTTACTCTGGCTCACTAACAATTCAAACCGGAACACAACAATACTAAGTACTGTTGTTGGGTGGTAGAATAAGTATAGAGTGGGTGATATCTTCTAAGATGGGCTTTCACAAAGCCCTACCATCAACTAAAGTGTCAAATGTCTTATATTTTTATGGAGTAATTTTGGGTAGCACGTGACATTGTCGAAATAAATGATATTTTTGAAAAAAGAGTAGTTTTTGAAATTGGAACTTATATCAACCCCGCTGCTCAGAAGTGAAATGGGAACATATGCGACACGTGTTCATCAAATACGTTTAAGAAGATGAGAATACTACGTTATACAAATGTGTTATATGTTTTCATCTATACTGACTGATAATGTCACCTCGCGCAGTTCAAACCGTCATTAACGTTTAACACCTCATTTCGTTCTTTAACTGGAACTAGAGTTGATATTACACGTACAATATCAGCTCCAGTACTCGGTCGTTACTTTTCAACATAGTATTATTATTTTTGGTCATATCTGGTATGAGTAACATTTGCCCACCTGTTCCCTTGTGTTATCGGTACAGTAGAGCACCGAGAGGTGGGAGTATTATAGCATTATTTTCATTGGTACTTTGAGACTTTTGGGTATTAAATGTAATTATTATCTGATGTTTGTACATAGTTACATTCACCATTCAATCTAAAACATAGCAATACTAATTGCTAGTTGTCTTAAAATTGATTTTTTTTACAGTAGCCAATTGTAGAAAATGTTGATGTGTTGTAAATAGCCTTACCGTGAAGTAAATAATAGCTATTTTTGTTAAAATAATACTTACTTCTTTATTTTATACAGGATTAAATATTTATCTGAGCGAACTAGTACTAATTGAGAAAAGAATAGTTACTGCGTTATTGACCGGTTCTTTTCCGAATCTACATTATTGTTAAACTTTATTTATTTATTTTTTATTCTTATGGAATAGGTTGGCGGACGAGCATATGAGCCACCATCACCCATAGTCAATGACGCTGTAAGAAATATTAACTATTCCTTACATCGCAAATGCGCCACCAACTTTGGGAACTAAGATGCTATGTCCCTTGTGCCTGTAGTTAAACTGGCTCACTCACCCTTCAAACCGGAACGATTACTAAAACCCATAATATAAACGAATTCCTGTCATAGCACCGCTGTTTAATGCTTGTAACAGATCCAAGATGAATGAGTGTTGTGGTGCATGTGACCGGCGCGTCAGCGATGGGTCGCGGATACGTGACCAGCTTCGTTATTACTTTCAATATCCATTTGACGCACGTTAAGTGTACATTGGATATGTCTGATGAATTTTTATGGGCGTTAATGCTATTGATTTTTTGTGTCGACTTAATTAAGATTAACTTAATTACTCCATAGTGTTATTGTTAGATTTATGTCTTACTAGTAATCGAGATGGCCCAGTGGTTAGAACGCGTGAATCATAACCGATGATTGCGGGTTCAAACCCAGGCAAGCACCGCTGTTTCATGTGCTTAATTTGTCTTTATAATTCATCTCGTGCTCTGCGGCGAAGGAAAACATCGTGAGCAAACCTGCATTATATCACTTATCTGTCAGTGAAAGTGCCGTCAAAATCGGTCCAGCCGTTCCAGAGATTAGCCGGAACAGACAGACAGACAAACTGACAGAAATTGTAAAAAATCTTATTTTGGCATACGTACCGAATATTTTAATATTATAAACAGACACTGAAATTTTAATAGATGTATTCGCTGTATAATCAGTACCATTTTTTAACCAATGAGATTGATTCCAATAACCGTTCGGTAACCAAGTGTTAATGCTTTATGCAGGAGTACTTTATATTTATTATTATTATTCTTTTTATTTGTTTTCATTCATATATAATTACATTTTTAAATATAAAATATGAACATAAAATATATTTAAAAATATAAAATACAGAGGCCAACCAGTGGCGGGAACAGGGTCCAAGCCACCGGTGGTCAGGGCTCCAGCGAGAGGAACTTCCTCACAATACGCGCCGTGCCGAGGAGTACTGCCTTCTGCATCAGGCCCTTGACCCAGCTACCTAACGAGAGCCTCTTAAGGTGTTGATCGAGGCTCTTGGCCATTAGGCCATTCGCTGAAACAACTATCGGCACAATAACTGCTGTATCCACATCCCACATGTCGACAACCTCGTGAGCTAAGTCAAGATATTTTATTTGTTTATCTTTCTCAGCCTTCACGAGATTCTCGTCATGAGGGATGGTGATGTCAACAATTATCGTGCGGCGCTCTGACCGGTCTATCACCACTATATCAGGCTTGTTGGCGACAACAGTCCTGTCAGTGATTATAGATCGGTCCCAGTACAGCGTGATATGACCATTCTCGAGAACTGGGTCGGGCACATACCTGTAGTATGGTACCTCTGATACCACAAGACCGTATCGAAGTGCAAGTTGTTGATGGATAATCTTGGCCACTTGATTATGTCTGTGCAAATACTCTCCGTTAGCAAGACGAGAACAACCGGAAATAATATGTCTAAGGGATTCGCCCGGAGTGTGACAAGCCCGACATATGTCCACCGTGCCATCCCTCACAATATACTTCCGGTAGTTGTTCGTCATGATAACTTCGTCCATAATCGCACAGACAAAACCTTCGGTTTCACCAAATAGGTTGCCGAACCGTAGCCAAGATACGGACGCCATAAAGTCCACATCGGGTCCATGAAGGGCCCGATAGAAGCGTCCGTGTAACTCCTTGCTCTTCCATACTTCCTTGCGGTTCTCAGTACTTAGTACTACAGGTTTGCGCCAGTTCTCTTTGCCTAAGGAGAGCGGAGTTAGTCCCTTGTCTATTGTAACTACATCTCGGTGCATATCCAAGTCAGTGTGGAGAAAATACTCCCTGAGTTTGTACACCTCACGGTTATGTAGGGTCTTGGCATTTAAAAAGCCACGGTCACCACATCTCCGTGGGATGTACAATCTCATCACCGAAGACCGAGGATGATGCATTCGATATGTAGTCAGCAGGACACGGACTCTCCTATCCAATGCGTCTAGTTCTTTTTGAGTCCACTTGAGTATGCCGAAAGAGTACATCAAGACCGGCATGACCCAACCATTGAAGGCGCGAACCTTATTGCCACCTGATAAAAGACTTTTGAGTACCTTTTTCAGGCGACCAAAGAAACGCTCCTGCAATGATTGTTTCATGTCGGTCACATTGATGCCTAACGCTTCCGACATACCCAAGTATTTGTATGATTCGTTTGCGGACAGTGACTTAAAGTTTATGGAATCTGAAAGTTGTAATCCGTCAGATTCCACAATCTCTCCTCGCTTTACATGCATAACCGCGCATTTGTCAACTCCAAATTCCATTCTAATAGAATTACTAAAAGTTTCTGTTACCTTTAGTAACTCTACCAGTTGTGAATCTGAAGGTGCAAAGAGCTTAAGGTCATCCATGTAAAGTAGGTGGGATATTACTTTACCTCCTCTCCGCAAACGATAGCCCAGCCTTGAGCTCTCCAACAGAGTACTTAGAGGGTTCAAGGCTAAACAAAACCACAATGGACTCAAACTATCGCCCTGGAATATTCCCCGCTCGATCCTTATCGGTTCGTCATTACTATGAATCGTTCGACATCCTGGATAGCGAAGGACTGTCCGCCATTGTCCCATACATGATCTCAAGAAACTGCATAGAGTTGTATCTAATTTATACAACTCCAGCACCCTCAAGAGCCATGTATGCGGCACGGAATCATAGGCCTTCTTGTAATCTATCCAGCATGTCGACAGACTCTTTCGAGAACGACGAACCTGTTGGCTAATGGTCATATCAATGAGGAGTAGCTCCTTAGTGCCTCGTGATCCACCCCTACATCCATTCTGAGAGACGGACAAAATAGTATTATTTTCTATGTGACTATTAATCTTATCTCTCAGAATGGAGGTAAGGAGCTTATAGACCGTCGGTAAACAAGTAATCGGTCTATAATTTTTAGGATCTGTTGCACTACCTGACTTATGGAGCAGGTGGGTGACTCCGGTGGTAAGGAACTGTGGTAGCGACCCAGACTCTAGAGCTGACTGGAACTGAGATGCCAAGCATTCATGCGAGCTGCGCAGCCACTTTAGCCAAAAGCTATGAAGCCCGTCCGGTCCTGGAGACTTCCAATTTGGAACGGACCGAACTGCAGCGGCTACATCTTCAGAAGCGATGGAAATTTCTCCCATCGCTTCTAAAGGCTCGCACGCTTGCCTGACTTCCCGCATCCAGTCACCTTCTATGTGGTCGACGGGTACCGACCAGATGTTGCGCCAAAATGTATTTGTGGCATCATCATCTGGGCGACACCCATCGCTCACACCCTGGTCAAGTCGCTCCCACGTTCTGTACACCCACCTTTGATCGCTCTGGAACATGCGATTCAAGTAATAACGGTCCACGCGCCGCCTGTACCGACGGATGCGGCTTGCCCATGCATAAACTTTTTGTTTTAGGAAGTCAATACGCTCCACGATATGGGATGGATATTCTTGCGGACTGATACCAGTCCCCAAGAACGCCCGCCCCACGAAACGCATTACACGTGGACGCGTATTCCCTTCCTTAAAACAACATAGTTTTCCAATGAGCACTCTGGTCTCATTAATACGTTTCTCAATCCTGCTCTGCCAGGCCGGTGCAACAGTCTTTGGTCGTGTAGCTCGTTCGGTGTCTTCAAATGTAACACCAGCTACACGACATGCTGCAACAGCCGCACAAAACAGAATTGAGTGCGTATCTTCGAGATTTTCACTGCTCTCGAAATAATCTGCGAGCAGTGAATCCAGAGTGCACACTAGGTCCCTATTCCGTTTAGTCATGGGCAAACGTGGCAACCGTGGCCTAAGCTCAGCGGGAATGTCACGATACTCCCGAATCGCATCCTCCAGTGCGCTCCTCAGTTGATCACTGTACTTACTTGTTGTAATAGCCATGTCACCCTCGCCCTCATCATCATGATCATGACATGGGCCCTGTGGTATTGCAGGAAGTGGTCCCTGTACCACGGGTTGTGACGGAGCGGAAGTGACACCGCCATTACACTGTTCTGAGCGAATTCGATCAAGCACGGTGTCACTCAGCCTGTTGTTACGCAGAATGACCCGCACCTGATCCGACAGTCGTTGAGCCGAGACGTTAATAGCTGGTTCAAGTGCCTGAAACATAGAGAGCATCCTAACACGGTACGCCGTGAGGTTAGTTCCCCCCTCTGTAGCCCCATAGTATGCGCGCATGACATTTTCATTAATGGATTGTGTCCATCGCATGCGCTGCACACCACCACCGGAAGCGGGGACCCCGTTTGAGACCGGTTGGTCTCTGGCTCCCAAGCCCGTCGGTGGCCGGCGTCTCCCCGCTCGACGTACAGGTGTTGGCGACGTCGGCGGGGAGAAGTACTCGTCGCTCGAGCTCGACGCACCTGCAGACATCAGATTATTTCCCTGTGCGGGGTCCTGTGCCTGTGAGGCGGAGCTGAGCGGCGGGTCCGGAGATGGATTTTTGTGCGCTCGTTGTCTGGCTCTTGTCAACATGATCTTAGATTTTTACATTATTTGTGTTTTGACACTGTCACTTTCATTTTCTGTATACTGTTGTTATATGTATGAACAATCATATTGGTATATAGGCATATTTTATTACTGTTGTATTTTATATACTGGTATTTTACTTTTTTATGTTTTAAAAGCAGATTTAGACTATTTTAAATAAATTTCTTTGAATTTATTTAAAATATTAATTTATTATTATTATTATTATTATCACATACATTACTCTGATCCCATTGTAAGTAGCTAAAGCACTTGTGTTATGGAAAATCAGAAGTAACGACGGTACCACAAACACCCAGACCCAAGACAACATAGAAAACTTATGATAATGTACATGGACTCGGCCGGGAATCGAACCCAGGACCTCGGAATGGCGTACCCATGAAAACCGGTGTACACACCACTCGACCAAGGAGGTCATCGAAAATAATGTAATAATATATTTTTTTTATTTTGTTTCAGAGAGGATTATCGGGATGCGTCACATCGTGGTGTTCCTCCTTTTCTTGGCGACGACGATCTCCTACGCCACACGGGTTAGCATGAGCGTGACCATCCTCGGAATGACTAAACCCAATAAATATGGCTTTCCTGTAAGTATTAATTTCATATCAACTGTTTTAATTATACCCGTTGTCTTATATCATACTTATGTTTTCAATTAGTTCATATTCAAAGCTGTATGAGGTCGGGGATGATTATTCTGGATTTCTAAATAGTTGAAAGATCGAAGGGTCGATGGTGAAAGTCGGAAAAAGTACTTTTTAGAACTCCAATGCCCTGTTAACTGTGTGGTCAATTCAATTATACTTGTTATATCAGTGGAACAGTTTAAACTATGGAAGTTATTTTGATGTGCTGTCTCAGTACTTACAATTTATCAATTGTTCGGCGATGATGGTACAATACGAAAAAACGTGCGTGCCTATAGTGGAAATATAAATTATAATCCAAATGTGTTGTTCTTGTATTTTAATTTTATCGGTTTACAAAAATAGACAGTGAATTATTAGCTTAATCATCAATAATGATAGATATAAATGTGAAAGTAACTTTGTCAGTCTGTCGCCCTTTCACTACGAAACCGCTAAGCCGATTTTGATGAATCTGGTATAAACCAGATTTGAAATCCTTTTTTGCCTTACACATGACAACTTAACCATTAAAACGCGAGCAAAGCCAACAGGCAACAACTAGTTTATGATATAAAAACGCACAGAAGTAACGACTCAAATTAACGGTAAAATACAAATGGAATGGAAAAACAAAATTTAGAACGTTTGCGTTTAAAAAAAATGGCTCGAAATAATCTGAATCCAGCGTGGGACAATAAAGGCGACCGAATGGCAAGTACTGCAGCGAAACTGATACAATATTTGAATTTTTTCGCTCTCCGAACAAAATAAGCGATCGCCGATAAAATGACGCGAATGAAATGAAATTTTGCATAAAAACACTTTTGGGATAAACCGAAACAATTTGTACTTGTTTTTTTGGAATAAATCTATCCATTTATTCGAAATTATTACTCGTTTCGTCATACGTATTCTTAAAATCAAAATGAAGAGTAAAAATAAAGAATATTAAGGCCCTGAAAGGTTGATGTTTTAATATCCAACAATAGAGTACATGATATTACTCTCTCTTGTATTTTTTGGAAACAATCAATGTCTTTACCATTGGATGACTTTTAATCCACAATAGTCGAAAGGGTCAATTTCGTGAGCACCATTAATATTGGGAAAATCAATAAATTCATATAAACTTTACATATTACTTTTCACATAGGTATTTGGTTTGCCAGTTTAAAATAAAATGTGAGCTATTTGCTGGTTCTTTTCAGTTACAAAACAATGTTGGTATCTTCAATCAATCTTTTGGTAACATAGATTTGATCCCGTTATCGTCGAAATGCGTTTCCGGTAAAGACCTCTTTTGTCAAGAAAAATGTTAGAAGCTTTTACTCCACTTTACTGGCCCAATGCATATACAAATACAAAATATATTTACCATACTTGTATCAAAATTACTTATGGACATGCCGATCAGATCAAGATGCTCTATCAAATTAATACAATTTTTTGATCACATCTCAAAAAACCACGCTTGAGAAGAACATTACATTTTACATTAACATTTTCTAAACAAATTTCCCACTTTCCCAAATTTCTCACTTGGGCTAAGGTTACCTCTCTTTTGAGGAGAAAGTTTGGAATATATTCCACCATGCTGTTGCATTGCGGGTTTTTGGAATATTTGGTGACAGAATTTCGATTAAATTACACACACACAGAACGAGAAGAATTAAAAACAAAAATTGAGCACAAGAAAATTCAGTGGTGCTTGTCTGGGTTTGAACCAGCAATCATCGGTTAAGATGCACGCATTCAAACCACGTTCCATCTCGACGTTATAAATAAGAAATAATCACAACAGCATGTATTTTTTACAGGTCTTCGATTGGAGTCAAAGTATCAGGGATATGATACTCTCGTCCTTCTTCTGGGGATACATAATGCTGCAGATACCGGCTGGTATGCTGACTGGACGATTCGGTGGCAGGCTGCTTATCTTCGTTTCCATGGCAGCGACTGGTCTTCTTAACCTCATCGTACCGTTTACTGCAAATGTGGTAAGCTAACTCTCTAAATACTCTTACTCTTACGGACTTAGTAATTGTTGGTTTGACGCGGTTATATAATGTTAATTATATGTTGCTAAAATAACTACTTTATTTAGTTAGCAAAAAAATGTAAGTGTCTATCTGTATCTGTCTGTATTTACCCGACTGCCAAAGAAGGAGGGTAATGTTTTTCGAGTGTATGTAAGTATGTATGTATGTCTTTTCCTTTGTGACCTCCTGTAGCCTAAACGGCTTGATGGATTTTGATGTATGAGGTATCGTTAGATTTGTCTTGATTACGGGAGTGTCATAGGATACATTTTATCCTAAAAGTCCCACGGGATAAAGACATAATAATATTTTTTCTAAATTTCCCTTTAAAAAAATATGTATGCGGTATCATTAGATTCATTTCAATCACGGGAGTAATTAATATAGGATACGTTTTTTCTCAAAATTCCCACGGGAACATGTTAATTCTGCGTCAACGCAAAGCATCTTTTTTTAGTGTGCAGTCGGGTATTTTGTTTTTTTAATAATAATTTATTAAATTAATACCTAAATATATATTTACTTAATCAATAACTTCGTAATATTTTATGAAATATTTAATTCTATTTTACGCTAGGCCTCTCTGTTCAATGAGGTCTTAGCATGATTTTGTATTCCGGTTTCAATTCTGAGTGAGCCAGTGTGGCCATAAGCACAAAGGACATAACATCTTTTTCCAGGGTAGGTGGCACATTGGAGATGTAACTGTAAGGAATTGATTAATTAGTATTTTTCAGTGAACAAACGTAATTTTTAGAAAAATATTCATTTTCAGTTGACACGAATCCTCTCGATATGTAAGCGTAAAAGATGGATAAAGAGTAATTCGTGCTAAATTAGTAACAGCCTCAGTCGTAAGAACATCGGGCCGTCTTTAAGAGCGGCTCGTGTAGCGATCCCGGAAAGTTCATTTAAAATTACATTACAGTCGTCACCAGGTGTTTCAAAGTTTCGGACCCGGGTAGGGTAACCAAGTTTTAGGACATGATAAGGAAATTACTACTAATGCCTAATGCGTTTGCTTAATCGTATGACTTTGTGCACATGTCTTGTTTATTATTATTAAGTAGATATAAGATTTTTTTGAATATTTTAATCTTTCATTTCTATATTTTTTGTTAATTTTGCGACGTTCGTAACAAACTATTTCAACTTCAAAAAAAGTATAAACCTAAATCTTCCTTATGAATCTCTCTGTCTATCAGTGAAAACCGCATTAAAATCCGATCAGTAGTTTTGGAGTTTTTCACGGACGTTCAGACAGACGCTGTCGGGGACCGTTTTTTTGTTAATAGTTATAACTTTCACGAGGGATAACCCGTCCTTAGGCAACCCGAAAGGACAATTTTTTTATGGGACGATAGCTTTACTTAGAAAATCGGTCTCATTTTAGAAGATTATTGAAGAGCTCTATCCAAAGATGATGTTTATTTGGAGATTATGTACATTTTCCAACTATAAAGATTGTGTATTGACATTGTATATGTATACAATGTTTACCTTTATTTCTAACAAGCAAATCGCAACCGTAGTGCCAAAATTCAACCATTGAGACGTAAAAGCATTGAGCATCAGCAATTTTACACATATACACACATACACACACACACAAACAAACACGCTTATAATATATCGCTCATCCAGAACTACATCGTCACAATTGCAAAAATCTCTAAAATGACTTTTTCATTCCCAACGATCTCATTTCGTACATACTTTCTAGTGTAATATTGTCAGAATTATTTTTTTAAAGATGTCAATCAAAAACTATTGAAACAATTCCAATAGTTTTTGATGCTTATGTAAGATATTGATATGTAAGAGCGGTGGCTTCTGGCACAGGTGCTCTGCTGCAAAAGAAGGCTCCAACCTTTACTTTTTAGACGAAATAAGCTTAAATAATATATATAATGTAAGCATAAATTTTATACTCAACATGTCTTTATTAATAACTAATCACGGATACAGTGAATAAACATATATCAACAGCAGCAACAGCAACAGCCTGTAAATTCCCATCCATGTGGTAGTAGTGGCCAGATGCACGAGAGTAATGCTAGACGACAGGATACTCGTGATGGCAAAGTCCGTCTCAGAAGGTCCGGGCGTCGACGCACCTCTCGTGGGTTGGGAGCTGCCACAGATATCGTGGATAAACGGGGTACCAGGATGCGGAAAGACGACTCACATTGTCAGGAATTTTGATGAGGATAACGAATTGGTAATCACCTCAACAATCGAAGCCGCCAAAGATCTGAAAGAACAACTTACACGCCGATTTGGCGAAAAAGCTAAATCAAGGGTACGATCTATGGCATCCGTGCTAGTAAACGGGTTCAACGAGAGCACAAAGTGCAACCGACTGACGGTCGACGAAGCCCTCATGAACCACTTCGGAGCCATAGTAATGGCGGCACAGCTGTCTGGAGCTAGTGAGGTGGTCCTTATCGGAGACATCAAACAGTTGCCTTATATCGACAGAGAAAATCTGTTCGAAATGAGGTACTGCCGGCCAACACTGACAACAAACATCACCCGCGAGTTATCCTGTACGCACCGAAACCCCCTGGACGTCGCATACGCCATTAGTGACGTTTACCGTACCATCTACTCTGCAAGCTCTATAATCCACTCCCTCAAAATGAAGAGATTCACTGACGCCAACATACCATCCGACCAAACCGAAACCCTATATCTGGTCCATACGCAGGAGGAAAAGAAACTCCTGATGGACCAGGGATATGGAAAAGGAGGAGGATCAGGCGTCATGACCATCCACGAATCTCAGGGACAGACCTACGGCGACGTTATCATAGTCCAGTCGAAAAATGTGAGGCTCCGTATTCACGAAAGTGTTCCTCACGCAGTTGTGGCAATTACTAGACACACTAACACCTGTGTCTACTACACGGACGATGGTGACGACGCTATCGGCAGATTCATCGGCCGAGCGGCGGGTGCTTCAGAAAGGACCATCCTAGAGCACAGCCTCAAGACATCTATACATAAACGCGACATCAGAGTCGCCGAGGCCGTGCTCTCTCTGATCAAACGCGGACCAGGACCCGCTGGATTGTAGTAATTTGAACACATATACTGCTATATATTATTTATATATTATTTATTATAGTTTATATATTATTTATTATACATTAGTATATAATATTTAATAATAAATAAAAAAAAAATCAGTGTGGGCCACGTCTCCCAAGAAGACGACAAAAATGATTTCCAGCGAAGATCTGCTGATGTTTAGTATAAATATAAAACGCCAAAATGTAATTGAATTTAAAATGTAAAAAAGGCACGGGCATCTGCGAGCCTGTGGATGTTGTATTTTAAATAAAAAAAAAAATAAAAAAATTCCCATGCTGGGCTAAAGGCCTCCTCTCCCTTTGAGGAGAAGGTTTGGAACATATTCCATCACGCTGTTCCAATGCGGGTTGGTGGAATACACATGTGGCAGATTTTCTATGAAATTTGTCACATGCAGGTTTCCTCACGATGTTTTCCTTCACCGCCGAGCACGAGATGAATTATAAAGACAAATTAAGCACATGAATCAGCGGTGCTTGCCTGGGTTTGAACCCGCAATCATCGGTTAAGATGCACGCGTTCTAACCACTGGGCCATCTCAGCTCAAACATATATCAATCTGATAAAAAATCAGCGGTACTTACCCGGTTTCGAATTCAGGACGTTCGTTAAGGACTAACGTATTCAATCCAATGAATACTTGAGATTTATAAGATTTGAGATGCATTTAAAGAACTCTTGACCTTAACATTAGCGCGACTAATGTTGATACAATTTGTTTGGAATATCGGGTTGTGTAAATTTGTCTAAAACAGCGCAAAACAAATAATGATTCATTCTTTTCAATATTTGTTTGTGTACTTACTACATGCCTTTACGGAATGTTATCTATACACATTTGAAGCATTCAAATCATTAATTATATATGAGGCATTAGCTTGATTACGACTGGAGACGAAAAGAAAACTCATCCATGATTCTGCCACTCGTGTAAAATCAAGCTCTATTAGAGAAGTGTGGTGGAATTAGCTCTTAACTTTTTTCAAAAGGCAGAGGAGATCTGAGCCCAGCTGTGGGACTTTTAAAGACTGTTTATTTTTAAATTGATTGATTGATTATCTGATTCGTGCTAAAACTATAATTAAATTATATATTACATTTTATTGTACAACCAATATATACAATAAAATATACACACTCTTAAAACCCGATGAAATATTATTTAAAGTTCACGGTCGTTCTATACAATGCTTAGCTATCTGTACTAACTAAATATATTGATCTTTACCAAATAAATGTCTGTTTACACAATTTTTAGGGTTCCGTACATCTATGCAAGTATTACTGTCTTATACTACAATTAAGGGAAAAATCGGAAAACTATACATTTGCAGTTTAATACTTTGTCTTTATGACAGGAAGGGTGGTCCAAATTTTAAAGTGAGTTTAGTAAATGTTGTTGAAAGTAAATATTGTTATGTATCGTTGGAGTAAATATAAAAACTATTTTTAATTATATGTACCTTCAAATCTTTCATTAAATGAACCTGCAAATCAATACGGACCCCTTGGTGGACGAGTTCTATTCGCACTTTTCCGTTTTTGTTTATAGACGCAGTTTCAAAGTTCTCTGGGACAGCGATTCCTATTTTGTTGCTCACGTAACCTTAATTGATCATCGTTTAAGTAGGGAATTCCCATTATAATAAATCAAATACATGCTGTTCGAATTTTAGCACGTATGATTTCAAAAGAAGAATAAAATTATAAATTAAGGATAATTCGTGGCTAGTAATATAATTTTACATAATTTATTTATCTAACACTTAAAACTAAAATTGCTTTCATTCTTTGTATCCTTCAGATATCTTTGGGAACCGCTGCTCTTGTTGTTGTAAAATCACATTGATTCATCACTAAAACATTATAGAATTTGAAATCATACGCAAAATCTAAGACATAACTATAATGATAATTAGCTTCAATGGTGATAGACCTTGTCGAGATTGATGTGATACCAAAAATAACTAAGAATATTAACTACTATAAGTATCCATCGAATAAAAAATGTATTCCTTTCGCCTTGTCTTGTAAATCAAGAATTTATTGAATGTGTTTAACTTAAAAGTTATATAATGAAATTTGTACACTCGAATCATCGAATTGATATTAAGGTATAACGTTGCATTTACGATATTATAAAAATATAATTCTTTATAATAAAAAACATATTATAAAAAAAAATATAGACGTATTGATAACCTCCTCCTTTTTGAAGTCGGTTGAAAATTGGACTGTCCGTTTGTAATATTAAAATAACCGCTTTTTACTAAATGCACCATACACGATACATTGTCACTGTGTTTGTTCCCGCTAAACTATGGAACGGCTGGACTGATTTCGATAGGACGATAACGATAAGGAGTAGCTTAGACTACAACAATAACTTTTTGTTAAATTAAAACGCTCACGAAGTAGCGGGCACAGCTAGTTCTGAATAAGTCTATTTGACAGACTTACTCTGAAACCTTTATTTAAAACTCCAATCAATTTTAATCGTAGAAAAAAAGAACATTTAATACCATTAGACGTAGCTGCGAGTGATCAAGACAAATTCGTATAATTTGTTAAATAGGCTTTCCATCAACCCTTTTAAATTACTACCCTTCTTGTTATACAATCAATCCTTTAACTTAAAACAAGTAAAAGACAGCAATAAGATTTTCTAAAGGCCTTTTAAAAAGCCCGAAAATGCGATAGTCTTATCATGGATCAGTAAAATGGTAAATACGTTTAAGGCTTTACCTTCTACAAGAACTACATCCTCGCCGTTTACTGGTTCATGAATAAAAACCAGGGAAGTTTAAATGGAAATTATTTGATTGAAAATTTCGACGAATAGACTTATAGACCAAGAGCCAGTGATCGCCAGACTTACGGTATAGTAGCAAGCTCCATATTACTGCCAGGTATACTGCTTCACCTGCTGTTGTTGAAATTGAGGTTCACTATTCCCATCGAGGGTTCCTATGAGCTTGCCATGGAGTCGAAAGGCATAAAAACTGATTTTCAATACGTGATCGCAGCTACTCTGCTCTTTTGATGTCTTAAAATATATTTAAAAAAAATCGGTTCTAAGATACAGGCTGACCACAGAATAGATTCTTGTCGATCACTGGCTTTCAGTCTATTAGTTCAATCAAAAAATAATTTATGGAGATTTCTATACCATTCTTTTCTATTTCTTTCTCTTTTCAATAATCAATCTATTTTTAAATACTCGTTTACGGCATATCATATTTATCAAATTGATTTTGTTTATGTTTCTAGGGAGATTGGAAGGCAGTCATTGGATGCAGAATAGCAATGGGATTATTCCAGGGTTTGCTTTACCCAAGTCTCCACGGCCTGTTAGGACAATGGGCACCCATCACAGAAAGGAGTCGAATGGGCACTATTGTATATTCTGGTAAGATCTTACACAAGTTTACAAAATTTTATAAACTCATGTTAGAACGAGATGGCTCAGTGGTTAGAACGCGTGTATCTTAAACGATGATTGCGAGTTCAAAACCAGGCAAGCACCGCTGAATTTTCATGCGCTTAATTTGTGTTTAAAATTCATCTTATGCTTGGCGATGAAGGAAAACGTCGTGAAGAAACCTCTTTGTCTACCAACCGTATTAAAACTGTGTGGTGAAATAAGTTCCAAAGCTTCTCCTGAAAGAAAAAGAAGGCCTTAGCCCAGCGGTGGGATTTAAAGGCTATTGTTTGTTGTTGTTCTTTGTGTTACGTATTTCGTTCTAATTTAAATTTGTAACAAAGATAAATCCAAATAAATTTATTTGGATTTATTTTTTTAGACAAATTCTTTATAAAATTTAAAATCTAAGCAACTCCATCATAGATGTCCTAGTTTACCAATTTGCCTACAAAAAAACGAAGGTAGTAAAACTATATTATAATAATTGTATATTTTGTCATCAGGTGCAATATTAGGTACGATTATCGAAATGACGATTGCTGGTGTGTTATCTGAAAGTCAGTGGGGCTGGCCTTCGGTGTTCTATGTCGCCGGTGTAACCTGTCTAGGCTGGTCCGTCCTCTGGTTCATATTTGGCGCTTCAAATCCCGGAGAAAGCAGATGGATCACAAAGGAAGAAATGAAATACGTCCAATGTAACACTGGACCCACAGATGCAAATGAACAAAAGGTAATAATTACCATTACTCAATTAAAGAGTTAATAATAGAATAGAAGAGATATATAAGATAAATTTTTGTTTTATATATTAATGTGATATTACTATCTCATATCTTAGTGTTGTGTATCTAGTATGCTACATTTGCATTATAAGAACTACGAGAAAATATATTTGAGACAAATACGGGTATTTTTAGAATGAATAATTTACCATGCCCTCTATATATAATTTTAACTCTATGTTTTCTGCAATATTTATTGAAAATATTTTTAGGTTATAACCTAAAATTATCAAAATACAAATGATCTATTTACCAAAATTTACCGAAAAAATTGTCAATTTTTCAGAAAATGCCAGTCCCGTGGAAAGGTATTTGGACGTCGTTACCTTTCTGGTCGATTCTGCTTGCTCACAGCGGACAAAGTCTTGGTTTCTGGACGTTACTGACTGAGATGCCCTCATACATGGACAAAGTTTTAGGAGTCGATATAAAGAGTGTGAGTGTTATCAGTAACAGAATAAAATTATGTTTAAAGTTCGTTAAATATTCTATTCCATATTTTCATTAAAAAAATTATTTAAAAACGAAATTTTATCAATTAAGCATGTAAGTGTTTAAACAATTCGCAAAGACCTAGGGAATTTACCCATAGTTCCACCGAGGAATATAATTGCACTTCTTTCCTACATCTTACACGCTGCAGTCACCTGATAATGTTTTTGTAAGATAGTATTAATGATAACTGACAAAAACTTATATTCTTCCACAGAGCGGTTATCTATCAGCATTGCCATACGTCGCGATGTACATACTCAGTTTTATATTCAGTTGGACAGCCGACTTCCTCGTGAATAGGAACCTAGCTTCCCTTGCCACGACGCGGAAAATCTTCAATACTATTGGTAAAGTTCTAGTCCATCATACCTTTATATATTATATTCTATTCATTAAAATCATAGATTGACTGCATTTATTGGAATTGGTAAGTTCTATTTCATTTGTGTGTTCCAGTTCGATTGACAGTTTTTCTTTGTTGCAGCGTTTTGGGGTCCAGCCATATCCCTATTGGGCCTGTCATACATTCCAACTGGTAATATACCTCTGGCCGTGGCATTGCTTTGCGTCACAGTGGGTCTCAATGGTGCTCATTACGTTGGTTTCTTGGTAAGTTAATTTTAGATATATTTTAAAATTAATATAATATAATCCAATAACGATATATCTAGGAGGATATATGACCTCCACTTACTTGATATTATGGCATGAAAAAATACAATTTATTATAACTTTACTGTCTTATTACTTTAAGATTATTAATGAACTTTTTACAGTATACATTTTTGTACTATTTTTAAATGCTTTAACGACGATTATTGTCACGTGATTATAACACTACACTCATCTCAGTCTTAATATCAGCGTCCTGTTAAAAATAAAATACAATAATAATTAATATTATTTAGAGTATTTATTTTTATATAAATTATTTTTTGTAGATCTCACACATCGACTTGTCACCAAACTTTGCCAGCACTTTGATGGGCATCACCAACGGCTGCGGTAACATCTTCTCTATTATGGCGCCATTGAGTGTATCTGCTGTCGTTCAAGATGAGGTAAGCTAATGCAATCATTGAACAGACTATATATCTTCAGAGTATTTATATTTTCTGTTAGATATCTGTATTATGATGTAATTCCATTCTGACTTGATTTAAAATGGATGTAACAAATTGACTAGACATCAGTGATCACGATAAATGTAAAGTCAAATCAAATCTGATCCAAGTAGTTTAGTACTAGTACCTTTAAATAACAATTTGAAAGATTAGTTAAGCGTGGCACTTTATGAGGAATGTGCACTGTGAAATATCAACAAGTAATTCAGTGGTCGCCTAGTTTACAAAGCAAATGTCTTGTAAAGTACGCATGAAAAAAACTTATCTAATTGACGAATATGATATTATCATTGTTATTTCCCTCTGTCACGTACAATATGACTAATTTTGCCATATTTGTGATGCATGTACTTATAAAGTGACGGAAGCTTATTAAATCATTTAATAATCTCTAAATATAAAATTAACCTTGTTTGTAACGAAATAAGATTGATTTTATAATGCTCATAAACTTATTCTATATCACAGACAAACGCAGCGGACTGGAGGAAAGTGTTCTTCATATCAGTTGCGTTTTACTTCTTGAGTAACCTCTTCTTCATTCTCTTCATGTCTGGAAAAGTTCAGGATTGGAACGAGCCTAAATCCAGAGCCACATTAGGTAAATATCCAGTAAATAAATCAATATTAGGCAGGAAAATGTAAACAGTAATTGAAATAGTACAGAAATCTATTCACCTACCAATAATATTCTAGGAAATGTAAAGTCATCAAATATGTCAAGTAACAATTTCAGTCATGATATATTTAAAGTATTTTTTAGAAGGAGGTTCTCCTTACATCGAGGTTATAGGAGTTCATTGTATAATATTAACATTAATTAGAGCCAAGATGGTTCAGTGGCTAGAACGCGTGCATCTAAACCGATGATTGCGGATTCTAACCCAGGCAAGCACCAATGAATGCTCATAGGCTTAATTCGTGTTTATAATTAATTTTGTTCTCGGCGGTGAAGGAAAGCATCGTGAGGAAATCTGCATGTGTCTAATGTCATAGAAATTCTGCCACATGTGTATTCCACCAAAACCTCATTGGAGCAGTACGCTCGAATCCTTCTCCTCAAATGGAGAGGAGGCCCTTAGATGATAATATTTATAAAATATATGTTTTTTTTTTGTTACAGAGGATGGATTCAAGTCTGATAAGAAAAGTATGAAGAAGAAAGAAACTACAGGAGAACATAAATTCTGAGTGATGAGGATGCTTCGTGCTGCGAACATTGAGAACAAAACTAGTCATATTTTTTTCAGCATGCGTGCTTAGAGTATTGTGATAATGCAGTGTTAGTGATAAATAAACTAATTTAGCGTAATTATTGCATATTCCAATGAGAGAACGATAAAAGATATAGTACGACACAATTTAGATGTAGCATCGGCAAATTCAAAAAAAACGATTACTGCCGATTTACTTAACCAATAGAACTAGCTCCCATTTCGCGCCATTCGAAGCTCTTCGTCGCTATAGATTCTCGCGTCACTTACGTGTCAAATTGACGAATATATTAGATCATATGATATTGAAAGTTATTACGTTTGTGGAAAGATCATATTCACGAAGGAGATAAATATTGATATTTTGGGATAGCCTACTTAAATCAGATCGGATCGGTTTTATGAATTTTGCCGATGCTTCATCTGAGTCATGTGGTGTCGTGTCGTGTATACATTAATAGTTTCGAATTAACGTGACATTGTCGAGCTCTAAAGTAAACTCAGGCAGTTATAACTGGTTATAAGTAGTTAACTGGAAGACCATAGTGTCATTGCATATTATAAAACAAAGTCGCTTACCGCTGTCTGTCCCTATGTATACTTAGATCTTTAAAGTTACGGAATGGATTTTGATACAGTATTTTTAACAGATAGAATGATTCGAGAGGAAGACGAATTTTTGTATATAATACATGGACACTATAGTAAAAAAACACAGTTAATTTTAGAAGTTTCTAATGTGATGTCGTATAGTATTTACCCTCGAAAAGTCGGGGCGGATCGCTAGCTATAAATAAAGATGTATTAATTAACTGTTTCTAGGTTATAATATAGCAGAGCAGAGCAAGTTTGAAGTTTGATTATCTTAACTTCTTCTTCCATTGGAATATATTATGTAATATAGTTTAACATATACCAATATTTATGTAATTACGAAATAGGTTTTGTATAATTTAAAGCGCTTTCAGAAACTATTTTCAGATGAGATTAGTTTCAAATTTGTTGTTGTATAATAGGATACTTTTGGTGGTGAAAAATAAATTATGATATTTGGATAAAAAATCAAATATATGTAGAAATGTACTTAAATATTTCGATTTTGAATCATAGAAGCGTCATATTAAAAGTCGTATTTTATAGTTTATATGATACATGACCTAAAACGTGAGCCAACATGGTGTGACGTCAGACGTCAGAAACTGTCATATCAATATCATCTGGCTCTATGATAAACAATTTTTCTTGAGTTTTAAAGTATTACACGCCGAAAGAAACCTATTCTAATTCATTATTGTCCCAAAGGTCGTCATAATGAATAGCTGTTATCGTTAAATGAGTGGCAGTCACACAGAAATAACTGTTGCTTTTGTCAATGTGACGTCATCAAAATGTCTGACAGCGTTTTTGCGGGAATAAAAAGGGTTTAAAATTTAAATTAATTTTATGTCAAGAAAACGTGTTTATTTTGCGGAAATATTTTTGTTATGGCTTTTATTTGGAAAATCATCATTTTGAAGTACTTTTCAAACATAATCCTGATTTTAAAGTATTTTATTAATAAGGCTACTCTCCTAGCCGAGAAAATGTCAAGATTGTGACACGAAGTACGCAATGACATTGATTGAGGCTTTTATTTCAAGGTAAAAGTTTGTATTTATTATAAAGTAATTTATTATTAAAAATTAATTAAATTTAATTTATGCTCTTAATATATTAATATTAATTCCACGTCACCAAAGAAACGTGATGTAAATGTAAATAATAATTATAACTTTAAATTATGTGTATAATTTATTTTTTTAGTAAATTTCTATTATTTTATTTTATAAGTAATTTTAATGGGCACTCAGAAAATGATATTTTTTAAATGAAATTAAGTATTTCTTTCCTTGAAAAAATTGTTGTCCTCTGAATTATAATAAGTTTTTGCAACTATAATATTTAATAATTCAAGTAATAATTAAGAAAATAAACTTATTATAAAATATATTATGTTGGTTTGCTTTATTTTTCTATTTGCATTGGTTATTCATTGTAGTTATATATATTATATATCTTACATGGATCATACGATGACCACGATCTTCTTTCGTTCCTTTCGTTCTCTTTAGACATATTATATCGAAGTTACACTCGTTATACCACTAACTCCCATAATATTTACTACGACACGAAAGAGCAGACAAGATTTAGAATCAATCTGTCAGAATCAACTAAAAACTTCCATACTCAGCTACAAGTAAGAATTTCTCAGAAGAAAAATTCCCACGTTTCAGCTATGAAATTTGAAATCGTTGGATTTTTCTGTTGTAATATGGATCTTTAATACACATTATAAAGCTTGCTTGAACCAGTCTGATTATTTATCGTAGCATCGTTAAAATACGTTCTGTAGTTTAAAAGACCTAAGGGTACAGAAGGCGGGAATAATCTTTGTTTAATACTATGTAGTAGCCGGTAGCTACGATGTTATCCAAGAATCCGTAATTTTTATTACTTTAAAAATGTATTTGTGCATAATAGATATATACATATTTATATATATATATATATATGTAGTAAGTAAAAGTATTAGTTTGTAAATATTTGTATGCAAGTTTATGACTGCACCGCCTACCCCGTTTTTAAAAAATCTGTCAAATTTGGGTGGAAGAAATGGCCGTGGAGAAAATAAGTCCGCCCATTGTGCAACACTCAAAGTAAACGGTTTTTTTTTGTTTTTGGATTTCACTAATTGTGTTTTATTCATTTACCTTTTTTTCTGCGTATACATTATACTTTATATTTCATTCATTTAATTTTATCTGCATTATTATTGTGATACAATAATTTTAAACCGAATAAGCTTTCTCTGTCAACGAATCCTGTGAATAAGGCAAAAGGCAATACAGGGTCCAATTTAAACAATACTTTGGTTATTATGTAGCGCATTATGGCAAGCTAAGGCTTCGCTTAGAATATTCTAGTGAAGTTTTGGCTGACGTCCAAATATGGTACCATGTGAACTCGTGTTTATAACTTGTCACATACTGATATTAAAACTCGGTAATATTTGCTTACTTTATGTCACGTGTTCGATAATATGATACTCGTGGCTCAGGATAACTTCGGAGAACTTTTTTTTCAATATAACATTATGAAAACGAGTAATAAACATCAAGATCAACTTCGTCTGTTCGATGTCGGAAACTATTATACGTTTTTTTTTTTTTAATTTAATTACCTTGTTGCACAACACATGAGTAAATAAGAGAAACATTTTTTTCAATGGTGCGCAAAGGTTGGTCTTTTCGCTTATAGCTTAGAACGAAAACAAGTAAGTGAAGAAAAAAAAAACAAACAACAGCCTGTAAATTCCCACTGCTGGGCTAAAGGCCTCCTCTCCGTTTGAGGAGAAGGTTTGGAACATATTCCACCACGCTGTTCCAATGCGGGTTGGTGGAATGCACATGTGGCAGAATTTCTATGAAATTTGTCACATGCAGGTTTCCTCACGATGTTTTCCTTCACCGCTGAGCACGAGATGAATTATAAAGATAAATTAAGCACATGAATCAGCGGTGCCTGCCTGTGACAAGTGAAGAAATAGATAAAGAAAAGAGATATTAACTATAATATTAGGATATTTGGACTAAAGTATAATAATAAACTACAAATAACTACATACCAGTAATACAAACATAATAATATAACTAATATGAATTAATTAAGAATAATATTTTGCAAAGGACACCTAAATATAAATTCTTGAATTTTAATGAAGAAAGATAAGCCTTATGTTGTTGAAAGACGAGTTGAGCAAAACTAATGGGAAGAGACAATTAAGAGATTTGTGATGTGGAATAAGAAATGCAAGAGAGTTGAAACTCCCACAAGCAGGCAACATATTTCATCCACTACGAACGAAATGGAACATAACGAAACATATAACATATACACACACATAACGGTACGTTCTCAATTCACACCTTGATAAATAATATTACGCGCCGATGTGTCTCCGAAGATTTCCCACTGGGGACGCGCCGCGTAGCTTAGGAAAAAATTCTGACACAATTTCTTGTTGTACATCGATTTGAAATATCTTTCGGAATTTGTTACCTGTAATTCTTTCACTTTTGTCGAAAAGCGACGATCTGTAACAATAATCCTGCAAATTGCTATCGAACATGATCGCGAATTTTCACCGAAACGTACATACTTTAATTGACATAATAGTTTAAGAGCCAGTGTTCCGCAGACTTACAGTATGGCAGCAAACTCTATATTATTGCCTAACTGCTTCGTAGTAGGGCTTTATGCAAGCCAGTCTGGGTACTACCCACTCATCAGATATTCCACCGAAAAACAACAGTACTCATTATTGTTGTGTTCCGGTTTGTAGGGTGAGTGAGCCAGTGTGACTACACGTACAAGAGACATAACATCTTAGTTCCCAAGGTTGGTTGCGTATTGACGACGTAAGGAATTGTCAATATTTCTTACAGCGTCATTGTCTATGGTCGATGGTGACCACCTACCATTACGTGGCTCGTCCGCCAAGCTGTACCATAAAAAAAATACTATAATGTAAGGCTGGTTCTTAGTCTATAAATTGTAAAACTATTTCAGAATTAAATTAGATACTATTAAATAATATCAGTTAACAATATGCAATTGTTACGATACAACTCTAAATGTATTAATTGTTATAATTAAGTCTAATTAACGATAACGGTTTCTGTCGAGCATTTTGACGACTCTTATCGGTTTAGTAAGAAATACATATCTCTCAAAAAAAAAATGATTACGAGACTCTAATATAAAGCAATTTTTTATATGTCACATTTGGGATTAAGATAGAATACCCTAGCTGAGCTGGCCCAGTGGTTGGAACGCGTGCATCTTAACCGATGATTGCGGGTTCAAACCCAGGCAAGCACCACTATATATGTGCTTAATTTGTGTTTATATTTCATCTCGAGCTCGGCGGTGAAGGAAAATATCGCGAGGAAACCTGCATGTGTCTAATTTCATTGAAATTCTGCCACATGTGCATTCCACCAACCCGCATTTGATTAAATAATGGAAGAGGAGGCCTTATCCCAGAAGTGGGAAATTACAGGCTGTTGCTTTACTTTTTTTTTACTATACCCTAGCAACAGTCAATATTTACACTATACAATACTAAGTATATTAAAATCGGACTTAAGATCCTGAGATTAACGCTTTCAAACCGACTTTTTGACTTTTAAATAATAAAAACTAACTAACTCAATTCAAGTGGGCTCTTGCAAAGCACATTTCTCTTCAACAATTATTATGTCTTAGGTTTAAGTCAAATTTCCGATCAGAATATAATACAAAGTAGATAAACTTAGCAGACATGAGAACTTTCTTGCCAATGCTAAATGCAATCAATAACCTCAAGACGATTAACAATGATAAAGTACCAAGACTTAACAATCCGCAAAACAACTTAACGCGAGCTTACCGCTCACGATTGTTTGATAAAGATCTCGGGCGATTACAGAGTTGAAACGGAAGCCAGATCAACTCCAAGTTCAAATATTAAAGTTATCACAATACGAATAGATTAGGCAACAACAATACCGCTTAGGACAAAACACACGCCTTTGTTAAACTAAATTATTTAAACTATGGGTAATCCGCAATGTTAACAAAATCAAAATAAACTTTATTCAAGTAGGCTTTTACAAACACTTTTCAATCGTAATTTAACAATTAAGCGAAGCTACCAGTTGTATTAAATGTGTACTAATAGAAAGTAATTCTATTTGTTTGTCGGTCAGCCACTTGAACTGATTTTGTTAAAATTTATTTTGAACTCCTAGGAAGAAAACGATGATTTTTATGCCAATTACCTGATGAGTGATCCCTAAAATGCGAGTGGAGCTGCGGAATTCTAATCATATTTAAAACAATACGCAAGGCCAATTAGGCATAAGATTGTTTCTAAGGCAGAACCCGAAGAGCAATAATGAAAAATGTAATTTAATTGTAGGAATAATATATGTAGTTAGTTTCTTGCCGATTCTTTTCGATTCCCCAAACCTCACGTGATGATTCCGAATCGTCAAGTGCTAAAAAAGTGACAAGGAAATCAGTTGTATTGGTCGGGTACATAGATATTTTCATTATATCTAATATGTATTTATATTCAATACATAACATAAGAGCTAAAGCAACTTCTTTCTAAGTCACAACACCAATCGTTTTGTTAATATATCTGGTATTCAATAGTATTAGCCTTAAAAAAATTTCATAGATTTAAATATATGTATACAAAAACCGTAAGTTATATGACAGTATATACATACAAAGGTATGTTGATGTGTGTAAGTATATGTGATTAATAAAAAAAATCTATTTAAACTCAGTCGGTGGCATATAAATTTAGAATTATATTTTTCGAGGACTTTAATTTCCTATAATGGAAAAAGAATATTACT
This sequence comes from Vanessa cardui, assembly GCF_905220365.1. Lineage (NCBI taxonomy): Eukaryota > Metazoa > Arthropoda > Insecta > Lepidoptera > Nymphalidae > Vanessa > Vanessa cardui. Next base: position 14,337,913 of record NC_061134.1, read on the forward strand.
AATTTAAAGGAATAAAACGACAACTAGGCCAGCTGTTTATTGGAGCCGGAACTTGTCTCTCTTGTTCGCGGTAGCAGTCAGTCGTAACGATTAAGTTTCCAAAAGAAAACATAGATGGCGCTTTTACATACTTTACTTAAATGTTAAGTAATTTGATATTCAAACTATGTAATTATAAATAAAAATTTTAACAAAAAGAAAAACCGACTTCAAACAAAACACTATTTTAAAACAAATGAATATGCACGAAAAAGTAATAAAAATAATTACGTATTCAACATATTTTTTAGAGTCTTCCTAAGTTAAATGAAATGAAAAATATTAGACTACTTAAAAGTCGATTAACGATTATATCATGTAGTTATAGTTATTGGTATATTTGGAGCCGGTGTCAGCCACGGTGCCCTTGCCCCAACAATCAAAAGAAAGAAGCGATACGAGCCCCTTGATTGATCCAGTATATTATTGTGTAAAAGGTCATTTGTAAAAAACATATTTGTTAAAGTATTCTCGTATTGTTTTTTGATAGATATACTGTAGGGTTTTATTGGCTGACACCGACTCCAAATATAACAATAATTATAACTACATTATATAATCGTTAATCGACTTTTAAGTAGTCTAATATTTTTCATTTCATTTAACTTAGGAAGACTCTAAAAAATATGTTGAATACGCAATTATTTTTATTACTTTTTCGTGCATATTTATTTGTTTTAAAATAGTGTTTTGTTTGAAGTCGGTTTTTCTTTTTGTTAAAATTTTTATTTATTTTTTGATTTTAAGTGAAGCTGATGTTGACTAACTAATTTTTTTTAATATGGATAGATTAAGCATTTCGTTTATATGAGTCAGAAACTAATTCGAGGACAATTTCAAAGGAAACTTGCGAATAAAGCAAAAATAGACTTTCGAAAATGCGGATTTAATACGTCACGCGGCGTAAATTACAAGGATCCCTCGAAAGAGCTGTAATCGAACTCAGCAAAAAAACTTTGAAAAAGACCAACTATATTTCGTACATCATATGACATCACATCATATACACAAAATTTGATTAAAGATAGTAAGAAATTCTGCCCCATATCGCACCCCAACTACGAGCCGTATAGGAGTTCCATCACTACATAGTACAAAACAAAGTCGCTTTCTCTGTCCCTATATCTTTAAATCTACGTAACAGATTTTGATGCGGTTTATTTTAAAAGATAGTGTGATTCAAGGGGAAGGTTTGTGTATATAATACATGAACAATATAGTAAAGAAACACTGATAATTTTAGAAGTTTGCGATGTAATGTCGTAAATAAACAAATTCTGTAGTATATTTAGTATCAGTATTGCACCCGTGCGACGCCGGGGTGGGTAGCTAGTTGATTATAATATTCGACTATGATAATTACATAAACATAACCACATTACGGAAGGTGACTCAAATATCCAAATAACCTATAAATAAAAGATTCGACTGAGTATCGCTAACGTGCTCCTCAGAATTGTTCCGTTCCCTTCCGTTCCGTTACTTTGTCATGGATCCTGTGCTCAGAACCTTACCAAACTTTCACCAAATTACCCTTGAAGTATATATTTTATAACAAAAAAAGAATTATCAAAATTGGTTAACGTGATTTTCAGTTATTCACCTATTTGTCGCGCATATACATAATGCAAATTTAAGACTTATGTCGTTTTCATATGGATACCATCATCCATCGGAAAAAAATAAAAAAAAAATGGGACCCCACGGGAAGCACTACCTTTCAAACAAAAAAAAATTATCAAAATCGGTCCACCCAGTAAAAAGTTATGAGGTAAAAAACATAAAAAAAAAAAAAAAAAAAAAAAATACAGACGAATTGATAACCTCCTCCTTTTGGAAGTCGGTTGAAAATCAATGATTTTGCGCTATATTTGTACAAATACAAATTTGATGTTTTTTTTTCGGTTTCAATGTTTATTCTGTATTAAGCAGCAGCTACAATAGAACTCCAAGTACGTTGTCTTGGATAACTTGCTAGTAAACGAATAACTAAACCAATCATTACAGGTTCAAACCCGAGCAGGCACCGCAGTGCTATGTTTTATTTTGTGTTTCTAAATCTTTTGCTATAAGTAATTATTTGTTATTTTTTCAATTAGGTATTATAATGTGTTCAGATCATAACTGGTTATCGTTCAATCTATAGCCTATTCAAACCTTAGATTTACATATGCGGTTAGCTGTTATATTATGCACTACAAACAGTTCTTGATTAATATTATATCTTGCTTTATAATACACTAGCTATACCCGCCCGCTTCGCTAGGCATTAGTCGCAGAAAAATAAATTTTTCATTTTGTAATTAATTACTGATCATCAACAATGTACAAATAATAAAGAAACATTCGAGATCTAATCAAATTCTTAAAAAAAAGTATTTAATATTCGTCATCTATTTCATCTTCTTCAATGATGTTCTTAATAGGCTGCAGATTGGTCATAACACCCATACTTATACGATGTTATATTGGTACGATAAATTTTTAATTGAATTTCTATAGTCTGTAAATGTTTGCATTAAACTAACACGTCCTCTTTTATCCGCTTCTATCGAATATCGATGTTATTACATTTACAACTTTGTCAATACTTGCGAACGTACGTTAAAGCAGAGCAGATTCGTGCATATGTCTTGGACTTCCACTGTACGAAGATCTTTGTCCAATATCAGCAGATACTATATCATTCGATATTGTATCTCGTAAATAAATGCTCTAAACTCTTTGGCTCAGAGTTTTGCTTGGTTGTATCGAATGTAATTTAATCGTTCGTTCTCGACCATAGCGTACTTGTCAACAATGAATTGTTAAAACAATTGACGACACTCCAGCATATGGTTAGATTGATTATCTCTAATCATTATACGATACGCAATAAAATCCATACAACTAACTCTTCGATGTCACAGAGCCTGTCGTGAGAATATTTTGATACAGTCCGAGATGATATCCATCTATAATTGGATAATCGTAATAATTGTCATACGATTGATGTGTTTCAGCGACACCTTTAATTGTTTTTCTGTCGCTTAATGATAACAATACCTCGTTTTGTAATTACTGTACCAACAACTACAGCTGTATCTTCAGAAGCTACGGCAGCATTAAAATGCCTTTCATGCTCTGTATTCAAAGGCGTTCTATCTGCATTGATAATGACTTTGAATCATTTGTTGTTTCACCTTCTAAAGCAGTTTTAAAATCTTTAACTAAACATTTATTTTCATAAAGCATACCTAATCCTAAATTTAGCGATGATTTCTCGATTAGGTGTGGTACTGAACATGCATTGAAGATCAATCTTTTTCTACGTTGTCCATGGAATAAATATCCAGAAACAGGAGATTTTATTTAGATACTGGAAGAAGTGAACCAATCATATGATACACTTTAAACGTAGACGCGAAATTATTGAATTGTACAATATTTGTTGCTCCAAATGATGTCATTTCAAAGCAAGAATTGTAATTTCTAATAGGCTTAAGGAAATATTCAGACTCCTTAGTACTTCCCGTGTCGTAGATAAGAAAAGGTTCTGGTGGTTCAATCAGTTGTGGTAAATACATTTTGACAGTGGAGTAGCACTATACCAGCAGTTTATTTTAAACATCATAGCGTGACAATATGGGCATACTTTATTCATTGAACCAATGATCACATCGGGATTTATTGAGATTGGTTCTAGTTCTTGACTTAGTCTATTTTAATCATTGATCATCCAGTCGTTGGGCTCGCTCGTCAGGTTTTTCAGTATTTCTTGATGAAGATGCTTGTTCGAAGATCTGGAACTTGATCATTACGTTGACTAACTGTTTTGGCAACTCTTAAAATAGAAATTCGGATTATATTTGTTTCTAAACGTATTTCTTGTTGGTATGTTGTTTCCGTAGCTCTTTTGGATGACGCTGCGCATATAGTGTCTATGTTCCGATCTTTTGTGTCTTCAATGGCATGGTGGTTTCTATTTATATAAATTATTTTATTCAATGATGATCAATGATTTTCATTTTCAACCGACTTCCAAAAGGAGGAGGTTATCAATTCGTCTGTATTTTTTTTTTGTTTTTTTTTTTTTTATGTTTGTTACCTCATAACTTTTCACTGGGTGGACCGATTTTGATATTTTTTTTTTGTTTGAAAGGTAGTGCTTCCCGTGGGGTCCCATTTTTTTTATTTTTTTTTCCGATGATGGTATCCATGTGAAAACGACATAAGTCTTAAATTTGCGTTATGTATATGCGCGACAAATAGGTGACTAACTGAAAATCACGTTAACTAATTTTGATAATTCTTTTTTTATTATAAAATATATACTTCAAGGGTAATTTGGTGAAAGTTTGGTAAGGTTCTGAGCACAGGATCCATGACAAAGTGACGGAACGGAAGGGAACGGAACAATTCTGAGGAGCACGTTAGCGATACTCGGTCGAATCTTTTATATATAGGTTATTTGGATATTTGAGTCACCTTCCGTAATGTGGTTATGTTTATGTAATTATCATAGTCGAATATTATAATCAACTAGCTACCCACCCCGGCTTCGCACGGGTGCAATACTGATACTAAATATACTACAGAATTTGTTTATATACGACATCACATCGCAAACTTCTAAAATGATCAGTGTTTCTTTACTATATTGTTCATGTATTATATACACAAACCTTCCCCTTGAATCACACTATCTTTTAAAAAAAACCGCATCAAAATCCGTTGCGTAGATTTAAAGATATAGGGACAGAGAAAGCGACTTTGTTTTATACTATGTAGTGATGGAACTCCTATACGGCTCGCAGTTAGGGTGCGATATGGGGCAGAATTTCTTACTATCTTTAATCAAATTTTGTGTATGTGATGTGATGTCATATGATGTATGAAATATAGTTGGTCTTTTTCAAAGTTTTTTTGCTGAGTTCGATTACAGCTCTTTCGAGGGATCCTTGTAGTTCACGCCGCGTGACGTATTAAATCCGCATTTTCGAAAGTCTATTTTTGCTTTATTCGCAAGTTTCCTTTGAAATTGTCCTCGAAGTAGTTTCTAACTCATATAAACGGAACGCTTAATCTATCCATATTAAAAAAAATTAGTTAGTCAACATCAGCTTCACTTAAAATCAAAAAATAAATAAAATTTTAACAAAAAGAAAAACCGACTTCAAACAAAACACTATTTTAAAACAAATGAATATGCACGAAAAAGTAATAAAAATAATTGCGTATTCAACATATTTTTTAGAGTCTTCCTAAGTTAAATGAAATGAAAAATATTAGACTACTTAAAAGTCGATTAACGATTATATCATGTAGTTATAATTATTGTTATATTTGGAGTCGGTGTCAGCCAATAAAACCCTACAGTATATCTATCAAAAAACAATACGAGAATACTTTAACAAATATGTTTTTTACAAATGACCTTTTACACAATAATATACTGGATCAATCAAGGGGCTCGTATCGCTTCTTTCTTTTGATTGTTGGGGCAAGGGCACCGTGGCTGACACCGGCTCCAAATATACCAATAACTATAACTACATGATATAATCGTTAATCGACTTTTAAGTAGTCTAATATTTTTCATTTCATTTAACTTAGGAAGACTCTAAAAAATATGTTGAATACGCAATTATTTTTATTACTTTTTCGTGCATATTCATTTGTTTTAAAATAGTGTTTTGTTTGAAATCGGTTTTTCTTTTTGTTAAAATTTTATTTATTTATTTCATATTTTATAAATATCGGTTGATCGGCATAGGCAAATGCATCGTGATACTCGTAAGGGCCATCTGTTGGTTATTTTTAATGATACGGATAAAATAATCACTTTCTCCGTTATAAAAATACTTGTACGTACTCATTTTCATTACAATCGGTTGAACGGTGTAGATGTGAGTGAGTTACATCAATGGGGACAGCATAATCTCTTTATTCATTTAATCTTAATGATCGATCAAATAGTTTCTGAGCATATCGACGACACACATACAAACACATCCACACATCATTTGCGCAAGCACATGTTTTTCCTGTATACCCATTTTATAAAGATGCACGGTGCATCTGTTTTATAGTTATAGCAGAACATACAGACAGACAAAAATGTCTAAAACGGTAAAAATTATGTCAGTCAATCATAAAAAGAATACTTATGACGAAATACGACAAAAATAAATGTACAGACAGACTCTAGAGGGTATAGATTTAGTATTCACGTGCGAAAGCTCTATTATTAGCGTATTTCATGTATAACTGTGGTGTTTCTGTACCGATTTCTATGCTTCTTTTTTATGGAATAGTTAATACTGTTAACTTTTTTAATTTGGGATGATTGCAAGTGTTATACACGCAGGAACAGACAAATATAATCAGAATCAGAAATCAGCTTCGAACTACTAAGCTATTAGGAGTGACACGTGTTATTGTGAGTCAACCATAAAAGATAGACAAAGGCTATCATGGGATATTTTTTACATAATTTTAAGGAGAACATTTCCGTAATACACAATTTCTATGTAGCTTTAACCATTAAGGTTGTACACGCGACGGAAGCTTAAAATATGGAGTAAATTCTCCCGTTTTCTAACATTTCCCTTCACTGCTCTGCTCCTATTGACTGTAGCGTGATGAAAAGTATACTATAACCAGCTCAGGAGTATGAAAAATAATTGTACCAAGTTTCGTTAAAATCCGTCGAGTAGTTTTTGTTTCTATAACGGTTATACGGACAGACAGACAGACAGACAAAAATTTTACTGATTGCATTTATGCCATCAGTATCGACCCCTTTTCAACCTCTGATAGTTATTTTGGAAAAATATTTCATGTACAGAATTGACATCTCTACAGATTTATTATAAGTATAGACAACATACGCGTATTATATTACATATTTAAAGTAACAATATGAATTAAATTCTTCTTGGTGGTAGAGCTTTGTTCAAGCCCATCTGGATAGGTACCCACTCATCAGATATTCTACCACCAAACAACAGCACTTAGAGTTGTTGTGTTCTGATTTGGTGAGTGAGCCAGTGTAACTACAGACACAAGGGACATAAAATCTTATTTCCCAACCTTGGTGGCCTATTAGATAAGTAAGGAATGATTAATGTTTCTTACAGTGCCATTAACTTTGGGTGGTGGTGACCATTTAATATCAGGTGGGCTATATGTCCGCTAAACTATAGCTTTAAAAAATCTGTACTGCCAAGCTATCGACAGCAGCCTTACATATAAATAGCATAGACCTCATTCAAGCTGACTAACGTTATCACGTCGATTATATGTCAAATTTGATTATTTGTAACAACAGTCTGTAAATTCCCACTGCTGGGCTAAAGGAATCGTCTCCCTTTGAGGAGAAAGTTTTGGAACATATTCCACCACGCTGTTCCAAAGCGGTTTGGTGGAATACACATTTGGCAGAATTTCTATGAAATTTGTCTAAACTTTTTCAGAAAAATAGATTGTCATCATAGAAACCTTCAAATTGAAATATAACTTTATTTGATTTAATCCTTATAATAATAATATTATTTTACAGAAAAAATAACAACAATAATTAATAACAACAGACAAGAAACTAAAATCACAGATCATATGCAAAGGTGAGTCCATAGGGACCAGTACTAGGACCGATTTTATATATGATATGTGCTGTGCTTAGTAACTAAAATATGATACTTTTCAAACGTATGCATACAAGTTTATAATTTGCAAACAAAAGACAGATCTGTGATCATATATACTCAGAAGGGGATGCAACCCCTTTTTCTAATAATAGCGCTTAACCTCTCATGGTTTTTGTGACTAACCTAGGCTTCTAGGCCTCAGGGTCTAACATTTTTACCTGATCTATATCAAGCAGTTATTATAAATATACCCAAAACTTATAAAATATGGCACTGACTAATATTTATACACATTTGGAATAAATTGCTTTTATAATTTTCACGACTATTATATAAAATAAAACGTTACACTCAAATACTTGTATTAAATTAATAAATTAAAATTAACAAATCCCAAAAATCAGTTCCAAAAGTTAAAATAAACAAAAGTGCAACACAAAGCAAACACCGTGCGAAGAAGTTTTGTCATATTATTTTCTATCATTTTATTGAAAGTGAATGAATCAAGTGAATGCTTTCCGGTTAGCGAGGACAAGTGTGGGGTCGTTCACTTCCACTCCGTATGTCATTATTATAACGAGATACGTCACGAGGCAGCCGAAGATCTGTAAACGGACAAATACGGTATCAATGAGAGTCATATTTATGGCGAATTGTCATCACAATCACAATCAATGAGTGTCGTATTGAGTTCAGATAGATCACTAGACGTCCTGTAGCTGCACCAGAATCTTTACCGGACGAGTTAGATTAAGTGGTAGTCACACTCACGCTCACCCGCACTATTATTTATCCCACATATTTAACTTTCTCGTCTCCCTTGAGAATCATTATCATGGCCGAAGTTGGTTAGTACGTCATCAATGTGTTCCTTGAGTGGAGTGTAAGTTAGAGATGCTCAGCGCTCAATTCTACTCGAATTTCGCAACTAATTTGCCTTTATGCCTTTGGGCCTGTAGATGTTTACCACGAGGAAAGTAGGTTATCAGATTTTGACCTGCGTAATGATATCTGCTATTCTCTGGATAAAAACTTTAGGAGGACTTTTTAAGAACCCCATCATGATCCAGGAAGGATCTTCTACTCCGCAGGACGAGACAAACTCAAACTCAAACTCAAACTCAAATTCCTTTATTCAATATAAAAGCATTACACTTACTTATTGATTGTCAAATAAACACTAAAAGCAGCAAACAGCTAAACAGCGAAAGAAACTCAGCGGGTCTTTTTTTTCTGTTATTTTTTTTTTTGTCAAATTTATAAGGTACATAGTAGTATATGATTAGAAATAGCCAGGAGGCGATCGTTTCATTCCCAAGGTGTACTATCAAACATAAACTCGCTAATTGTATAGTAACCTTTTGCACACAAGCGTTCCTTAACAATTTTTTTAAATTTGGCAACAGAAGCATTTTGAACGCTTTCTGGGATCCTGTTGTAGAAGCATATACATTGCCCCACAAAAGAGTTACTGACTCTATGCAGTCGAGTAACAGGAGTAACAAGATTGTGTTTGTTCCTTGTACCAATGTTATGAGAATCACATTTTCTCATAAAAACATTAATATTTTTCCGTACATACAAAACATTACAAAATATGTATTGAGAAGCAACAGTCAATATCTTAATTTCTTTAAATCTATGCCTTAATGATTCCTTGGCTCCTAGGTTATAGATTGCGCGAATAGCCCTCTTCTGCAGCACAAATATAGTTTGGATAGCGGCTGCGTTACCCCAAAGCATAATACCGTAGGACATTATACTGTGAAAGTAACTAAAATATACTAGTCGAGCCGTATCAACATCAGTAAGTAATCTAATTTTTTTGACCGCAAATCCCGCAGAACTCAGTCTACCCGCCAATCCGTTTATGTGGGGGAGCCACTGTAACTTGGCATCAAGAGTAAGGCCAAGAAATTCAGTTGTTTCAACTGGATCCATCGATTCCCCATTAATAAGTACATCGGGTTTTACATTTTGCACATTTGGTGTGCTAAATTTTACAATTTTAGTTTTTTTATTATTCAGTCTAAGATTATTTACGCTAAACCAATGTACTATATCGGACATAGCATTGTTTACATCGTCATACTGAACCTGTTTCCTATTAATTTTAAAAACCAAAGAGGTGTCATCAGCAAACAATACTATATCATGTTTGTTCCCAACAAGAAAGGGCAAGTCATTTATGTATATGAGGAATAGAAAACGTCCAAGAATTGATCCTTGTGGGACCCCCATACCAACTGAGACCCCAGGAGACCTTGTCCCTTTAACGTCAACCCTCTGAATTCTATTGTTAAGATAGGAAGTCAGAAGGTCGAGTGCACATTCTCTAATTCCGTAGTGATATAGTTTCCTGACCAGAGTTTCATGCTGAACACAATCAAAGGCTTTGGATAAGTCGCAGAAAATCCCCAAGGCATCCTGCGACCCCTCCCAGGCCTCATAGATATTTTTTATAAGTTCGATACCTGCGTCGGTAGTCGAGCGACCCCTCATGAATCCAAATTGTTTTCTGTGAAGCAGATTGTGTCTATTGAAATATGCTAATAATTGATTTAAAATAATTTTTTCAAATATTTTGCTGAGGGTAGGTAATATTGAGATAGGCCTATAGTTATTAGGATTTGAAGTGCTACCAGATTTAAATATTGGAATGACTTTACTATGTTTCATCAGGTCAGGAAATATACCACGCTGAACACAATCATTGAATATTATTGCAAGATAAGGTGCAATCACATCAATAATTGAGTTTATCACCTTTACAGAAATACCCTATAGATCAGCAGTTTTCTTAATGTCTAATGATTTAAATGCACAAATTATGATATTGGTGTTTACAGGGGTAAAATTAAATTTTGATTTGCATTCTCGTACATTTTCTTTCATCAATGATTCGGCAACAGCTGGAGAAGAAATAAGTAACCTAGTTGTAGAAACTGGTATGTCAGCAAAAAATTGTTCAAAAACTGAAGCAACTTCCCGTTCACTATTTATGACTTTATTATTATAATTTAAGTTTAATTCGGAGCTCCGATTACCACTTCTACCAGTTTCACAATTTATAACTTTCCAGGTCATTTTTATTTTGTTATGTGCATTCTTAATTCTATTTTTTATATTTAAAGACTTAGCCAGAAAGCACACTTTTCTAAATAATTTTGAATAGTTACTTACATAGTTGGCAAAAGTGGCACTATGATTGTACGTCCTTTCATTATAAAGCTCGTACATTCGTTGCCTACTTTTATGAATTCCAATAGTAGCCCAATCATTGAATTTCAAAAAGTTTTTTGTATTAACTGTTTTAGAAGTGAATATTGCATTAAACTTGTTTCTAATTAATTTAAATAGGTTATTATACAAAACGTTGGGATTATCACTAAGAGTTAGGTGAAGGAGATTGGCCATAATATTACTTCTAAACTTCTCAATACGACTTCTGGTCAAAGGAACAAACATTATTTTTTCACAATTGCTTATTTTATTAATATGAAAATTAAATAAAGCCTGTTGTCCACAGTGATCTGAATTTAGTTTATTAATAATCATTTTATTTTGTGGAATAAAAAGTTTCCGTACGCAAACGTAGTAACGGATTGAGTTGTGCAGATTACCTAGAAGTTAATCTATGTGTGCTGTACAACCACGTGTATCACTTACGCCCTTTAATACTTCTGTGAAGACTTTAATATCCAACACGGTGAGTAAAATATGAGAAAAATTTTCTACCTTTTAAGTGCAGCATCAACATTCCCGCACTGTACTAATTGGTGCCTACATAGTAATTACTTCAGAAAGTTTTATTTTAATTTGAGATTTGTGCACAAGTGTATAAAAGTTCCATAAAAAGATTACATAAGAATATATACTCATAGAACTAATGATTTGTATAGCTTTGTTACCTTGACAATCAACGACCTCGACAAAGTGCACACACTCAGCGGCGAATACGTCGTTTTGTTCAGCAGCAGCAGACGCAGGAACGTCTCCAGCTCGTTGCTGACTTCCTTGTTGTCATGTATTTGACATTTCAGGAAGTTGACGGTCAAGTGTGTCCGTTCCATCTGTTGGGTACAATTCGAAGACGAAACATACATATGGTTTCTATTTATACAGCGTTCACAGGTTTTTTGAATAAAAACCGCTGTCTCTGCATTTAAATATGTAATATCTTCAAAAATATTTACAGTAAAAGTCGCTGTATGTGGAATACCTGCACATGTGTCTGGTGAAATGTTTCCGTACAAAGAATAAATGCAGCTCCGTGAATTGCGGTCCGAATAACGACATTTAGAACAATACTATAACCTGTAATAATAAAATTGACATGCAAAAAGTAGCTTAGTATAAAATATAAATATTATTTCTAGAGCAATATAATCTTAGAGTAGACGCTTTACGTCTTCTCCTCATGATGTGGGGTTCGTCAGCGCTGAAAGCACCGAAATACTCGCTAAAAAACCAGCAGTACCCGTCTTATCGGGGTCACAGACACATCGTGACCTTCCGACGGTAGGTCCACCTCTGTCGACTTCGAAGTCTTTTCGAGGTTCTCAGGATAAAGATACCTTCCAGCGCGAGTCACACTTATGGTGGACCTGGTCTACTTCGGAAGCAATTTGTACTGCAGGCACAAGAGAATAACATCTTTGCTCCTTAGGTTGGTGGTGCCTTGAATATGAAATGGATGTTTAATTTTTCTTACAGCGCTGTTATATATGACGACGGCTGTGACCACTTGCCATATCATAATAAAACATTCAGGGGCTATCACTAGTTTTTATTAGTGAGGTGTCGGATTGAAGAATAAATAGGGAATTGCTTAAGATTTATTCTCGAGATTTTCAAGACACAAAAATACAAGGAAATTCATATATAGTATAGGCAACAAAATAACGTTACTGTTCAAATTTTTGACCCCGATTATAATCTGAAACCAGCTACATTCCAAGTTCAGCATGTGGTGTAAGATAGTCAGGATCATCAGAAACCCCTCGAACTTTGTGATCGTCCGAACTATTTCACATATATCGAAGTAATGAATAGCCAGCCGACGAAGCGTTAATGCAACGTTTGATTCCGGCGCATCTGTTAAAGAAAAACGTTCTCAGTTACACTGTAGAGTCAAATTTAAATCTCGTAAATGATAATAAGTCAATAAAAGCAATACTTCAAGTGGAAGTTATCGGTTTGTGTCTAACATCTGAGTTCCCAATGTTGGTCACGCATTGGTATTACAAGATATAATTAATAATCCTTACTACTTCAATTTGGTGACCGCTTACCGTCAGACCGACTTACCATTCAGGTCACCAAGATGACGGTTGAATTGGTACCCTCTACTTATCATATTAATTGTTTGAAGTTCGATCCAATGTATCTGCAGCCTAATTTGATCTAAATATTTCTTTTTCTATATTATTAAGAGTCACACAATCGCCAGGAGAAGAAGTCACCCCAGCTTCTGAAGGTTAATAATATGTTGTTTTTTTTGTAAGATGTACATGGAAAAATATAAATTAATTTAAAACCAATAAGTTGTGTATCCAAACTGGATTGTCAATAATAGCACTTAATTTATCATTCTATTATATTAATCATTCTACATAAAATCAATTCACTGTAGCTATTCACAGCTATCGTATATCATATCAATCTCTATGACGTCAAAGTAATAGCATGTTATTAAGAAATGAAAATCTATATAAAAAAGATTACGACGAATATAAATCTCTATAGGTATTTTTTTATGGTATGGGTTGACGGACGAGCATATGGGCCACCTGATGGTAAGTGGTCACCATTACCCATAGACAATGACGCTGTAAGAAATATTAAGTATTCCTTAAATCGTCAATGCGCCACCAACCTTGGGAACTAAGATATTATGTCCCTTGTGCCTGTAGTTACACTGGCTCACTCACCCTTCAAACCGGAACACAACAATACCAAGTACTGTTGTTTGGCGGTAGAATAACTGATGAGGGGGTGGTACCTACCCAGACAGGCTTGCACAAAGCCCTACCACCAAGTAAATATCAGATACACAAAACATGGTTAAACTCTCAACCTCGCCACACGCTTTTCAAGATATATTTATTTAATATAAACCATAAACAGTATAATTGAATCAAATAAATGTTTATATAATATAATTATATAATAATCTTACCGACGTTACATTTGTCTTGCACATCTCTGGGACAAATATTTGTCCTGTGAAGTCTGACAGGAATCGTTTGAATGTTTTCCCACGCAGCTCTCGGGACAGTCGGCTTGGTATCCGGTATTGCTGGAAGAAATTTTGCTTGTATATATAAACGTAGCAAAGTCATAACAACAATCATGACATATAAAAATAATCACGCATTTACACATTATCTAAAGTAATCAATGAACACTAATATTGAATAGCACTGTTATGTGACGAATTAAGTACGCCATCCCAAATTATCAACATTTATTTCTTTTGTGAATATGATCTTTACACAAACGTAACAACGCGTAATATCATATGACCTAATATATTCATCAATTTGACACGTCGATTTGCTTTCTCGGGAATTAACTGGGAATCTATAGCGATGAATAGCGTCGAAAGCAGCTATTTCTATTGGTTGTGTTAATCGAATTTTGATAATTAATACAAGATTGTTTAATTACATTGGTCCAGCTAATGATATACGGGACCACATAATCTGAAGCGATGTTATTAATAAGGCGCCAATACCAATAACACGCTGCAATCGAATGAAAACGTCATCCTTTATTCAGCCGTTTGCCAATTCTACTGACGCAAAGATCCATCTGCGGTGTGGTCGTAGTTGGATCGGAATATAACGGAAATCGTATCATAAGCGATATAACTAATTAGAATTGCGACTTAGCAATGATTATGCTATTGTTAACTTTTGTGAGGAATAGTCGAATCGAAATAAAATCGGAAACCGACCGATGTAATCTGAGATATACTTATCCACCGAACTGTACCGCCTTATTTATGATTGAAGGAGATACCTTGGCCATGATTTTTAAAGCATCTTAGTTATTAGTCCTTACTTGAACTAAGTACAATTAATTAGAATCGTTTTGTCGAGTAAGTCGGTCATTTAAAATAAAAAAACAAACGAAGCCATCATATACTGACATGTCGGATATTTCCCCGGGATCAGATCTTCCAAATTGTCATTGATCGTCTCCAACGTCGCGAGGACTCGTCCAGCTAATGTTATTATTTGCGCTTCCAGCAAAATTGTAATCTGGTATGCAATAACCGATATCAATGGTAAGAAAAAATCTGAAATATTGAAAATTTTAATTAACTGAAACATAAGCGTGGGTTACCAAAATTACTTATATTCGCGAGGCTTTAAATTTCTATATTTTGTTTAATTAAAAATATTTATGTCAAATATTTATTGAATGTTGCTTATTGTGTGTTTATTTTCGGAGTGTAGGTACTAGAAGAATCCATCATCTTATTTCTCTCTCTTATCTTCGGTGATACATGATCGTTAATCTTTGTAGACTGGGACTCGCTTTGCAGTGTAAACGATGATTGCTCAATGATGAAAAAATTACATTTGTGGTCTCAGTAATAACTTATTAAATGAGTCGAAGGGTTTGGAATATGTCATTCGACCTGTTTGCCAGAGAAGCTCTTTATAAAAATTAAAAAATCAAACACAAATAAAAATTTAAAGAGAGTCGCTTAAACGGTCGATGGATTGATACTACTAGCGTGGATGAATTGATAAATAAGACCAGTATTCAAATGGGCAAAGCCCTTTTATGCAGTTAACTTTTTTGAGTGGTAAGAGTGTGTTTAGGTTTGCAGCAAGTTGATACGTACACTCGTTTAAAATAAATACAATGTCGACGAAATGATTAACCCGTAACAAAATCGAACTCGTGATATACAGGCTCATTAAGATTACAATTTTCCGATTGCCCGATGGCTTTCGACGACGTGAAATATTTCGGTCGATCTGAAATGACATCATAACATATTAATAACTCCAAAATTTTTTTAGTTTAAAATATACGTTTCGGGACATTTAAACATGATTTATTTCATTGCGTCCACAAAAAAAATGGGAATTTTTTGCGTTCGTGAAAAATGCTGTAAAATTGCCTTAAATACAAAAAAAACGGAAAGTTATTAAATTGTTTTTTTGAAATTTGGTCCACCTTTTTAGCGGACGAGGACAAATCTGCTCTACAGCTTAATTACATGCATAGATTACCTGATCTAGTTGCTTCAAGATCTCACTTATGCGTGTCATTCTTCCAGATGCGGTAAGTGTCGCTATGAGCACAATGAGTGAAAGCCACAGTCTAGATGTAATGTCAATTATATCGATAGTTATTAACATAGTTTCTTTGTTATTAATTACTTTACAAATTACAGAAACAGCCACCATTATGCCTAAAAAAATTTAATAATGCTTGTATTTTATGGAACACAAGAGGCTCAGTAATATTAATATATTAATTGAAAATATTTTGACAACAATCTCTACCGACATGGAATCGACTATGAACTCAATTAAGCCTTAAAAATAAATGTCCTTGGACCTGGGTGACAGCTAACAAATACAGCTTGTGATTAATTTTGGTACACAGTACAGATTGTATGTTAGAAAGTGTAAAAGGCTTTTTCATTGAATTAAAACTTCACACTTTAGTAATAATCGGTCAAAAACAAAACCTTACTATATTAATGTTGACACAATATCTTTACTTTAATACGAAACGACACATATAATCGTAAGTTATAGTTACGACGTATAATCCACAAACGTCGACCATCAACAATACCAAAAAGGCGTCTGGCGTCTTAGATTGTAAGTGTTATTGTGATTATTAGGCTCTGCTAGACAAAACTTATCAAGACATATGTTCTTACTTATGCATGTCAAAGCAATTTTTCCACAGATGTCAATGGCTCGAGATACTCGGTAGTCAGGTCCGCGAATAAAGGGCGCTATACCAAGTAAGCGCGACATTTGCAGCAATAAGCCCAGTAACTTGTGCTCCATGGTTATAATCTATTAAAAATTCAATCAGTGTCATAATTTGCCTGCGTAGTTTAGAATATATTTGTAAGTCAGTGCTAGGTTATTCTCGTTTGAAGTATTTGGCTCTAATACAGTGGTTTTATTCTTAAAAGAGTAATTTGACTTATTAGATGACGTCACACACCAATGAAAAAGTTACGGAGTTATCTTATTACGAAGTCATACTTACATTGTTTAAACAATACAGTGAGAATTTTTTTATACAACCAATACACTTGGTGGTGTAACTTCCTGCAACTGTGGTTTTGTTGTTTGTGTACTGGCAGCGAAAGGACTGCCTAAGATTTTTCACTACACCATCGTCTGTGGGCGGTGGTGACCATTGCCTATCACGTGGTCCATTTGCAAGTGTAGCTAGTGATGGATTTTATTTAAAAAGACACAGTCTGGTAGTCGAAAGCAGTTACCAAGAAGTGTTTAAAAATCCATTGCTTGGTAATGGTGTTTGATACAGATCTATGAATTATTGGAGGCACTAATGTATGTGTAATGTATGTCGTAAGGCTGATAAGGGATATTATAATGTCAGAACGGTATAATTATTATAGGTAATATTTATAATATTTACTATTGCTATACATTGCACGATTATTCGATTTTTTTTAAAGGTATTCAATGATGTATTTTTACACGCCATGACTGTATATATATATGACATACAGTACGAAATTTAACTCTAAAATGTTTCCTACCAGTAAAATGATTATATTAAAGTTTTGTTGTTATAAATTTCCCACTGCTGCGGTAAGGCCTCCTCTCTCAACAAGGAGAGGGTTTGGAACATATTCCACCACGCTGTTCCAATGCGGGTCGGTGGAATACACTTGTGTCACAATCTCGATTAAATTAGACATATGTAGGTTTCCTCGCGATGTTTTCCTTCACTGCCAAGCACGAGATGAATTATAAACACAAATTAAGCACATATAAATGCTTGAATGAGTTTTAACCCGAAACTTGCCGGGTTCCAACCACTGGGCCATCTCAGCTCTGATCAAAGTACAACTAAAATGTTTTGCCTCCATTGGAAGCAAAGCTATCGCTCATTCGCCCGTACATACATAGCATACAAAGAATAACTGTCTGGATGTATAAGGTTGTATCTGTACATACACACTCGGTAGATTCTAACACTACATCTGATAAGCGTATGCTGTAAATAAATACTCACTCGAATTTTTCAAGTTTTATTTGTTATGTACGTTTTTCATATTAAGAACATACATATACATACACTTCATGCATGCATGCTCGCGTTTTAAGGGTCATTCTTGGAGTTTCAGTTTGCTAATACAAAATTTCATCATTTTACATTTGTAATGTTAGTATTAAACGGTTATTGTAAAATAAAACATCACATCCATAGGCTTACATAAGGGTGGGAAATCAAAATCAGAACGTCACGCAAATCATTTAATGTTCACATCAACTTAAAGTGCTTATATGACGAATTAAAATTGTGCGAGTTTATACGTTTTATCAAAAGCATTATTTGTAGTGTCAATTGATGGTATTGCTTTAGGTAAATATGATAACTAAGCGAATGATTTCTTGTTATTAATTGCAAGCGTAGGTTGGCTCATTTCAGGCCCGTATGTCAATATTATAACAAGATACGTCACGAGACTGCCAAAGATCTGTAAATAATGAAATGGAGATGTATTAGTTTACGCTCGCCGATGATGAATCAATGATGAAGTTAGTTAGTACATGTTATTTAACATAGAGATAGATAAATTGAAATAAAGTCTGAATGCTACCAGATGTTACGCGTCAGAGATAACGAAAACCCGTTTACAAGCCAGGTGTCGTTTTAATTCATCAAATCGTAGTATTTAATCGCAATAGTAAACACAACCTCAATCGAAGACATTCGAACGTTGAATCAAAGTGTAACTTTGTTCATTTAGTACAAGTTTAGGTCAAAAATACAGGAATCGAACCCGCGACATTTGTTAGGTCGGACAAAAAAAATAAGCAACGCTTCACGATTTTGCGTGTCCTTGTGCAGGGGCCATACTAATCTTCTCAGTATCGTTCCAATTTTTAGTATATGTACTGCCGAAGCGAGTACATCTGAATTCTCCCGCTTCGAACCAGTTTGAAGTCGAATTCAGATTTTATTTCAATCAGTGGCTTTTTACGTGCAGCGATTTAATCACACATTTGGTTTAGCTTAACCCGACCTCCAGATTCGGAGATGTTGACCACTTGCAATGCATTTCCTGTTCCGTATAATCTTGTCAGATAATCTCCTTCTGTGATCATGTTTATCGGCTAAACAGAATCGGGAAAAGGCCGAAGGTTTCACTAGGGAAGACGGAAATTTTGTATCGGCTGTGTCGCAGTCCTAATACGCTGTCATTTTTGAATTTTCCTCAGGCTATGGACGTGTGATGCTAGGCGTTTTCTCATTCAGGAAACGCCTAGGCTTTGGGGTGGGCTGTGGTGTGGTGGTGGTGGTGAAATATTGAAATAATCTCTCTTTTCGTCTCGCATTTTTAATTTGGACGGATACTTATTGTTTAAATATTGACAAAAATATCCAGAGTTTCAATTTTTTTATAAAACAGAAGAAAAAAGATTTTTATTGAAACTTTTTTTTTTAAAATAAATTATTGAATTTGCATTTTTGACGAATTTTGAAATAAGCTAAAAATGTGATAAAATGGTACATTTTTGTTCCATATATATGGGGGCTAAAATTGTTGCAAAAAGTCACTTCTATCAACTCCTAACGGGAATATGTCGAATTACCAATAACCCTGTATATATTGTCTTTGGTTATTATATAGATAGATAGATAGTTGATATTATTACTGTCATCTAAGTTCAATGTACAGAAATAATATGTTTGTTTTTATCTAAGTGTCCTCACTTCAAGATTTTAGTATAACTTTGCCATTACTGAAAAAATAGTTGAAACCTTAACAACCAGCGGCCTGGCCAAAGTGCACAATCTCAGCGGCGAATACGTCGTTTTGTTCAGCAGCAGCAGACGCAGGAACGTCTCCAGCTCGTTGCTGACTTCCTCGTTCTCACGTCTTTGACATTTTAGATAATTGATATTCAAATGTGTCCGATCCATCTGTTTTAAAAATAGTAATAAGGAAATGAAATAATATGACCTCTACCATCGGTTCTTAAATAAACATTGCATTAAAAATAAACATTATATTATAAATAAACTTAATATTATCTCTAATTAGAAATACCGTAAAATACTAATGCAAATTGATTATGATGATGAATTAGCCACAGAACTTAATGGAATCCTCATGAAACTATAAAAAGTAGTTGGATTACCTGCACATGTGTCTGATGAAATGGTTCCGTACAAAGTATCAATGCGATTACGTCTATGATACTACGAGTGATGAAAGGTAAAAGCAGGTAATATTTACCTGAAAAATAATACAAAACGTTACATGTAAGTTATAAAGGTAATCAACGGTCGCAAAATAAATTCTACATAATTGAATATGGGTATGAGATTGAACATTGGTAACGCAATTTTTGGAGAAAGATAAATATAATATGAATCCTGCGACTACGAGTATCTTTAAGCCTTCGTGGATCGATCCCATTTCTATAGATGGCTTGACGATACTATACGTATCACGACACAAACAAAATCAACCAGTTTTTGTTTAGAGCTACACTATCTCATTAAATACTATTTTTATCTGCTCGGTATAAAGTTGACGACTATCGTCAACTTTGAAACAAAAATGTAAGATAAGTTGAATCAAGATCGCATAAAGTTGAACTGAACTAGAAAATGAGTCTGAAGTGAATCATCGTTTAATAGTTCATGGCCTGGCATCGCAAATGTTATAAGAATTTCAAAGTGATGACTTTCATCGGTCGCTGTGATCAAATTCAAAAATTGGAATATTACCTTCAAAACCTGAAATCCCAAGTATAACTTTATAACAGCTACCTTCCAAGTGCACCATATGATATAAAAACATCAAAATTATCAGGAGTCCTTCTTTGTTCGTGATCGCTCTCACTATTTCACATATATCGAAATAATTCAAAGCCAACTGACGAATCGTTAATGCAGCGTTTGCATCTAATAAATCTGGAAAAACAACTAATTTTGATAACACTAATAAATTGAATCCAAGATGAAGAATGAAAATTATGTAGTTCTAATAGGGTTTAAACCTATAATCGTTCAAATTCACGTGTTCTAACTGCTTGTCCATCACAAAATATATATCGCTGATGAGAACCAAGTTGTGCAATCAACATTACCTTGGTTAGATTTGACTTCCGGCTTGATAGCTACATCAAAAGTGCTGCCTCAAATAGCCTTAACCTAATATGACTCTTGATATGATTTTTTGTGGTACCATTCCTTACATCGCCAATGTTTCAGTTACATTGGCTCACACACCCTTCAAACCGGAACAACAATACTGAGTAGTATATCTGATGAGTGACTGGGGCCTACCCAGTACATATTAAACATTCATAAAGTGTGATTCTATCATTTAAATATCGCAATGTACTAGTTAACATAAAAAGGTCTAATTGTTATTCACAATTCACAATTACTTGAACATAGATTGTCAAAAATATAATTATTTCAATTTGACGTATTATCTTACCAACATCACATTTATCTTTGGCGCCTGTGCTACATTCATTTGATTTCTTGTTAGATTTCACAGTATTTATTTTAAAGTCGCTTATATTTTCCCACACAACTCTCGGGATAGTGGGCTTTGTGTCCGGCGTGCCTAAAAGAAGTTGCCTTTAAGGAAATTATTTATTTTTGGATGAAGATTTACTTCATTACAGAGTCATTCATAACGAGGTACTGAATGCATTCCTAAAATTAAATTTTGTGTATTGTGGTCGAGGTAGCAAAACCTCTCAAATACCTGGCTGCTATACTGACCAGGGATTTAGCAGTTTTATAAAGAAGAAGATACTTAAAATTTACTTTCGACGAAGTATACTTTAAGCAAGACTATGTGTTGATAAGTGTAATAGGTATACTCGTATACTCATATCGCTTATTATGCATAGTGTATTGAAATTGGTGTACACATAAAGCCTTCGAGCAGATACTGACAGATTGAATATTTCTTCGGGATCAGATCTTCCAAGTTTACGTTGATCATTTCCAATGTCAACAGCACTCTTGCAGCTAATGTTATTAATTGCAATTCCAAAACCATTGTTATCAGGTATTCTAGTAGATTAAGTAGTGGAAAGAAAATATCTGAAATGTTGAAGAAAGAAACAAGGATTTCCGTTAGTTGAAATACCACAAACAGCTGTGAAAATATGTCAAAAATTCCATGTCCATGATTTTGAGTTATTTAACAATATTATTGATATTCCATCAAACCGTCACTTGATTACAACCTACGCAGGATTTTATTTTGAAGATAAATTTGACATAAAGAATACATGCTATCTCTTTCTAGCACGTTGGAAATTGAATCGTTTCGTTGCATCTACACTCGTATTAAAGCTTTGGATACTTACAGCTATGATCTGTGACGATAACGTGTATCATGAGTGAGAGCCGTAAGAGGAATGACGTTGTGACGTATGTCCATCCTATGAAGTACAATCTCCGATTGACCGATGTTTTGCGGCGAAGATGAACATTCAAGTCGATCTGAAACAATACCAAACATCTAATACAACTTTTACTTTCACTCATAAATTTATATTGTGTCTTTATGATGTGTAATGAAATCAATGTTAATCAACAATTATAATAAAGTATTTTGCACATAACTCATACAAAAGAAGCGATACCGAGACACGTCTGCGTTACAGTTCAACGATGCATGAGGATTACCTGCTCGAGTTGTTTCAGGATCTCACTTATGCGCGTAATTCTGCCCGCCGCGGTGAACGTCCCCGTGAGAACTATTATGGCAGTCAGCACTCGAGAAGCGACGTGAGTTATATCCAAGGTCAGATCCAGACGTTCATGTTTAAAGAATGTGTTAAAAATCGCACTAATGGGCGACACTATACCTGCAATGTTATTTACAGTAAACGCATTGATGCAAATGATGAGGCGTTATAGATGAAATCAAGGAAAAGATATCGTATTTTCCTCTTCAGAAAATAGTGAAGCTTGTAAAATGAGTTGAAATGGTAATACTGTAGCTCTCAGAGCCTAGAATAACATCACATCGCAATGCTATAGCGATACATCGTTGGTTTCAACTCTCCATATTCACTTATTTGCTCTTAATGAATCTTAGTTAGTACTTAGTGCTTCAAAGCAGGTGGTGCTATTTACGTTCAATAATAATTGAAAACTAATCTCTGTTAATAAACATTTTGATTTAATATAATTAATTATAAAATAACTTTTTCTTACAGACGCATGTCAATACAACTTTTCCACAGATGTCGATAACTCGAGATACTCGGTATTTTGAGCCGTGCACATAGGGCGCTATCCCAATTAAGCGCGACAGTTGCAGCACTAAGCCCACTGAATTGCATTTCATGGCTGAAATCTATGAATGAACATCGTTAATACCGTTCCATATTTAAATTTAAAAAAAAAAAACCCTGACTTTCGCCAGTCCATCTGAAGTCACATATGTTAGTTTCCGAATTTTATATTTTAGCCCGTCATTAAGCAAGTGTAACCCTACCATTTAGAATAAACATTTCTGACTTTGACATTGATGCGCCTGCACTTGCGCCACCGGATGTTCGTTGCCGCTGTACAATTTTATGTCGTTTCTGAGATATCTCTGTATGTTCAGGAAAAGAGTAATAAAACTCTTTGCTGGTTTTGAATCAACTAAACTATTTATTTCAACTATTCACATACATTCATTCCCTAAACAGAATACATTCACTAACTTAGTAATGACAACAGATAGCGCTTAAAAATAATTAATATACGCGATTCAAATCCGTTATAGCTAGTTTTATTTCAATGTGTAATCGCGAAAATTTAAGACAACATTATACATTTATTAAATTCTGAACATTCTGGTACTTCCATGTACACGGTTTCTTTTAAAACTCCATTTAGAAATGCTGTTGGAACATCAAGATGCTTCATACATAAATCTAATTGAACACTTAAAGCTAATAACAATCTAAATGTAGAATATCTTAAAACTGGCAAAAAGTCTCATCAAAGTCAATACCTTTTTTCTGGGTAAAACCTTTGGCCACAAGCCTGGCCCTGTAGCGCACCTCACCATCACTGTTAAGTTCCTTTTTAAACACCTACTTAGCTTTGACCACAGTTTTGTCTTTTGGCCTATCCACTAGCTCCCAAGTGTCATCATCACTAAAAGATTTTAACTCTTCCCTTATTGCACGCTGCCATTGTTCTTTTTCCGAACTATTTAACACATCACTAGTAGTCAGCTCTTCACCCACTATTTCCACACACATGCTTGCAACATTATAATAGTCTGGTTTGCGTCTCACACGTTTTTCAGGCAAATTAGTGTCACATTGTGTGGGGAGGAGATCCAGGTCATCTGGTGATAAAGTATCCCAGTAACTATCATCAGTTTCATCCGAAGATTCATTCGGTATGAATGTCTCATCCATCGGGTTGTCACTGGTATCCTGTTCCTCACTTACAGAGTCGTGATCCTCTTCTGCTTCTTCAGGTGGTCTGCGACAACCATCACCATTGATGAGATCAATGGTGATCGTTGTCGCTGAGCTGTCATCTGTGTTCTTCATGACCACGACATCTCTGGCTGTAATAACATCTCGTGCTGCTGGATCATATAAGCGATAGCCCTTGATATTCTCAGAATATCCAACTAGGAACATTTTCTTCGCTTTCTTGTCCCATTTCTTGTTACCTATACCTGCAGCTGGTACACGATTTAGTATGTACACTGTCGTATGTACGGCCTCTGCCCACAGGTTCTTCAGAAATTGGGCATCAAATAGGAGACAGCGAGCTTTTTCAACTATGCATCTGTTATATCATTGACCTAATCCATTCTGCTCCGGGGTGTAACTATTTGTTTTTTGATGTACTATGCCACACTGTCTTAAGTAGTTCTCCATTCCTTGGAACAGAATTCACCTCCATTATCAGACCTTAGGATTTTAATCCGTTTTGATTGTTGAGTCTCCACAAACTGTTTATATTGTTTAAAATATTTGAAGGTTTCATTCTTCTCTCGTAGAAAATAGACAGTGCACATCCTGCTAAAGTCATCGACAAACAATACGAAGTATCTAGCTTTACCTAGTGACAGGATCTCTATTGGTCCACATAAGTCTGTATGGACCAAATCCAGGACTCCACTAGTCTTGGTTGCACTGTGAGGAAATGGAAGTCTTGTTTGTTTTCCTTCACAGCAAACTGTGCAACTATTCTTGCTGATGTCACACTTGTCACTGAAGCTAACACCTTCAACTGCTCCATTCTTCAATTTCTGCATATCAGTGGCATTTAAATGTGCAAGTCGCCTGTGTCATGTTGAGCTTGATACATTCACTGATTCTGCAAATGTTACCTCAGTTTTCACATGTAATTTGTATACATCATTTTTCAATGCTGCTACACCATTACATTCATTCTGTGAGTTATATATTGAACATCCATTTTTGTGAAATTCTACTCTATTCAAACTCAAACTCAAATTCCTTTATTAAATATAGAAGCATTACACTTACTTATTGATTGTCAAATAAACACTACCACCGGTTCGGAAAAAGGAACACCCTGACCTGATAAGAACCGGCGAAAGAAACTCAGCGGGTCTTTTTTTTTTGGAGGCGATCGTTTCATTCCCATGGTGTGCTATCAAACATAAACTCGCTAATTGTATACTAACCTTTTGCACATAAGCGTTCCTTAACATTTTTTTTAAATTTGGCAACAGAAGCATTTTGAACGCTTTCCGGGATCCTGTTGTAGAAGCGTATACATTGCCCCACAAAAGAGTTACTGACTCTATGCAGTCGAGTAACAGAAGTAACAAGATTGTGTTTGTTCCTTGTACCAATGTTATGAGAATCACATTTTCTCATAAAAACATTAATATTTTTCCGTACATACAAAACATTACAAAATATGTATTGAGAAGCAACAGTCAATATCTTAATTTCTTTAAATCTATACCTTAATGATTCCTTGGCTCCTAGGTTATAGATTGCGCGAATAGTCCTCTTCTGCAGCACAAATATAGTTTGGATAGCGGCTGCGTTACCCCAAAGCATAATACCGTAGGACATTATACTGTGAAAGTAACTAAAATATCAGTAAATAATCTAATTTTTTTATGCCGCAGAACTCAGTCTACCCGCCAATCCTTTTATATGGGGGAGCCACTGTAACTTGGCATCAAGAGTAAGGCCAAGAAATTCAGTTGTTTCAACTGGATCCATCGATTCCCCATTGATAAGTACATCGGGTTTTACATTTTGCACATTTGGTGTGCTAAATTTTACAATTTTAGTTTTTTATTATTCAGTCGAAGATTATTTACGCTAAACCCATGTACTATATCGGACATAGCATTGTTTACATCGTCATACCGAACCTGTTTCCTATTAATTTTAAAAACCAAAGAGGTATCATATATTGCCGTTGGCAATAATTCTACTCTACTACTACTACTACTAGAAAATTGGTCGTCAGGTTAGGTACATACAAAACATTGTTAACGTTTATGTTGTGTTAAAATGTCCAGTCTGTTTGCACTTATAAGAACGAATTATTTTATTTCTCACCGAAGCACCATTATTGCCGCCATCACTGACATTGGCAATTGACGGATTCGTTCTGTTTCCGTGCATTCTGTTGCCGCTGCCGCCATATTTATGACTTTGAAAATGCTTTTTCGCAATAAATGCACCTTCCGGTTTCACTTCTATACTCGTATCCAATAATTTTGTTTTAATAGCGTCCGCGCTCATGTTGATACCTGAATGTTCTATTGCCATTATCATAGGCTCAAATTTCTCAGGTAACCCGGCTAAAATTAATGATGCGATCCACTGGTCATTTATTTCGAAACCAGTCCCTTGCAGTTTCTGTGCGGTTTCCATAAGCTGGCTTACATAGCTGGTCATCGAATCGCAGTCTTCTAGGCGTATACTGATGAGGTTTCTAAGCAAACTGATTCTACGTGAATATCCAGAATTGTCGAACATATTCTTTAAGGATCTCCATAATTCATACGTCGTTGCACATTGCTTGATATGGACATATAAAGAAGTGTCGATTGTTAACACTAGTTTTGCTTTTGCCTTCATATCGTTTGCTTTCTGAATCTATATGAAGGCAAAAGCAAAGTCGAGCTACGAGCCGTTTCTGCTAATGGCGCCTTGATAGCGTCCGCCATGCCTTCTAGTACAGTAGTAGTAGTAGTACTAGTACATTTTCCGCCGCGAAGCACTTCGGGATATTTGCTAAATAGTTCGTCGACATTTTTATACTAACTGCACAGATAGATCACTCAAAACTTTTTTTTTTTTTGCGAACGCTGGGCCCATAACCTAATAAAACGCTTTGCTGGTTTTGAATCAACTAAACTATTTATTTCAATCATTCACATACATTCATTCTCTAAACGGAATACATTCACTAACTTAGGAATGACAACAGATAGCGCTGCTAGACATATGTAATTTTGTTACAATTATTTAACAAAGAGTATCAGTTAAAATAAAACGCGTTGAAAGATCTTAAGTGCGAAGTATTTAAACACGAGCGATAAATGAAGAAGGGTACCCAAAATTTGAAATAGGCAGCATTTGTACTGCAATAAAGAGAGGGGTGTTTCTTTAACTTTCTCTGCTTATTATTGTTATGGGTAGCATCATGTAACAAATTATGACAAATTCGTCGAAATAGTTATACAGTATCATTTTATTTAATTAGTTATAAAATTAGTAACCTTATTT
Source organism: Vanessa cardui (assembly GCF_905220365.1). Lineage (NCBI taxonomy): Eukaryota > Metazoa > Arthropoda > Insecta > Lepidoptera > Nymphalidae > Vanessa > Vanessa cardui. Next base: position 14,365,565 of record NC_061134.1, read on the forward strand.
ATCTTAACTTAGTTAGTAAGTCTGTTTCATAATCTGAGCATATTAGTAATGATTCTGATAACAAACCTCGTCCACAAGTTAGCTGTAGAAGCGGTTTATCGAGCGGCGCTTAGCGTGAACGCGAGTACATTAGTTCGTTTGTTCGTAACGCGCCTCGCGGTACATTACGATACAGATCTTGGAGTTAATGGACTCCGATGAATCCGTAAAATCAAACTCATATAATGATACATTAGGTTAGGTTATAATGTATACTGCTTTTTAAAGGACAAAGTGATTGATATTGGTAGTTTAATTTTAGTTACATGGATATATTTCCAATTAAATTATTACTAATCAATACTGTTATTTACATTGTTTCTTAGATTCTTTAGCTGAAATAATAGAACATAAATTGATAATGAATGTTCGTCTTCTTGTTACTTCCAGGAAACAGCTCTCCTAATTCGACTTGATATTGCGACCACATCGCCCAGCTGACTACAGACTGTGGATTTGCCTACAGATGGCTCTCATAAGAGTAACGTCGTCGTTTGCTTTCCTTAAACATTTCATTACAGCGTAACTGGTTTTATTTAGAATAATAAAATAAATAGAACAAATGACAATGTAGAATAACTTTTAACACAGCTAAGTGTTCCATTATAGTTTAACGATTACACCCTTGAAGTCGGATAATATCTATTACCAGTCGCAACGCTTAGACAAGCTCCGGAGACTCGTTTCATTTGCACTTTCTTCATTAATGAAAGCGACTCAATTTACAATAAAGACTTCTCAATCCGTTCACATATGATTCTGCATCGTTATCGCGTCGCCATCGCATCGCTTGACAATAACAGTGTCTACAGTCCATTAACTAATTACAAGACAACACGTAATAGGAAAAGTGTAACTATATTCTAATTAATGTATATTAATAAAATCAAGATCCACTGTTGTTGGAGCAGCTGATGAAATGAGCTTCAATACAACGCTTATAGTGGGACTGCTAAAATGAGACAGCGCCGTTTAGTAATAAATCAGTCAATAAATAAAAGTCCCTTAACTTGCCACCAACACTAATTTTAAAAATGTCTTTTGATATACAACTAGAGACAATTACCTCAGTTTTCAATTATACGTATAAAGTACTACGTTAAATTGGTAATTTTTTGTTCGTCACAATCGACTGAAATACTTTAAGAAACAGGAATTTCATCGGAGGTTCATAGATACGATCTGCTGTATGCGGCGTGTGCTTAAGTCACTCGTATAAGCACCATTACGCTAAGTAGTTTATCATTACGCTAAGTTGTTTACGGTCTGCGGTCCATTAATCTTTGATACTTCACACCGACGCTTATGTTATCTATGCAAATATTAATCGGACCTCAATATTTACTGTGTTAGATAGATAGGCAGGTGCCTTCTCTACGCCGGTGTCGTATCGATCCATGACCTCTCATGGCTTGGTCTCCAATACAGTTGATCTTCATTCGCTGCAACTGACGTTCAAAGCGTGCTGTAGAGAGTGGGTACCAATCTTCTCCAAGTTACTGGAGGAGCACAGCAGTGGAAAGGCTGCGGATGCGTTATATCGACACAATCGCGTAGTCTATCCGATCCGCGCGGGTAATGACGCTGTCGCTGCGGTTATAGTGGGTAAGAATCCTAAAAACTAGAAGGCTTACTAAAAGGTTTACTAAAAGGCTTAGTAAACCATTATAGGGGGGTACTCGGTCTGATTTGTAAACCCGCAGATGTCTACCATCGGGAACAATCCCTTCCTAGAAAAGAGTGAGTAACGCTGGTTTTCTAGTGTGGGGAAACACGTCAAGGGATATTCCCCATTTGCATTACAACAACAACAAACAACAACAACAGCCTGTAAATTCCCACTGCTGGGCTAAAGGCCTCCTCTCCCTTTGAGGAGAAGGTTTGGAACATATTCCACCACGCTGTTCCAATGCAGGTTGGTGGAATACACATGTGGCAGAATTTCTATAAAATTAGTCACATGCAGGTTTCCTCACGATGTTTTCCTTCACCGCTGAGCACGAGATGAATTATAAAGACAAATTAAGCACATATATATAGTGGTGCTTGCCTAGGTTTGAACCCGCAATCATCGGTTAAGATGCACGCGTTCTAACCACTGGGCCATCTCGACTCTTTTGCATTACAATTCGCTTAAATATAAGGAACTTATTGAAATAATCGACATATGTTCTATGCAGACAATTAGTCTCTTGTTATATTTAAGAGGAGCTTAGTTATTTATGTGAGTTATGTCACCGCGTTTTCTGCCAACCTGACTCTCCACTGAAGTTTATATTCGATTCATGGCATCGTTTAACTATAGTTCTTTATTATGTAATTTAAAAGTCAATTATCTGAACTGAAACAATTGTGTCGCTGGTGGTAGAGCTTTGTGTAAACCTATTTATATAAAGATGCCACTCGTTCACCAGCTGATTATTTTCCAACAAACAACAGTACTTTGCTATTCTTATGCGGAGTAATGCAGAAGTATGTTATATATCACGTTACATACATTAATTATTTTACTACTTAATAAAAATTTAAAGTCATAGACGATATAGCGGCCACATAAACTTTTTCGGAACAAAAGGTACCCAAGCAAAAAATGTTTTTGTAGTTTTAATAAATGTAATCACCAACGGTAAGTAAGTCCTATTTACTTTTTAGATCGATGGGGTGAAAGCTTTCCCATCATACCTTACCAAGTATTTTCAGTTTTACCTTTGAACATTTCAAAAACGAGAGGTGTTGTTGGACCCCCGGTAGGGACAAATTTGGTATCGAAAATATATTAAATAACAGACGATATACGGTTAATTAACGACGTTTGATAACAGTAAACATAATTGACAACATTTTTATTGCTAATCCCGTATAAATTAACAACCAATAATAAAAAACAAGTTGAAATCATTTATATAAACCGGATACAATAGAAAGAGAAAGAGAGAGGAAAAAAGAGGAAAGAACAGCTAAATAAAGTATAAGCCTTCTAAGTTCTCCCAAATAAGCCTCGTAAGAGCGTCGTTCCAATAATTACTAAATAAGAAGTTCAATTACATACACAAAGTTTTATCTATTCAGCAAATTATAGTGAACGGCAACACTAATAGAGCCCTAACAATAGCCCCAAGCTCATAATCAAGAGATCAATATCACTTCACATTCAAATCTAATATAGATCGTAAATAACTCGTGACTCATTTTACCAGAACCTATCAGTAGTAACTTATCAGTAAGAGAAGGCTGTATTATAAATCATATTTATTGTTAAGTAGAAAAAAGAACGATAAAAGTCAAAGAAGTTGTGTGGTGATTAATAACAATTTCGGCTTTATTATTGTCAGTTGTATATTTGTTTCTGTTTTTAATAGTTTACAGTTTCAAGAATAATGGATACTGATGCAATGTATTTGACTTTGCGACTGTCTCGCTTATTCGGAATTGCTCCGTTTGTCCACGAAACTAAATATCACGTTTCACGATCACTTGATATTTGTGGAAAAATTGTAGTCTGTGTTATTTGTAAGATGTTTTTCATTATTCTGTCATTCTTGTCACTTGATTAAATATTTTTTTCCATTATTTAAAGAAATTGAATTCCCTTAAAGTAAATAAGGACCAAGATTGTCTAATCTTTATACATGTAACTAATTATCCTCCGTGGTCGAGTAATGTGCACACTGGTTTTCATGAGTGCCATTCCGAGGTCTTAAGGTTCGATTCCCGGTCGAGTTGATGTTAGAGACTGTCGTTACTTCTGATTTTCCATAACACATATGATTTAACTACTTACATTAGGGTCAGAGTAATGTATGTGATGTTGTACAATATATTTATCAAAGGGGGCCTTTGCCCAGGACTGGGAAATTTACATTATTGGCTATTGTTGTTGTTGCATCAACACGAAATCTCGGAAACCACAGAAACAGATTGACTTGATATTCAACACAATTATTTCCTTCCAGGTACAGATTTGTACAAAGAAAGAATTTTTGGGAATTTTTACTTTATGTAATTGTTTATACATCACATAATATAGCACGTATAACCCTTATAAGGTAGATGTGTAAATGCATAAATGATTTAACAGACCACCAACTTTGTAAGCTTTGTAAGCTACTGGTCATCACCTGATCCCAACTTATATCTTAGAAATTTTAAATTCTAGTTCCATCCGTCAGCAATCTACCAAAAATAAAATTTAAAAAAATTCTAGGTTTATGTTACTTCGGGACAGGTGTAAGCTACACGGCATCTTTGTTTACTTCAACTCTGGCACTGGACTACATAAAGAGTGTATCACATCTATCAACTATAATATTTGTCATCATTGGTACTTTGACGTCATCAGAGAGAATAAAACGTGTGGCCCTTTGGATAGGACACTCAAACCAGGTCATGACACGACTTTACTTCTATAAAAGTCAAAATATTTGTTCAATCTTGTAATATCAATATAAGCAGCTCTTTAATGTTTGTCAAAATAAATATAATTTGGAAACAAACATCTCAGACAATTTTTGAATTTGACGATCACCATGATCGAGTGGTGTGTACACCGGTTTTCGTGGTTACGCCACTTCGAAGTCCCGAGTTCGATTCCCGACCGAGTCGGTGTAGATTATCATATAGTTTTCTATGTTATCTTGGGTCTAAGTGTTTGTGGTGCCGTCGTTACTTCTGATTTTCCATAACACAAGTGCTTTAGCTACTTACATTGGCATCAGAGTAATGTATGTGATGTTGTCTCATATTATTTCATATTTATTCCAGATCAATTTAAATATTGCCTGTCTTCAAAAACCGTCAAGAAAGATGACTTACATCGTGTTCTTCTACTTTATCAGCTCGACGACGTTACGTATTATAGATTTTGCCTACCATTATCAAAAGCTTACTAATAGTATGTTACATAATTACGTTAATACTAATTATCAAGACTATAAAGATTTTAAATTATAGAGATGGATTTCATTCATCACAATCTAATCTTCATCATCGTCATCAACTGCTAGACTTTTTCCAGTATTCGAAATAGCTGTAGCAGATTTTTTAAGCCAGTCAGCTCCATTACATCAAACTTTCTAGAAATTATGTAACTAGTTTATTGATTCCCAGATGCCGTACAGAACTTACTGCATTAAGCAGAAATTCCCTTACGAAGTTTTAAGAACGTTTTAAGTTTATCTGTTCTAATAGAGATACGTCCTTCTAAAACGTCCATACCCTTCGAAAGAGTTATGGATATCTACTTTCTTCAATTTCTCTATAGATAATTTTATTTCTAATTTTGAATTTTTACGATGCCAAAAATTTGCTTTTTTTTTATAATTTGTCTTTAGTTTTAGCCATCTTCTTATACCTAACCAAAGTCATAGTATACACTATTGCCACACTCTTAGAAATACAGTTAATGGCTTTATCGGGTGCAGTCTTAGTGACTTTGAAGATGATAAATGACAAATTGGAGAAATTAAATGTTAGTGCACCTTCAACGGGTAAGTACAATCATATTTGTATGCAGTTAAAGATTCTAATTTCCGAGCCGTAATTGTTTATACCTCATTATAATTTTGGAATGGAAACGTTTTTTAAATACTGGATCATGATTATCTAAACTACCGTGGTTGTCATTACAAAACTTCACTCAAATTTATTTAAGCTAACCATCAAGTATATTTTTAGCAATAAATTTGTAAAAATCGAAATCAAATATACTAAAGTGCTTTTCCAGGCACATTTGAATCGTCAGTTAACAACTATATTAAGTGTCCTTGTTTGTTACTTCCTCATTCGAATTGTATCTCGTATCCCCCTTATTTACATCTCTTAATCTCTATAAATTAATTGATAAATAAGATAAGTCACTATAATTATAATGTAAAGAAAACTATTGATAAAATTACTAACTGTTATTTACTAAATAATTTGAATAGGACTTGGCTTCTATGAGATCTCAAAAATTTTTACGATGAAAAGGCTGCAGCGAGAGACTTGGCATGTTTTTTACATTTAATGTTTTTGGTGGGATGTTTTTTACAAATTACCTTTTATAGGATAATATACTGGGGCTCAATCAAGGGGCTTATATAGCTTCTTTCTTTTGATTGTTGAGGCGCATGTCCGTGGCTAACACCGGCTCCAAATAAAGCAATAATTATAAATTCAGTATATAATCGTAGATCGACTTTTAAGTAGTATAATATTTTTCATTTCATTTTACTCTAAAAAATATGTGTGTTGAATACGCAAATATTTTTGTTACATTTTAGTGCATATTTTTGTTTGAAGTCTCTTATTCTTTATGTTAAAATTTTTATTTATTTCCCTCACTAGAGAGCTCCGATAATAACCGCATCCGATTGTTACTAAATTCAAAGTGCTACGAAGATTAGCCAATATTAGTGGTTAAAAAATAAATGACAAAAAATGTTATTATGGGTTATAACTAACAGATAGACACATACCATCGCGGGCTTTTTTGTAGACATTTTTGAGGTGCACAACTCTGTAGTACATTATTTTGATCTATCTAGTAGGGTTCAGCCAGCGTTTACAAAGTAAGCGCAAAAAAAATAAAATTACGACATTACATGAGAACTGAACAGAACTTTTAAAACTATCAGTGTTATTTAACTATATTGTTTTTATACATAAAAACCTTTCTCTCAAATCACTCTATCTATTAAAAAAACCGCATCAAAATCCGTTGCGTAGTTTCAAAGATTAAAGCGTACAAAGGGACATAGGGACAGAAAAAGTGACTTTGTTTTATTCTATGTAAAGATTTAGACAGCCGAATATTTAGATATTTTTTTGTTTCAGCTTTTAAGGCAAAGACAGCGGCTCTTAACATTGTTTCTTGGATATGAGACGGTGACCAACGCGTCAACGCATTTAACTTCCCATATAAGGGCCCGTACTCGTTCCCAGGGAACCAATGTTAATCACAAAAATTTGAAGTTAAGGATATATTAATTTAAATAATTGTATTTAATTAAGATCTATTTTCGAACCGGTGGTAGTTTCACTTAATTGTAAAATGACGATTCAAAAGTCCTTGTAAAAGCCTACTTGAATAAAGTTTATTTTGATTTTGTGATTAAATGTTAATCCTTATATTTTTTTTATTTTAGATGAACCTGTACCTGATATTACACGAAAAACTCCCAGAGCTGCGTGGAACGAGAGAAATGCTGCTAAAAATTATACTTCGACTCATAAAACAAATGAAAATGACCTCGATTTTGGTAACTCCCTCATACCTATTAGTAAAAAATGTCTTGCAATCTTGCTGGAGCAACCTTGATCGTATTCTTTCAGACTAATGCCAGGCATTAGTAACTGAAATGAATTTTGTTTTCAGATGCATCAGAGAGTAGTACGAGTTTTCAGATACGTCAGATTGCCAAGTATTATTTGAAAATTTGCGAATTCGTTAGACAGACGACGAAAAGTGAAGAGTATATAATGATTGTGCTGCTGATTTATCACACGTTGCACTTAAAATTCAAAATATTGAAATGGGTTTCGAATGTTGGAAGTATGAACTATTTGCACTTTCTTGCTACCGTTTAATCCTTATTTATAAAGGGGATAAGATACCTGTTTAAATTTAATGGAATTCTACATCGTGATAGCTCTTGCACACATAATACATTGTGTTATGATGATGGTTCACTTTGTGGTAACTCACCGCTAAAGTCCAAACCACTTCATCAACAGTATTGGTTTAAATTCATAAGCCTGTCTATAACCGGGTTTTTAATATTATTTCACCGGGATAATTTGGACTTCTTGTATCTTCTACACTATATTATAACAATGTTAGGTATATTTTTAAGCCCAAATATTTTTTATTATTTCTAAACTAGTATATTTTTATTATTATATTGAAATCTAATCATGTTCACAAACAAGATTAGTTTTACTTTTAGAATGTGTTTGACGTTTCGTTTTGTCTTATAAAAAAATTAAAAATGTAATTCCTGAATATGCAAAATATATGAAATAATTTTATACTTCAGCAGGTAATTTGTTCTCACTAATCGTTCCTTCAATCCGTTCGATTATTCACTCCATGGCTTTGATTCTTTCCGTGGAATTCTTTCACCAGACCCACGTTCAGGTAAATAATTTGTAATTAAAGCAGTTAAGACGATGAAGAGCAGATTTAAAGCCGAAATGGCTGACAAAGCTACTAAGTTTGCACTTGCAATTTTATAACACGAACATTCACAAACTCGCTTAAAACATCAGAATCGATGAGGCTTTATCCAAAAAAGGATCATTACTGTGAAATTTTTCTTACTATTTATTTTTATCAATCGTGTGTTTAATTACACTATGTTCTGTACCAGGTATTGTTCTTATAAGTTTATAAAAGGTTTAATTAGTATTTGTGCAAAAGTCAGACTAACATTACTACTAGATTTTATATTTCCAACTGAATGTATATCAGTAGCTGATGTTTTTGAGTTTTGCCTGACGTGGTTACGTTATTTACCAAATGCTTCTCTCAGATACTTTAAATAAAAATTTCAAGGTCAAATCCATCATAGCAAAAAGTTATATAATAATGTCTTTGCTTCTTATATGTACTTGTTTTTCAAGCATTTTTTTTAAATAAATATGTGACGTCATAAATATTTAACGTTTTTAGATGGAAAGGACTTTCCTCACGATCAACTTACTGAAATGTCAAAATAGTGGAGACAAGGAAGTGTGCAACGAGTTGGATTTGTTCTTTCGTTTGCATCTGTTGAATAAAACGTCGTATTCGCCATTGGCGATATGCACTTTGGCTAGACCACTGGTCGTTAAGGTGAGACGGCAGCTACACTTTACAAACGCTTCGGGAACTTTTTACATAGCAGGAGTGCATACAGTTGCGTCACAATCTATTGATAATATTATGAATATTGACCATAATATTGATGATGTAGGACGTTTTGGCTTTCAGGTATTCTGCCTGCGTTTATTAATAATATAAATGCGAAAGTCAATTTATCTGCCTGTCTGTTATGCTTTTACCGCCAAACTATCAACCGAATTTTATGGAATTTGTAATAAAGCAAGATAGAACTGTTTTATTCCTAACACCCGATAACCAACCGCTAAAACGCTTGCGAAGCCGCAGGCAGCCATTAAAGTTATACAAATTTAATTTAATTTTATTGCTATAACTTTGAGTCGAGATGGCCCAGTGGTTAGAACGCGTGCATCTTAACCGATGATTGCGAGTTCAAATCCAGGCAAGCACCGCTGATTCATGTGCTTAATTTGTCTTTATAATTCATCTCGTGCTCAGCGGTGAAGGAAAACATCGTGAGGAAACCTGCATGTGACAAATTTCATAGAAATTCTGCCACATGTGTATTCCACCAACCCGCATTGGAACAGCGTCGTGGAATACGTTCCACACCTTCTCCTCAAAGAGAGAGGAGGCCTTTAGCCCAGCAGTTGGAATTTACAGGCTGTTGTTGTTGATGTTTGTTGTTGTGCCATAACTTTTTATTTTAAAAGGTAGAAAAGAGTGATCAGTTGAACCTTTATTCCGAACTGGTGGTAGCCTTAAAATCAACACGATTCTGTAACAATGATTCAAAAATACTTTTAAATTCCTAATTTGAATTGATTTGGATAAACAACTGCCTCGTTAGTCAAGTGGCTATATTATATATATACCACGTATAGAGGGTAAGATGTTTATTCCCTTTCCACTTCGGGTCAATTAAAAGTTTCCCTTGCCAATAAATGTCCTGTTACCACATGAAAGTAGGAAGGGTGTAAACCACATGTTTACGTACCCGAACACTGTTCAGATGTACCGGATTCGCCGTTTCCTACAACTTAAATCGTGAGGCACCAAATAATGCACCTTTGTAACTACAATCTATCCTTGTGTTTACTATATAATATACATATATTTTTTTTATGGCATAGGTGGCAAACGAGCATGAGCCTCACCTGATGGAAAGTGACTACCACCGCCCATGGACGTCTGCAACATATTTGTTATATGTTTTGGTTCACTTCTAAGATAAGTAAATCATCGGGAGGAAACCTGCATTTGTCTAATGTCATAGAGATTCTGCAATGCACATAGCATTTTGGTTGGTACCCGCATTGGAACAGAGTGGTGGAATATGTTCCAAACCTTCTCCTCAAACGGAGAGGAGGCCTTAGCCCAGCTGTGGGAAATTAAAAGGCTACTGTAAGAGAAATTGTCATTGATATCACCGAAATCTGTCAGAAATTAGAAATTACTATACTAATCAATTTTGAATATGTTTTAGTATTATGAATATTCAATCATAATAAAGCTAGATAAGCACTTTGACTTTCCAACCCTAACATTCTAAGAAGCGTTTAAGTATAACTTAGATAATCAAAGCGCTGCCAGTTCGTATCCTGAGTAATTATCATTGAAGCGGTTAATTATTTCACTCGAGCTCCTAACAGAAACATGAACGCCTTAAGAAAGATAAGTGAATAGTACTTAAAAGGGTGCAGAGGGACTATAATTATAGAAAGCCAATCCATGTTTCCTTACAAAATAATACATTTTATTCAAATTGTTTTTTATAAGCACTTTAGAATTTATATTTAAAAAGAATATTGTATACACGTGTAAAGCTAGTACTGGTTTTATGTTTTCCTATTTTTTCAGATTTTCGGCGGCATGGTGACTTATGTGGTTTTTGTCATGACCTGAAAAAGAAGATTTCATGTCATATATTAATGATAATTATGCTAAGTTAGTGTTGTGAGAGTGCTTTATATGTCAAGTTTTAATTAAAGAGTAATACGTTTTACGTAATTAAAACATCTACTTGTCCCTTTTTCTTATTGTTTTTATCAAGCTATCCTTTTTACTTGTAACGAAATGTAAAATAAACGGTCCCCGGCGCGGCACACTTTTTTCTGTTGTTTAGTATGGGTAAAACATATCTGTTTATTAGAATATCATTGTTATAAACCCAATAAATTTATCTTAATTAAATATCAGTGTTACACATGACTTTTATTATGGGACATAATTAAAAAGATAAATAGTTATTGTGGTTTATCATACCTTTATCAATCCCTACTATCAAAGTCCTACTAGACTTGTAGTGTGTATGCTACCCGAAACTATCAGTGGCTGGCTTCCTAGACGGGTAGCATACACATAATCGTAAGCGCACACAGTAATTTACGCCAAACAGTAGTGTAAATACAGGCTTAAGAGACATAAAGTAACAGCCTGTATATTTCCCACTGCTGGACTACGGCCTCCTCTCCCTTTGAGGATAAGTTTTAGAAGTTTATGTGGCAGATTTTTTTTGCAATTAGTCACATATAGGTTTCTTTACATCATTTATCTTCACCATCGAGCACGAGATGAATTATAATTTCACAAGCTGTATAACTGTTATCGTTTTGTTTCGTAGAATTTTTGAAAACCGTTTATAAATTATGTATGTAAGTCATGAAACACTATACATTATTATTACACTTTAACTATTTAAAAGTTAGACGCTTTCGTGTTGAATAATATTTTTCATTTTAAGAGTTACCGTTGCCTTAGAGCGAAGTTTCTAGTTACGAGCAAAATGTCCCTTTCTTGAAAATTATCGCAGAAAATGATCTTGAAAGGTTAAAAGGTGATAAGCAATATTGAATTCAATAACTATAGCATTCAAAGGACGATACGAATCATAATAGCATATCAAATTAAAATCGCTTTGATTAATTTTATATATGAGATACGAAGAGACTTCTTATTGAATAACACTCCTATTGTTAAGTGGTCACGTCTCATAAACGGATAAGAAAATTCAATCGTCAATGCGGTGCCTACGATGGCCTCAAATATGTGTGTGTGTGTGTGTGTGTTCCTGTAATTACACTTTCTCACTCACACTAATACAAAGTATTGATGTGAGGTTGTAAAATAGCCGGTGAGTGACTACATCACATAACTCAAATATCCCCTGTGTTTTATACGACCAAGCTTAAACACAGGCTAATATTAATACAATAGTAACTCAGTCTTATTGGCTACCTAATGACGACTTAACTACTGAACTGACCGTAATTAAATACACTGAATTCTAGATAAGGGCATAAATATAACTTAAGGCGAGAGAAGGCAACACCGGCCAAGTAACTTGTCTCTTACTGGCTCCGTGAAATTTTTAATAAAATAAGTTTAATTTAAGAATATAATACGACAATATTGTAAATTAGTAGTGCTTAAGTGATGTGTGACCGGAAAAATAATTAATCTGAAGAAGGAAACATTAAATTTAGAAAACAATTCGACATCTAAAGTGAACAACTGACAGATCAACCTCAACGAACGATATTTGAAAATTAAACTTGATCCCGGGGAGTATTGCTTCTATTTTATTTTACTGCTGCTCATATCATAACATTTACTTTACAAATACTAACATTATAACATTAGTAACTGTCAAAACGTACCAATGAATGTAAAAATTACTGTGGACGCTGTTGTAATTAATTTTATGTTTCACTACTCATAAAGTTTTAACACAAAGTAATATACACATACTCAGCAAATTTACTCGGTTATTTAGCCGAGATACGTCTCTCCTCACACACTTGGCTTGATTTTTATCTCTCTTTGCTTGATATAAAGTGGAAGCAAAGCTGAAGACAAATTGATGTAATAAGCCACAGTCATACCTGTCAAAACACTAAAATATATAGCAAAACTTATAGTGCAAATACAATAGTTATAATTGTATTCTATAGGACACATACATCATAACAAAATCAATAGCTACAATAGCAACAGTGCTTCTTCTTAAATCTTTGTAAATTGTTGTTGCGTTTGACATTTTATGTAACATTTTAACAAACGTTCTAATTTTTCAATCTTTATAACACATAACCTTCATAATTAACCATAAGTCTTTGCTTATATAATCTGATTCAATCTTAAATTTTTATTTAACATTCCTGGTCCCTATTCTTAACTTCTTTTTTTTTAACTTTCTTTTTTATTTTTTGATTAAATTGATTCTTCTTATTTTATTTTTTATTCACCCCTTTTGCTATTGTCTGTAACTATTTTCCTCAATAATCATAACCAGACTTATTATTAATTGAGAATATTACTGTCAATTACAGTTAACTATTATGATGCCATCGACAATCCTTACTCGAAGAGCAACATCTAGAGATTTGGAAACAAAGCTAAAACACACCCTTTTAGAATTAAAGGAATCGAAACAACAATGTGAGCAGCTTATGAAGGAAAGAGAAGATAGTGAAGATGAAATACAACTAGTTATAAACAAAAACTCTCAATTGAAAACACAATTAGTAGAATTAGACAAGAAACTTCAAGACAAACTTTATGAAAATCATCGTCTCCAGGAAGTAATTGCCTCATTCAGGGAATGTAGTGTTACTCACGAAAGGGCCCTGTGTCGCATCAATGAGTTGGAACAGAGCTTGTGTGAGGCACAAAAGTCAATATCACACTTTGAAAATGTCAAAAGTTGTATAGACTCCGATGCCACACAGAGTCTTTTCAATGAGCTTACTAATTATGACTCGCTTGGTATGAACAACATCACCACTATTGACTTAACGGAGGATGTATCACAGTGTGAGAGCAGGATAGTCATGGGAAGTCGAACAAAAATTAAGAAATACATTAAAATTAGCAATATGATCAAAAGAACAAGAAAATTAATACAAAAGTCTAAAAATTCTAAAAATATAATATTGTTAAGAAAAGAAAACATGAGTCTAATTAATGCTCTTAATTCTTGCTCTTTTGAACTTCAAGAATCAAAACATAAATATGAAACTGACTTAGAGCAGTTCCAAAATGAAATTTATAGACTAGAATCTGCTCTAAAAAATATTAGTAATAAATATGAACTGGCTCAAAAACAAATAGGAGAGCACATTCTTGCAGCTAATGAGCTGTTGAATATCAGCAACTATAATATGGAGCGATTCGACTCCCTAACAAATAAGCACATAAATTGTAACTGTCAGTCCGTTCACACTGTGCAGCCACTTCCTATGGTCAATGAGTCACATAGTGTGTCACTACCGATATTAATAGTCCAAATAGTCTGGATACAATGTCTGACACTGTCTGTAATACTTATAATACATATATGTACTCGGACAAGGTAGGCCAGGGCATGGGATCATTATTAAGTAAGAATTTGAAGCAAAAAGTAATTAACATTTGTAGTCCAGGGATTCCATACATAGAAATGATAAACAAAATTAAACAAACTAAATATAAGGAAAATTCTAATATTATAATTTTCTATGGAGACAGTTTATCAGTTAGGAAATAAAAATTTTAACAAAAAGAAAAACCGACTTCAAACAAAACACTATTTTAAATCAAATGAATATGCACTAAAAAGTATTAAAAATAATTGCGTATTCAACATAATTTTAGAGTAAAATGAAATGAAAAATATTAGACTACTTAAAAGTCGATTTACGATTATATAACGCAGTTATAGTTCTTGTTATATTTGGAGCCGGTGTCTAATATATGTCGTACATCATTTTACATTACATCACATACACAAAATTTCATTGAAGATAGTAAGAAATTCTTTCCCATATCGCAACCCTAACTGTGAGCCGTTTAGGATTACCATCACTACATAGTATAAAACAAAGTCGGTTTCTCTGTCCCTATATCTTTAAATCTACGCAACGGATTTTGATGCTGTTTTTTTTTTAATATATAGTGTGGTTCCAGGGGAACGTTTGTATATATAATACATGAACAATATAGTAAAGAAACACTGATAATTTTAAAAGTTTGCAATGTGATGTGGTAAATAAACAAATTCTGTAGTATATTTAGTATTAGTATTGCACCCGTGTGAAGCCGGGGTGGGTAGCTAGTTGATTATAATATTCGACTATGATAATTACATAAACATAACCACATTACGGAAGGTGACTCAAATATCCAAATAACCTATAAATATAAAAGATTCGACCGAGTATCGCTAACGTGCGCCTCAGAATTGTTCCGTTCCCTTCCGTTCCGTTATTTTGTCATGGATCCTATGCTCAGAACCTTACCAAACTTTCACCAAACTATCCTTGAATTATATATTTTATGATAAAAAAAGAATCATCAAAATTGGTTGACGCAATTTTCAGTTATTCATCTATTTGTCGCGCATAGACATAATGCAAATTTAAGACTTATGTCGTTTTCATACGGATACCATCAAAAAAAAATTTATCAAAATCGGTCCACCCAGTAAAAAGTTTTGTTTTTTTTTTTATGTTTGTTACCTCATAACTTTTCACTGGGTGGACCGATTTTGATATTTTTTTTTGTTTGAAAGGTAGTGCTTCCCGTGGGGTCCCATTTTTTTTATTTTTTTTTCCGATGATGGTATCCATGTGAAAACGACATAAGTCTTAAATTTGCATTATGTATATGCGCGACAAATAGGTGAATAACTGAAAATCACGTTAACCAATTTTGATAATTCTTTTTTTATTATAAAATATATACTTCAAGGGTAATTTGGTGAAAGTTTGGTAAGGTTTTGAGCACAGGATCCATGACAAAGTGACGGAACGGAAGGGAACGGAACAATTCTGAGGAGCACGTTAGCGATACTCGGTCGAATCTTTTATTTATAGGTTATTTGGATATTTGAGTCACCTTCCGTAATGTGGTTATGTTTATGTAATTATCATAGTCGAATATTATAATCAACTAGCTACCCACCCCGGCTTCGCACGGGTGCAATACTGATACTAAATATACTACAGAATTTGTTTATATACGACATCACATCGCAAACTTCTAAAATTATCAGTGTTTCTTTACTATATTGTTCATGTATTATATACACAAACCTTCCCCTTGAATCACACTATCTTTTAAAAAAAACCGCATCAAAATCCGTTGCGTAGATTTAAAGATATAGGGACAGAGAAAGCGACTTTGTTTTATATTATGTAGTGATGGAACTCCTATACGGCTCGCAGTTAGGGTGCGATATGGGGCAGAATTTCTTACTATCTTTAATAAAATTTTGTGTATGTGATGTGATGTCATATGATGTACGAAATATAGTTGGTCTTTTTCAAAGTATTTTTGCTGAGTTCGATTACAGCTCTTTCGAGGGATCCTTGTAGTTCACGCCGCGTGACGTATTAAATCCGCATTTTCGAAAGTCTATTTTTGCTTTATTCGCAAGTTTCCTTTGAAATTGTCCTCGAAGTAGTTTCTGACTCATATAAACGGAACGCTTAATCTATCCATATTAAAAAAAATTAGTTAGTCAACATCAGCTTCACTTAAAATCAAAAAATAAATAAAATTTTAACAAAAAGAAAAACCGACTTCAAACAAAACACTATTTTAAAACAAATGAATATGCACGAAAAAGTAATAAAAATAATTGCGTATTCAACATATTTTTTAGAGTCTTCCTAAGTTAAATGAAATGAAAAATATTAGACTACTTAAAAGTCGATTAACGATTATATCATGTAGTTATAATTATTGTTATATTTGGAGTCGGTGTCAGCCAATAAAACCCTACAGTTTATCTATCAAAAAACAATACGAGAATACTTTAACAAATATGTTTTTTACAAATTACCTTTTACACAATAATATACTGGATCAATCAAGGGGCTCGTATCGCTTCTTTCTTTTGATTGTTGGGGCAAGGGCACCGTGGCTGACACCGGCTCCAAATATACCAATAATTATAACTACATGATATAATCGTTAATCGACTTTTAAGTAGTCTAATATTTTTCATTTCATTTAACTTAGGAAGACTCTAAAAAATATGTTGAATACGCAATTATTTTTATTACTTTTTCGTGCATATTCATTTGTTTTAAAATAGTGTTTTGTTTGAAGTCGGTTTTTCTTTTTGTTAAAATTTTATTTATTACATAGCATGACATGCCGCCATAGTGACGTATTTATTAATTTTGACATAAATAAATTTATATTTAACTTTAAGCTGACAAAGGATACAATGTACCTGCCACTTAAATATAAACGACATATAGCTACATTGTTAGCTTACAATATATTTGATCCAATTGTAGACACTACAATTAAAAAAAATATTATACCCTTGATTAGTAGTTGTGCTACTAACAATAATAAATTAAAAAACTAAGCAATAAGACAACGGATAAGCACTGTAAATATATTATTAGTATTGTAGATCAGAATATACAGAGCTTATCCAGCAAAGATAACGAAATTGAATTATTTTTAAAGTACTATAATATTGACATATTTTGTATTAGCGAACATTGGATCTTATCACATCAACTACCACCTAGTATTAATAACTATAAATTGTCAAGTGCGTTCTTTAGAAAATTAACTAAACATAGAGGATCATTAATATACACACAACAGAATATACATTGTAAAGAGCGAAAAGACATTGTGGATCTTTCAATAGAGCGCACTGTTGAACTGTCATGCGTGGAACTCGAGCATACTATAGCTATGTGCGTATACCGACCTCCACAATCGGATTTTAATCTTTTTGAATGTGTGATGGAGGACGCCCTTAAGCGAGTCTGTACTGGGCGAAAGAATATAGTTATTTCAATCTTATAATCTAAATAACATATTTTGTGAACCTACAAGAATATCAGCGACTTCCGCAACCTGCATAGATAACGTGTTTTGTAGTTGTGAGGCCGTTAATAAGAAAATCTTATCAAACCTTACATCAGATCACTTTGGCCAAATGGTGTCAATAGGTATAAAAAAAAATCAAAAGAAACGAAAAATCACTTGTAGGCCAATTACTGTTAAAGGTTTAATCAACTTCAATAATGCTTTACACTGTAGCCTTCCAAAATTGAATCTTAGCTCAAATGATCCCAACTCTTTATATAATTCTCTTTTACAAGTAATTAATAACGAATTCAATAAAATATTTCAGTTAAAAACCTTTTATCAAAACAATGAAATGCAGTTCTCAGACTGGGCCACTACCGGTATCTATATAAGTCGAAATAAATTGTATGAGCTATATGAACTTAAGAAATATAATCGTGATTGTAAATTTATCAATTTTGTTAAAAAATATTCCAAGTTATTTAAACAAGTTTGTCAAACAGCTCGTTCGTTGCATATTAAAAATAAAATCTTAAAATCTAATAATAAAATGAAAACTACTTGGGATATTATAAGTTCGGAAACAGGTAGGTTGAAGTTTGATGCAGGGCAGTTATCCCTTAGTATAAAAGGCAAAATTGTAGGCAAAGATCTAGATGTGGCCAATGAATTCGAAGAATATTTCTCTAATATTCCTCTGAATATTACTAAAGGACTTAATGCGTCTCCTAATGACGCTTTAGACCTACTCAAATGTTATGTTCCCCAGAATGAGTTAGAATTTTCTTTTGAGAATATAACTCCGTTCGAAATATTAAAAATATTTAAAACATTAAATCTGAAAAAAACCAGTGATCTATGGGATTTATCAGTCACAATTATTAACAATGTAATTGTTGACTTGGCTCCTTATTTAGCTATCATCTTTAATAAATGTGTACAATCTGGTATTTTTCCTGATATGCTGAAATTAAGTAAAGTAATCCCATTATTTAAGTCCGGTGATAAAAATGATCCAAACAATTACAGACCGATCTCTATTTTGCCAGTATTAAGTAAAATTTTTGAGAAAGTCATGCTTAATCAATTGCTATTATACTTTAACTCGAATAAGCTATTGCATTCTCAACAGTTTGGTTTTACTAAGGGTCGCTCGACTGCTGATGCGGGTGTAGCATTTGTTAAGCACATTTATGATGCGTGGGAAAAGTCACAAAACGCTATTGGAGTTTTTTGTGATTTATCAAAAGCTTTCGATTGCGTTAGGCATGATATTCTCCTAGAAAAGCTTAAATATTATGGTATCAGGGGCCCTGCATTGAAATTAATTTCCTCCTACCTTAGTGAAAGAGTTTTGAAGGTTGTGGTTAATGGTGCAAAATCAAATGGCGCTGTGGCGCAAATGTGTGTACCACAGGGTTCAATTTTGGGACCTCTCTTGTTCTTAATATATATAAATGATTTACCTTATTTCGTAAAAAATACTTGCGATATTGTACTGTTTGCAGATGATACATCCCTCATTTTTAAACTTGATAGAAAAATAAACAACTATGACGTTGTAAGCAGTGCTCTGTCGCGGGTTCTTGGTTGGTTTGACATAAATAATTTAGTACTAAATGCTAAAAAGACTAAATGTGTTTTGTTTTCCTTGCCAAATGTCAAATCAAATCCTTCTGCAATAACTTTGAAAAATGAAAGGCTTGAGTTTGTTGAGTCGACGGTCTTTTTAGGGATAACCCTTGACTCCAAATTGCAGTGGGGCACCCATTTGTATGCCCTGGCAAGAAAACTAAGTAGTGCCATTTATGCAATAAAAATAATTAGAAAACTTACGGACATAAATACTGCTAGACTAGTTTATTTTAGTAATTTTCACAGTATTATGTCATATGGAATGTTGTTATGGGGTAATGCAGCAGAGATTGAAGTTGTTTTTATTCTATAGAAAAGAGCTATCCGATCTATTTACAATATTAGCTCCAGGACATCATTACGCGAAAAATTTAAAGAAATAGGTGTATTAACGGCTGTCTCACAATATATTTATGATAATATAATCTTTATACAAAAGAATATTAAAAATTATTCTATCAATGCTGATGTACATACTATTAATACAAGAAATAAGAATAAACTTGTAACCCCCAGTTTCCGTTTGCATACGGTAAATAGAACGTTTTTGGGCAATGGTATACGCATATATAATAAGATACCGGAAAATATAATCAATTTACCATTTTCAAAATTTAAAAATATTATTAAGACTAAATTAATAAATAAATCATACTATTCATTAAAAGAGTACTTTTTAGAAAGAAACGCCTGGAGTTAGGCTCGGGTTCCATCATAAGACGCTAATTACTGTCAATAACAGCATTGTAAATGTGTTTATTTGAAAAGAGCAACTATGCGAGTTTCTTGCCGTTTCTTCTCGCTAGAAGCTGCTTTCCGAAACGGTGGTAGTATTTGATTATTGACGATTCAAAAACGCTTCATTGTGAAGTTTACTTGAATAAATTGATTTGATTTGATTTGATTTGAGACATATGTCAAATGACTTCATCTGAGTTACATAGACTTAATTTTTTTTCGTAATTGTAACTGGAAAATTTTAAAGATATATAGGTCGGGGCGGACCCACGAATTTAAGAAAAACACATGCCCAGAAATGATTATTTTAATGATTTAAAACTGTTTGATTATTAATTTAATAATATTTAGTTAAGTCTGATATGTCAAATTAGTCTGAAATATTTTAGCGTCCATAAAAGGTGTTTCTCAGTAAATAAAAGGCCGAACGCCCGCCGGTATCGACAGGCTTGTTCGAGCCGTCGGAGCAATCGGTCCACCTCAGATTGGAATAAATCAGAGAAGAATATTTTCTGAGTTTAATTTCACACCTTCGATGATGGATAGAGATCGAAACCCTGCCACTCGTGACGTCAGCAAAGTGACGTCGTGTTTTTTAAAATGATCTCAGACATGTTATTTCGTCATTTATGTAACTTCTTCGTGAGGATAATAGTAATGATAGAATCCTGCATTATTCACTGTAAAACATGCTGTGCTCTGTTATAGAGAGTTTATTAGATTCGCTTATTATTACTTTATTTAGGCTATATTATAAAAAGTATTATTTATAACTTGATTGATTGATTGAACTGTTTCAGTTTCTAAATTTTCTTTTAAATTTGTATTAAAAAAGTCAGTTAAGTAAGTAAGTAAGATTTCCTTTCATTGGCTGTTATTTTTAGTTAATTTTATAAGAATTTTAAAGAGCGACCTTTAGTACGAATTCGTTCATGTTCGAATACGAATGTCCGCCAGCGTCCTTTCTGTTCATTTTATTTCGATTGATTTCAAATAATTTCCTTCATTTTATACATTTTTGAAAAGCTAATAAAACGGTTATGTTTTTAAAATAATCTGCAGGCTAAATTTGATAATGTTTTTTTAGTTTTTAAGGCTTTATTGAGGAAAAAAACATCAAACAAATATTGAACTCATTTCGTTTTTTGTCCCGCATTTTTAAATTTGAACCAATAATTATTGTTTTAATATTCAGTATTTAATTGTTTTTATAAAACAAAAGAAAAAAATAGATTTTAATTGATACTTTTTAAAAAAAAATTTTTGAAGTTGAATTTTTGAGAAATTTTGAAAAAAGCTAAAAAACGTGATAATTTAAAAATGGTTCACTTTTGCATGCATATGGGGGTTTAAATTTTTGCAAATAGTCACCCCTATCTCCTCCTAATAGATATACGTCGAATTACCAATAACCCTGTATAATAGCACTCATTACACTGAATTCCATATAAAATTATTAAGTCAAATTATATTATTACAGAATCAATACAACAATACGCTATAACGTATATTTGGTAATGACCCAGTTATATATAGTTATATATAATATTCTTTAATCATATTCATTTTTAATGTCTTATGTCTAAGTATGTCTGTCTGTCTGTCTGTCTATGTTATGTCTAAGTTCCTTGTGATGTTTTTCTTTTCAACCGACTTCCAAAAGGAGGAGGTTATCAATTCGTCTGTATTTTTTTTTTTTTTTTTTTTTATGTTTGTTACCTCATAACTTTTCACTGGGTGGACCGATTTTGATATTTTTTTTTTTGTTTGAAAGGTAGTGCTTCCCGTGGGGTCCCATTTTTTTTATTTTTTTTTCCGATGATGGTATCCATTTGAAAACGACATAAGTCTTAAATTTGCATTATGTATATGCGCGACAAATAGGTGAATAACTGAAAATCACGTTAACCAATTTTGATAATTCTTTTTTTATTATAAAATATGTACTTCAAGGGTAATTTGGTGAAAGTTTGGTAAGGTTCTGAGAACAGGATCCATGACAAAGTAACGGAACGGAAGGAAACGGAACAATTCTGAGGAGCACGTTAGCGATACTCGGTCGAATCTTTTATTTATAGGTTATTTGGATATTTGAGTCACCTTCCGTAATGTTTATGTAATTATCATAGTCGAATATTATAATCAACTAGCTACCCACCCCGGCTTCGCACGGGTGCAATACTGATACTAAATATACTACAGAATTTGTGTATTTACGACATCACATCGCAAACTTCTAAAATTATCAGTGTTTCTTTACTATATTGTTCATGTTTTATATACACAAACCTTCCCCTTGAATCACACTATCTTTTAAAAAAAACCGCATCAAAATCCGTTGCGTAGATTTAAAGGTATAGGGACAGAGAAAGCGACTTTGTTTTATACTATGTAGTGATGGAACTCCTATACGGCTCGCAGTTAGGGTGCGATATGGGGCAGAATTTCTTACTATCTTTAATCAAATTTTGTGTATGTGATGTGATGTCATATGATGTACGAAATATAGTTGGTCTTTTTCAAAGTTTTTTTGCTGAGTTCGATTACAGCTCTTTCGAGGGATCCTTGTAGTTTACGCCGTGTGACGTATTAAATCCGCATTTTCGAAAGTCTATTTTTGCTTTATTCGCAAGTTTCCTTTGAAATTGTCCTCGAAGTAGTTTCTGACTCATATAAACGGAACGTTTAATCTATCCATATTAAAAAAAAATTAGTTAGTCAACATCAGCTTCACTTAAAATCAAAAAATAAATAAAATTTTAACAAAAAGAAAAACCGACTTCAAACAAAACACCATTTTAAAACCAATGAATATGCACGAAAAAGTAATAAAAATAATTGCGTATTCAACATATTTTTTAGAGTCTTCCTAAGTTAAATGAAATGAAAAATATTAGACTACTTAAAAGTCGATTAACGATTATATCATGTAGTTATAATTATTGTTATATTTGGAGTCGGTGTCAGCCAATAAAACCCTACAGTATATCTATCAAAAAACAATACGAGAACTTTGACAAATATGTTTTTTACAAATTACCTTTTACACAATAATATACTGGATCAATCAAGGGGCTCGTATCGCTTCTTTCTTTTGATTGTTGGGGCAAGGGCACCGTGGCTGACACCGGCTCCAAATATACCAATAACTATAACTACATGATATAATCGTTAATCGACTTTTAAGTAGTCTAATATTTTTCATTTCATTTAACTTAGGAAGACTCTAAAAAATATGTTGAATACGCAATTATTTTTATTACTTTTTCGTGCATATTCATTGGTTTTAAAATGGTGTTTTGTTTGAAGTCGGTTTTTCTTTTTGTTAAAATTTTATTTATTGTGTAATATGTTTCTTTTTTTTTTAGTATAAGAGCTTTTTATTTTTAGTTTTTTGTTCTTATAATTTCATTTATTTATTTTCGTGTGCGCTCATGTGTTTATGTTTACCCAATAGTCAGGGGCCATCTGAAAATCGGTGCTGTGCATTAGCACAGCTTATACTGAGATGAACCCCTTGCTACCTACACTGTGTTCTTTAAATTTAATTTTTTTTCTGTATAATCTATGTAATGTATGTGTGTAGCAAAATAAATGGTTTAAATGGTATATATTACCTACGTTATTACCATAAATATAGTTCAGAGCACCGATCGTGCCGTGCTCAACACCGAACAACTTCTAGCCTGTAGACATCTGTCGAGCTTCTTATTACTTGTCATTTGAGACAACAAAACCGTGTTGTAAGACCGGAACATAATTAAAAATATTATCTCCCACATATATGGGGGGAAATAGGTGTAGCGTCACCTAGAAAGAGTCTGCGACCGCAAGCCGCATCGATGTTACCTTGCCTTTCTTACGACTCGCATATTATTAATTAACTAAAGTTGTTATCCTTAGTTGTTGCGTGCGTATTATGTGAGACGAAATTATTCTTGAACTTCATATATTACTGTTGTTATTTTGTATTTATCTTATATATAATATTATTTGTTTTGCATCCTAGCATAGACGACACAGCCCGTTGCATATAAAGGTTTAAGAATCCGCGTTGGGCTTGGAACAATTGTATCCACTGGTCAACTGTAAAATAAATATTCTTCTTCTCCTTCCAATATATATGGTATATGTCAATAAGGGACGGTTACCATAGATTTGGTGAGAGGGAATTCCGCATACAGCTTTTATCGTGTGGTAGAATAGAGTAAGGTTAGAAAACACACCCAAATCTTAAGTGAGGTACGTGAAAACATTGAAGCAATGAGTCAATAAAATAATTGAGTCGATAAAATATATTTTTGATGCACAAACCCTTACCTTTTTGTTTCTCTTGATCTATTTTCAAAAATCTTCTTCCTATAGACTTTCCGTAGCTCTCTAATAGGAAAAATAATATTAAAATTACAAGTTATCGATATAGTTAATCGAATTTTGAATTGTTATAAGCAAAGATACAAATAATTTTCATAATGTTTTCATAAAAAAAGTTAACAGTCTATAAATATCATATTGCAGACCTCTTCTTTTGTTAAAGAAAAGGCTAAGAACTTATCATATCACGCAACTCCTTATTATTAAGTCTTTCTTAATTTCCCCGAATAAAATGAACTATGTATATTTTTTTTTATGCTTGTACTTACTGCTATGTACTTGTCCGCCAACCTACAGGTTGGCGGACAAGCACATAGGCCACCTGATGGTAAGTTGTCAACATCATCCATAGACAATGAAGCTGTAAGAAATATTAACTATTCCTTACATCGTCACTGTGCCACCAACCTTGGGAACTAAGATCTTATGTCCCTTGTGCCTGTAGTTACACTGGCTCACTCACCCTTCAAACCGGAACACAACAATACTGCGTACTGTTGTTTAGCGGTAGAATATCTGATGAGTGGGTGGTACCTACCCAGACGGGTTTGCACAAAGCCCTACCACCAAGTAATATATAATAATGTTAATCAACAATTCAATAAAACATTGAAAATAAACGTCAAGAGACTCTGATTAACCAAGCTCCAGTTATTATCAACCAAATATTGTCAAATTCATCAAGAATGCAACTGACAGTCATAAATTTGTTACCACCGTGACAAGATGGATGCCCCTAGCTTTTACGACTGAAGGGTGACGTCACTTCCTTGAACAAATCATTCACGTCACTTTTTCGTTCTACAATATTATATTAATTACAATGGATTTGAAATTGTATTTCGTGACTACAATTTATATCCGCTGGGCAATCTCGTCTTTTATGATATACAATAAGATATATAACAAATACAAGGACGCCCTTGCTCATTAATCCTGGCACAGTGCCAACCGTTAGATGCGGAACCATTTCCTCGCAGTGGATAAATCATTTGTCCCAAACAAGTCTAATTTACGACATCGTTCATTTTATGTAAATTAATGGCAAAAATCCTGAGGATTAATAATATTTCTTTTATAAGTTGTACATAACATATTTAAGTTTTATACCTATTATCGAATATTTGTTGTGTATCTGTATTTGAAGACAACAGCTTGTGAATTTCCCATTGCTGAGCTAAGGCCTCCTTTTCCCTTGAGGAGAAGTTTTGCAACATATTTCACCACGCTTTTTCAATGGGGGTTGGTGGAATACACACGTAGCACACACTAAGAAATTTGTCATATGCAGGATTCCTCACGATCTTTCTTCAATATGATAGCTTGCGTGGGTTTGAATCTGAAGTCATCGGTTAAGAAGCACGCGTTCCAATCACTGGGCCTTCGGCCTCAATACTGTGTTAAATCCAATAATGTTAGAAAATTATATTATAGGTTTCTTGAAATACGTGTGAAAGCAAATATTTGTTAAGAAGATATATTTCATATCTCCTATACAATTAGGAATTTTAGAAATCTACAGCTGAAACCGACATCACGCCTGCCAAGGACAGATTATGTCAATGCTGACGTAGAGCGAATAGTGAGTCTCTGCAGTGAACTAGTAACCGGTCAGGAATTCTGTCGCCTGGAGGCAGACTTGTCTATAGTGACAGGTAGTGGTAACCATAAAAATGATATATTAAGCAATAGATATATGAACCAACTGAAGTTGATGTAATTTAACTTTCAAGATTTGAGAACAACAACAGCCTGTAAATTTCCCACTGCTGGGCTAAGGCCTGCTCTTTCATTGAGGATAAGGTTCGGAACATATTCCATCACGCTGTACCAATGCGGCGGGACTCGCTTGTGGCAGAATATCGTTAAAATTAGACAAACCCAGATTTCCTTACGATGTCTTCCTAAACCGACGAGCTGGAGATGAATTATAAACACAATTAAGTACATGATATTTTGGGCCTTCTCGGCTTAGCCGACATAGTTTTAGTAAGTTATTTATTTATTGCTCAAATCAATATTTTTCAAAGCATACTGATTATTTTTTGTTGTGATTTTTTTCCTGTTATGGACGTCACATTTTAAACGAATAAGTTTTAAACAAAAAATACTGTTACTTCAATAAAGAATACTCATTTCAAATCATTCAGCGTTAAATGAATGCCGTCAGTTGAACAATCCGCCCCGACATTTGTGACGATACAATGTGATCGAAAATACATTTACAAATGAAAATATTGTGCTGACATAGTTCTTATATGTACATACTGTACATTATAGCAGCTTGCGATTCCATTGAATTGTCGTGTCATGAAATTATGTTGAATAACAATATATGGGAAAGTCGCCTGGCCAAAATTGGTCTTTAATTCGAAATTAATTGGATACAATGGGAACACAGGAACTGTTTTTAATATGAGTCTGGGTTGGAAGTTGGGCGAGACTCATTCAGTTTCCTCAAGCCTAAATTGTGGTGATATCGTAGTCGTCTTGCGTTCGCTGTTTAGAAGAAACGACGGAAGAAAAATTATATTTGACAAATTCAGCTTACCGTGCTATACACAATAAAAAACTTCTTGCTGTATGTTATGTATTAAATAGTCAATGAAACAAATGAACAACTTTTAATAATAAAACTTTGAAAAGATTAAAATTGTTATTAAACTAAAAAATCAATTGAAACATGTAATATTTAGATAACATTATATACAACAATACATGTTAGAAAGAGAGGGCAAAAGTAAGAGAGGGCGACTGACGATAATTTTCTTTTTGTTAAATTGCATTTTATTTCATTATTAAAAATTCTCTCTATGAAGAAAACTTTTATAAAAAAATTCTAACCTTATTAAACTTGGTGTATTACTTCTTGCATGTGTATAATCATATCTATATCGTAATATAAATTGCAATATCGTATCGGTTTTTCAAATGCATTACTCCTTTAGTTCCCAAGAATCATGATTGATGTATCGCCCGCGCTGCCGCTGAAAAGGGTTCCGCTTTGATGTCGTAATAAAACCCAGCGATCGTTTCGCTAATCGAAATACATTTAATCATAAAGGGGTAACCGAACCATTAGCTATTATTTTCGTAATAGTAGTGTTATATGAACAGCAGAGGTATAAAATTGGTGGTGTGAGCAAGCGTGTATTGGTAGCTACCACCCGCCTATCAGATATTCTACCACCAAAGATCAGTAGTGGAAAAGTGGCATGAAAGAGCCAGTTGTCTAAACAGAACAAAAAAGTATAGTTATAATGAAAAAAATGATGATAGTTTTTGTTGCAACTTTTATTCATTTATTCAATAACTTAATTTAATATGAAAAAGCCTGAAATACTACGGAAAAGTTAACAAAATATAAATTAAAATATGTCTTCTGGCTCATTCATAACATATCGGTATCGAAAGAGCGACTAACGGTTATGAAAGAGCCAGTCTGTTTTTATAAAGTATAATTGTGAGAATAATGGAAAATAATAATAATTACACAGTTAAAAAAAGCACTAAAGACCATTTGAAAACATTTTTTCAAAAGTTCTTTGTATTTTATTAAAACCTTTATTAGAAAATTTTTATTTTAGCAAAACAAAAGGAAAACCAAAACAAATAATTCTTGGTGGTAGGGCTTTGTGCAAGCCCGTCTGGGTAGGTACCACCCACTCATTAGTTATTCTACCGCCAAATAACAGTACTTAGTATTGTTGTGTTCCGGTTTAAAGGGTGAGTGAGCCAGTGTAACTACAGGCACAAGGGACATAACATCTTAGTTCCCAAGGTTGGTGGCACATTGACGATGTAAGGAATAGTTAATATTTCTTACAGCGTCATTGTCTATGGGTTATGGTGACCACTTACCATCACGTGGCCCATATGCTCGTCTGCCAACCTATACCATAAAACAAAAAAAAAAAATTAATGACTATAAATTAAAAAAACGTTATTACTATTATTTTATATTATTTACAAAATACTGTCTCTGTCAAGGCCCATTCAGCCGGCTCTGTCAAAACT
This sequence comes from Vanessa cardui, assembly GCF_905220365.1. Classification (NCBI taxonomy): domain Eukaryota; kingdom Metazoa; phylum Arthropoda; class Insecta; order Lepidoptera; family Nymphalidae; genus Vanessa; species Vanessa cardui. The sequence goes on from NC_061134.1 coordinate 14,393,991, forward strand.
TATTCTTTAAAAATATATATTCCGTAAAATAAAAACTGTATCCAAAAATTAGCCCCTTAGTTTTGACGCAGCTATAAGGTGAACTATGCACAAACTCAATCTATAATCCATTTACCTGTAGTTAATTATATTAAAATACCAAACTTTAAATTAAATGAAGTACAATACTTTCTTTTCAGTGCCAAAAACTTTTGACTCGATGTGCTGGCGTTTGTTGGTTGCAGTGGACTATCAAATGTTTGTGGGTGTCGAGAAATAAATACTGCAACTTGAAAATTAAATAACCAACCAATCCGTTGATAAACCACCAAAAATAATGCAAGTGGCAGTATTGTTGCGTTTCCGTTTGAAACGTAAACCGTTGCTACAGGCTCTACGGACATAACATCTGAGTTCCTAAGATTGCCGCCTTGGCGACGTGAGGAATGATGAATATTTCTTACAACTCCATTGTCTATGGGAGATAACCACTTTCTAGCAGATGGACCATTGAAATTGAAAATCTTTAAAGACCAATCAAAACATCCGTTTAAAACATTTACTTGTTATCTTACATTTTTGTTAAAGCCTTGTTGTCTCAAATGTTTCTGTATTTATTACAGTACAATACGAAACTAATTAAACAATAAACAATATAATTATTGTATATTGTACACATTTCATAGCAGCGCAACCGCAGGGTAACGGAAATGGGAAAGGTAATTAAAATTTCAAGCAACATTCTCGCAATTATTTAATTTGTAACCGGATCCAAGCCGCATGGAGTATGATTCCGAATTAATAATAACGCGAGCTGTACGAGTGCAACACGTTTCATTAAAACTTTTGTGAGTATATTTTTTTGTTGAATTATAGTACGACACAACTTAGATGTAGCATCGGCAAAACCGATTACTGCTGATTTATACAAACAATAGAAACAGCTATCACGCCATTCGACGCTATTCGTCGCTATAGATTCTCGCGTCAGTTCAACCCAAGAAAGCAAGTTCATGTAAATCGATGTGTCAAATTCACGAATATATTAGGTCATGTGATATTACAAGTTATTACGTTTGTGTAAAGATCAATTTCACATAAGAAATAAATATTGATAATTTCGGATAGCGTACTCAATTCGGATGTGATCGGTTTTACGAATTTTGCCGAAGCTACATCTAAGTTGTGTCGTACTATAACTGCGCAGTGTTTTGCTTTCCATTTATGAATCCGCAACGTCAGGTAATTAGACTCGTGTTCCGTATTTTCACTGCGTATGTATTAGAGTTGTTTTTGTAATTAAAACCCTGGCTTTAATATATAATTAAACCCATGGGTGCATGAATCGTGCTGGTATTATAAAAGGTTAAGTAGTACATAGTCCGTAAAATATAGCGCATAAAAGCGCTTCTTTTAAGGAGAGGAGTAGTAATTCTTCCCTTCGCTATGAGTTCCTGGATACACTCGTGGCAGAATTTAATATAATACATGCGGAATACATATTTTTTCTTCAACGCCGAGCACGAGATGAAAAAGAAGCTTAATATTACTTGCAGGGATTTGATATACACAAGCGTCTTTAAAAGCAATCATCTTCCATATTCCGTTGCCCATTTTAATTTGCAATTTAACATAGCAAATTGTGCAAAATGGTAGTCACTGTTTTGTGTCTAAAGTAAGTAGTAAAGTAACAGCCTGTAAATTTCCCACTGCTGGGATAAGGACCCCTCTTCCATTGAAGAGAGGGTTTGGAATATATTCCACCACGCTGTTCCAATGCGGGTTGGTGGAGTGCACATGTGGCAGAATTTCGCTGAAATTAGACACATGCAGGTTTCCTCACGATGTTTTCCTTCGCCGCCGAGCACGAGATGAATTATAAACACCAATTAAGCACATATATATTATGGTGGTGCTTGCCTGGGTTTAAACCCGCAATCATCGGTTAAGCTGCGCGCGTTCTAACCACTGGGCCATCTGAGCTCTTTGTGTCTCTTATAATCCATTTGAATTCGACCGGAAAGAGTTTAGACGTAGCACAAAAGTTTTCGATACTCTTCAGACGTTATATAATATGAAATGGAATATTAGTATAGTAACAATAGAAACTGCGATGTTTGTGGAACTAAGTCAATTTAGTTTCCAATATTTATTACAATGTTATTTAACGTATGAATCGTTGGAGCCGAGGCGCATACAGCTGTATCAATTACGAATGTAAAATCAATAAAAGTAATAACACCAATAGAATTATATCGGAGACCTAAATTGGCTCGGCTTTCAATTTACGTAAAGAAATGTGAAAATTATGTAACTTCAGACACAAGAGACATAACATCGTAGTTCCCAAGGTCATACCTTAAAATATATTAGAAAAAAATAATGGCAGATACTTGTCCGTCTGTCTCCTTCTCAGTCTTTCCTTACTTTTTTTTTAACTACATCAAATATCATTTATTCTTAAGACTTAAAATATTATGTTGTAGCTTAGGTACTGTTTTGGCTAGTTCTCATACACGACCCTGCAAGACTAGTACTATATTTGGAACCGAATTTGCACCTTGTATAGTTTAAGCTGAGATGGCCCAGTGTTAGAACGCGTGCATCATAACCGATGATTGTGGGTTCAAACCCAGGCACGCACCACTATATGTATATACATATGTGCTTGTGTTTATAATTCAACTCATGCTCGACCGTGATGGAAAACATCATGAGGAAACCTGCATGTGACAAATTTAAAAGAAATTCTGCCACATGTGTATTCCGCCAACCCGAATTGGAACAGCGTGGTGGAATATGTTCCAAACCCCCTCCTTAGTGGCAAAATAGGCCATAGTCCAGCAGTGGGAAATTTACAGGCTGTTATTTTACTTTACTTTAGTAGGGTTAGGGACCAAGAGGGATTTACTTAGCAAAAATAGCTGTGATAGATTAGTATAACCCACTAAAATTGCAACGACGGTCATTACCGGCGCAGATCGGATAGGCTGCACGATCGTGTCGATATAATGCATATTGATACGATACGCAGACTCCAGTGCTGTGCTCCTCTAGTTACTTGGAAAAGCTGATTGGTAACCGAATTGGTAACTCTCTACAGCAAACTCTGGATCTCAGTTGCAGCGGTCGGTGATCATCTTCATTGGAGACTAAACCGTAAGGGGTCATCGATCGGTACGGCACCGGCATAGAGAAGGCACCTGCCTGCTATCCACCCAGCCAAGTCAATATTGAGGTTCGGTTAATATTTGCATAGATAACGTAAGCGTCGGTGTGAAGTACCAAAGATTAATGTACCGCAGGCCGTAATGACAAACTACTTAGCGTAATGGTGCTTACACGAGTGACTTAAGCACACGCGAGTAGATCGTATCTATGAACCGCCGATGAAATTCCTGTTTCTTGAAGTATTTCAGTCGATTGTGAAGAACAAGAAATTACCAATTTAACTTAGTATTTTATACGTATAATTGAAAATAGCGGTAATTGTGTTTAGTTGTATATTAAAAACCTTCTTTGAAATTAGTGTTGGTGGCAAATTAAGGGACTTTTATTTATTGACTGATTTATTACTAAACGCCGCTGTCTCATTTTAGCAGTCCCACTATAAGCGTTGTATTGAAGCTCATTTCATCAGCTGCTCTAACAACAGTGGCTCTTGATTTTATTAATATAAATTAATCAAAATATAGTTACACTTTTCCTATTACATGTTGCCTTGTAATTAGTTAAAGGGCTGTAGATACTGTAATGGGCGAGCGATGCGACAGCGACGCGATAACGACGCAGTATCACATGTGAACGGATTGAGAAGTCTTTATTGTAAATTGAATCGCTTTCATTAATGAAGAAAGTGCAAATGAAACGAGTCTCCGGAGCTCGTCTAAGCGTTTCGACTGGTAATAGATATTAGCCGACTTCAAGGGTTTAATCGTTAAACTATAATAGATACACGTAGCTGCGCTTAAAGATATTTTACATGTTTCTTTGTTCTATTTATTATATTAATCTAACTTAAAGCAGTTATGCTTTAATGAAATGTTTAAGGAAAGCAAACGACGACATTGCTCTTATGAGAGCCATCTATAGCCATATCCAGCCTGTAGTCAGCTGGGCGATGTGGTCGCAACAGCGAGTCGAATGAGGAGAGCTGTTCCCTGGAGGTAACAAGAAGGCGAACCACAGTTATTTATAATCGTTCACAATGAAAAATATTTTTAAATATTTCAGCTAATGAATCTAAGAAACAATGTAAATAATAGTATTGATTAATAATAATTACACTGGAAATATATTCATGTAACTAAAATTAAACTACTAATATCAATCACTTTATCCTTCAAAAAGCAGTATACATTATAACCTAACCTAATGTATCATTATATGAGTTTGATTTTACGGACTCATCGGAGTCCATTAACTCCAAGATCTGTATCGTAATGTACCGCGAGGCGCGTTACGAACAAACGATCTAATGTACTCGCGTTCACGCTAAGCGCCGCTCGATAAACCGCTTCTACAGCTAACTTGTGGACGAGGTTTGTTATCAGAATTATTACTGAGGGAGGAAATGGGATGTAAGGGGGCGCAGGGATGTAAGGGGGCGCAAACTACACCTTAGTGCCCCAAGACAACCTCACCTGCCCGTGGTGCATCCTGCCGACCAGCCAACGAGGCTCTGGTGACCGACTGATGGTGGTATAACCATCAACATAATAGGCGTAGCTAAATACCACAGGCCGGTGACGGGCAGCAGCGTCACCGGTGCGAGAAGCTACGTCCTGCGATCGCCAACCCGCCTGCCCAGCGTGGCGATTATGGGCAATTCCTTTATGCAGCACACACGCAAGCCACGGCCCCCAGTTCCCGGCAGCCCCGCTATTCCTCGTCATGGTGGCGACGATGGTAACGACGAGACGGGGGGTGCTAATAATCACCGGGCTACGGGAGGCCACCACAACCGACTGACCCTTGCGACGTACAACGGACGCACGCTACGGCTTGACTCGCATCTAACGCAACTTGAGGTAGAACTTGGGAAAATTAGGTGGCACATATTAGGGCTATGTGAAGTCCGTAGAGAGGGAGAGGACACCGTAACCCTCGAATCGGGCCACCTAATGTACTTCCGAGAGGGAGACCAACAATCCCAAGGTGGCGTTGGGTTTCTGGTAAATAAGTCCCTAGCTGACAACGTTGTGGAAATCTCCAGTATGTCGAACAGGGTAGCGTACCTCATTATAAAGCTCACCGAGAGGTACAGCCTCAAGGTGGTGCAAGCGTACGCACCGACCTCGACACTCTCGGACGATGATGTGGAATAATTATTCGATGACATATCGAGGGCCCTCCTCTTCACCACGAAAACCCACTACAACGTTTGGGGAACTTTAACGCTAAAGTGGGAGTACAAAATTGCAGCGAATCGGTAGTAGGACCCCATGGATTTGGAAGCAGGAATCATAGGGGGCAAATGCTTGTCAACTTCCTCGAACGAGAGGGGCTCTTCTTAATGAACTCTTTCTTCAAGAAGCAGCCGCAAAGGAAGTGGACTTGGCAAAGCCCCGACACTATGACAAAAAATGATATCGACTTCATAATGACGGACAAGAGGCACATATTCAGAGACGTCTCAGTGATAAACAGGTTCAATATCGGTAGTGATCACCGACTTTTCCGAGGCTCTTTAATATCTATTTTAAGGCCGAGCGCGTCCGTCTCATGAAGTCCACGCTCCGACCAAAGCTGCTTTAAACCATTGCGGGATCTGAAACATTCCAGTCAATCCTGGAGAACCGATTCGCTGCCGTGGAAACCACAACTGACGTAAACCAGAACCTCGAAAATGTAGTTCGAATTCTCAGGGAAGAAGGCACAAGATATTGTGGCATGCAGCGTAAGGGCAGGAAGTCGAACCTTTCGGAAGAGACTTTGGGGCTCATGAAGAAACGACGTGAAAACCCACCTGTCACTTCGTCAGAGAAACGGCAATTAAACCAAGAGATCAGCAGGCGCGTACGGCACGACCTCCGGTACTACAATACTCTTGCAATCGCAAGAGCAATTAAGGAGAATCGGGGGTCTAAGGTGTTCGTACAATCTCTTGGAAGGAGCCACCTGGCGAAGTTGACCACAGCAAGGGGAGAAGTCGTTTCTTCCAAGCTGGCAGTACTTTCGGAAGTAGAGGACTTCTACGGCCGGTTATACGCATCGCATGCATCTCGACCTGATCCCGAAAATGAGGATTCTAGAGCTACATTAACACGCCATTTCTCCAAAGACCTGCCTGAAGTCAGCATTGGTGAAATCGAGAGTGCTCTTAAACAGCTTAAAAAATGGAAAAGCCCCTGGAGAGGACGGCATTACCACAGAGTTATTAAAAGCAGGAGGTAAACCGGTATTCAGGGAACTCCAGAAGCTTTTTAACTCTGTCCTCTTCGAAGGGAGAACTCCAGAGGCGTGGAGTAGGAGTGGGGTCGTCCTGTTCTTCAAAAAGGGAGACAAAACCCTGCTGAAGAACTATCGTCCCATATCCCTACTGAGCCACGCCTGCTGTTTTCAAGAGTGATCACGAACCGTCTTGAATTCCAACCCCCGGACCAGGCCGGGTTTCGGACCGGATACGCCACCATAGACCACATCCACACAGTGCGGCAGATTATACAGAAGTCCCAAGAGTATAATCGGCCCCTGTGTCTTGCATTCGTGGACTATGAGAAGGCCTTTGACACGGTTGAAATCTGGGCTGTTCTGGAGTCCCTGCAGCGTTGCCAAGTTGATTGGCGGTACATCCGAGTGATGAGATGTCCGTCCGAGTACAGAATCAGCAAACAAATCCCATACCATTGCATTGAGGAGTGAGACAAGGGGACGTTATTTCCCCCAAATTGTTCACTAATGCAATGGAGGATATGTTAAAGACGCTGAACTGGAAAGGACGTGGCATCAACATCAATGGCGAATACATCTCTCACTTGAGATTCGCAGACGACATCGTCATCGTGGCAGAAACGCTGCAGGACCTACAACAAATGCTGAACGAGCTGGCTGATTCTTATATGCGTATTGGCCTACGGATGAACTTGGGTAAAACCAAGGTCATGTTCAATGAACATGTTCTACCGGAACCGACTGCGATACACGGCACCGTCCTCGAAGTTGTTCAAAAATATGTCTACCTCGGGCAGACTTTGCGATTAGGTAGAAACAACCTTGAGGACGAGATGAATAGAAGAATTCGGCTGGGTTGGGCAGCGTTTGGGAAATTACGGCGGATCTTTACATCGTCAATCCCGCAGTGCCTTAAGACGAAAGTCTTTAACAAGTGCGTCCTACCCGTCATGACATACGGAACCGAAACGTGGACACTCACGACAAGGCTAGTCCACCAGTTTAAAGTCGCTCAGCGTGCTATGAAAAGGGCTATGCTCGGCGTTTCTCTGAGGGATCGCATCAGAAATGAGGTGATCCGTCAAAGAACCAAAGTCATCGACATAGCCCACCGGATTAGTAAGCTGAAGTGGCAGTGGGCTGGTCACATTTGTGGTAAAACCGACAACCGTTGGGGAAAACGTGTTCTAGAGTGGAGACCGCGTCTCGGCAAACGTAGTGTAGGACGTCCTCAGGCACGGTGGAGTGACGATATACGCAAGGCGGCAGGCAGAAGCTGGATACGAGTAGCCGGAGAAAGACCACAGTGGCGTGCGCTTGGAGAGGCCTATATCTAGCAGTGGACAAAAACGGGCTGATGATGTGATGATACAAAATTGTACAGCGACAACGAAGATCCGGTGGCGCAAGTGCAGGCGAATCAAAGTCAAATTTAAAAAAAAATATTCATTATGGAAGGGTTACACTTGCTTATTGGCGATCTAAAATCAACCATTAGTTGGGAAATTAACACCGGACCTGAGAATAACTGGCGAAAGTCAGGCGATTGCTTTTTAAATATTCAATGGTACTGACGATGTTCATTCATAGATTTCAGCCATGAAATTCAATTCAGTGGGCTTAGTGCTGCAACTGTCGCGCTTAATTGGGATAGCGCCCTATGTGCACGGCTCCGAATACCGAGTATCTCGAGCGATCGACATCTGTGGAAAAATAGTTTTGACATGCGCCAGTAAGAAAACATGATTTATTAAATCGAATTGTTCATTAACAAAGACTTGTTTTCAATTATTTTATTGAACGTAACTAGCACCGCCTGCTTTGACGGATTCAGTACGATCGGCTTAAACTAAAAAGTGAATATGGAGAGTTGAATCCAAACGACGTATCGGTATAGCATTGCGATGTGATGTGACGCTAGGCTCTGAGAGCTACAGTATTATTATTTCAACTCCTTTCACAAGCTTCACTATTTTCTGAAGTGGAAAATACGATATCTTTTCCTTGATTTCATCTATAGCGCCTAGTCATTGGATCAATGCGTTTACTGTAAATAACATTGCAGGTATAGTGTCGCCCGTTAGTGTGATTTATAACACATTTCATAAATTTGAACGTCTGGATCTGACCTTGGATATAACTCACGTCGCATCTCGCGTGCTGATTGCCTTAATAGTTCTCACGGGGACGTTCACCGCGGCGGGCAGAATAACGCGCATAAGTGAGATCCTGAAACAACTCGAGCAGGTAATCCTCACGCATCGTTGACCTGTAACGCAGACGTGTCTCGGTATCGTTTTTTGTATGAGTTTGTTTTGATTAAGATTACACATCATAAAGACATAATATAATTTGACGAGTGAAAATAAATGTTGTTAGATGTTTGGTGTATTTTCAGATCGACTTGAATGTTCGTCTTTGCTGCAAAACGTCGGTCAATCGGAGATTGTACTTCATAGGATGGACATTCGTGACAACGTCATTCCTCTTGCGGCTCTCACACGCGATAAACGTTATCGTCCTTGATCGTCACCGTACGTATCGAAATCTTAAATACGAGTATAGATGCAATAGAACAATTCAATTTCCAACGTGCTAGAGAGAGACAGCTTGTATTCTTTTTATCAGATTTATCTCCAAAATGCAATAATGTATAAGCCGTTATCAAGTGACGGCTTGGTGGAATATCTATAATATTGTTAAAGAACTCAAAATGAAATATCTGTGATTGAGATTTGGAATTAGAGAGACAATTTGGAGACGCAGAATTTTCACATTTTTTCACAGCCGTTTGTGTACAACATTGGTATTTCAACTAACGGAAATCTTTGTTTCTTTCTTCAAAATTTCAGATATTTTCTGGCCACTACTTAATCTATTCTTATACCAGATTGCAATACTTTTGGAAATGCAATTAATAACATTAGCTGCAAGAGTGCTGTTGACATTGGAGACGATCAACGTAAACTTGGAAGATCTAATCCCGAAGAAATATTCAATCTGTCAGTATCTGTTTGGTGACTTTATATATCCACCAATTTCAATACACTATGCATAATAAGTGATTTGAGTATAATTCGTTTAAAGTAAACATTATCGCACCGCTTATTCGCTTTTTAAATAATACTATTGGAGTATTCCGTGATTTGTCTAAAGCAGTTGATTGTGTGGAGCACAAGACGTTTCTTTATAAGCTCAAATACTATGGCATTAAAGGTAAAGCTCTTGATCTCATTGCTTAACACTTAAGTCAGAGACCAGATCTACGTTAAATATGGCTGTTCCATAAAGTTCATTTTTGGGTCCCTTTTTATTTCTAGTATATATAAATGATCTTCCTTTCTATGTTAAAGGTATTTGTGATATAGTGTTGTTTGCTGACGATACTTTATTAATTTTTAAGGTGGAAAGGAAAAAAAACTGAATATGACGATGTGAACGGTGAATTTTCACAGATACACCGATTGGTTTATAAAGTAAATCATCAAAAAAATAATCTTGTTAAAGGCAATTTCTTTTAGGCACACCGGACACAAAGCCCAGTATATCGAGAGTTGCGTGGGAAAATGTAAGCGACTTTAAAATAAATACTGTGAAATTTAACAAGAAATCAAATGAATGTCGCACCGGCGCCAAAAATAAATGTGATGTTGGTAAGATAATGCGTCAAACTGAAATAATTATATTTTTGACAATCATATGTTCAAGTAATTGTGAATAATGAATATCAGTTAGACCTTTTTAAGTTAACTAGTACATTGCGTTATTTAAATGATAGAATCACATTTTATGAATGTTTAATACGTATTGGCCAGCCTCTCATTATTCTACTCAGTATTGTTGTGTTCCGATTTGAAGGGTGAGTGATCCAATGTAACTGAAACATTGATGATGTAAGGAATGGTACCACAAAAAAATTATATCATGAGTCATATGTTGAGGCTATTCGTGGCAGTATTTTTGATGTGGCTTGTAAGCCGAATTTCAAATCTAACTAAGGTAATGTTGATTGCACAACTTGGTTCTCATCAGCGATATATCTTCTGTGATGGACCAGTAGTTAGAACACGTGAATTTGAACGATTATGGGCTTAAAGTTTAAACCCTATTAGAACCACATATTTTTAATTCTTCGTCTTGGATTTAATTTATTAGTGTTGTCAAAAGGAGTTGTTTTCCAGATTTATTAGATGCAAACGCTGCATTAACGATTCGTCAGTTGGCTTTGAATTATTTCGATATATGTGATATAGTGAGAGCGATCACGAACAAAGAAGGATTCCTGATAATTTTGATGTTTTTATATCATATGGTGCACTTGGAAAGTAGCTGTTATAAAGTTATACTTGGAATTTCAGGTTTTGAAGGTAATATTTCTATTTATATATTATGTGTGTGATCAAAGTGACTGCTGAAAGTCATCATATGACATTCTTAAAACATGTATCATACATGTTTTAAGATGTCAGGCCTTACATATATTGAATGTTGATTCGCTTCAAAGCCTCTGAGTTCCTACTGGTATTCAAGCCTTCTTATACGTCAGACATTCATGCGGAGCAGATAAAAATACTATTTATTGAGATTGTGTAGCACTGAACAAAAACTAGTTGATTTTGGTAGTATCGTTATACATATAGTATCGTCAACCCATTTTTAGAAATGGAATCGATCCACGAAGATTTAAAGATACTCTTAGTCACAGGATTCATATCATATTTATCTTTCTCCAAAAATTGCGTTCACAATATTCAATCTCATAGCATATTCAATTATTTTCCATTCATTACGTTGATAGTAGCTATATGTACCGTTTTGTATTCTTTTTCAGGTAAATATTACTTGCTTTTACCTGCCATCAGTCGTAGTATCATAGACGTAATCGCATTGATACTTTGTACGGAACCGTTTCATCAGACGCACGTGCAGGTATTCCAATTACATTTTCCAGTTTCATCAGGATTCCGTTAAGTTGTATGGCTATTTCATCACCATAATAAATTTGTATTAGTATTTTATGATATTTTTATTAGAGAAGGTAGTAAGTTTGTCTGTTTTTTAATGCAATGTTTATGTAAGAGTCGATAGTAGAGGTCAATTTATTTCATTTCTTTATACTATTTTTAAAACAGATGGATCGGACACACTTGACTATCAATTATCTAAAATGTCGAAGCCGTGAGAACGAGAAAGTCAGCAACGAGCTGGAGACGTTCCTGCGTCTGATGCTGCTGAACAAAACGACGTATTCGCCGCTGAGTTTGTGCACGTTGGCGAGGCCGCTGGTTGTTAAGGTTACAATTTTTTTTCTAATTAAATAAAACTTCATGAATGAACGGGCATTCATGAAGTGCGCAGGACCGTGGTATACGCGATATTACATTTTTGTCTTCCCTAGCTATATATTATCTTCGGCGTTTTCCCGATTCCGAATTGGAGCGTGGGGTTAAGCTAAACCAAATGCATCAACGCTACATATTGATTAGTGATTACATCGCTGTAGTACGCAAGCAGTCTCCGATAGTCGAAGAGGAAGAATTCGGAATTTTCAATCCATCTATCTATATTCTTTCTTTTATCATATATATAAAATAACTTGTCCTGACTGACAGGTTCATCATCACCCAGCGCAAACGATGAAAATTAGGGCCATGAAATTTGGTGAGCGGGATCGTTTTATTGAGTAAAAACCCATTACGGAGGGAATCTTGGAAGTTCTTTCCCGAAGAGGGTGAAAAAGGGGTTAAAAGTTTTTATGTTTTAAACATGATTAAAAATGAGTAGATACATGTTACATTTCAATGTTTTCACTCGTGATGTAATTTTTATTATATTTGATAGTCATTTATATTTACAGATCTTTGGCAGTCTCGTGACGTATCTTGTTATAATATTGACATACGGGCCTGAAATGAGTCAACCTACACTTGCAATTACTAACAAGAAAGCATTCGCTTAGTTATCACATGTACCTAAAGCAATATCATAAATTGACATTAAAAATAATGATTGTGATAAAACGTATCGCTCGCACAATTTTAATTCGTCGTATAAGCACTTTAAGTTGACGTGGACATTAAATGATTTGAGTGACGTTCTGATTTTGATTTCCCACCCTGATGTAAGCCTATGGATGTGATGTTTTATGTTTCAATAACCGTTTAATACTACAGCATTTCCTGGACTATACCAACTTTATATTGTAAATGTAAAATGAAGAGATTTTGTACAAGCAAACTTAAACTTCAGTAAAGTATAAAAACTGCTGTTTTTTGAGTAACACCTGACAACAATTCCTTAAACAAATTTCAAAATTAAATGACGCTTGCATTTGATTGTGTATTAAGTTCTGGTTATAATTATGCGAAAGTGGTATTATATACATACATATAATGTAAATTTATGTTCTGAGTATAACGGGAAAAATCGTACATAGCGAATAAAATTTGAGTATTTAATTTCAGCAAACGCTTATCAGTTGTAGTCGTGTTAGAATGTGTGTATGCATGTGTGTTTTTGTGCATCATAGATAAATCCTTATAGCCGCGGACAGTTATTGTTTGTATGTTTGAGTGTGAAATGGAAACAACTTTACAACGAATGGAGGCAAAATATGTTAGTTATACACTAAATTAATAAAATCTATATAATCGATGAACTTACACGCTGTATAAATTGCTGTATCATAAGTGAAAGTTTCCCCACGTCTCTCAAATTAGACAAGATGACTCCTATCCACAAATCTGAATCAAAATCAGATTCTAGTAACCATCGTCCTATCTTTGTGTTAAAAGTAATATCCAAATTTTTTTAGAAAATTATTTTTAATCGACTTGAAACCTATCTTAATTTTATTAGTTTTTTGTTTCCGAAACAGTATACATATAAGCAGACTTTGGACCAATGTCTAATACTTTATCTGCCACCGTCGATCTCGTAACTAAAATAAAAAATAATATAGACGATAAGAAGTATTTAACACGAATTGCTCTTGGTATTATTATAGACTTGAAAAGAGCGTTAGATACACTGAGCCATGAAATACTATTAAACAAACAAAAGGACATATTAATTACTTATAAAGCTTATCAAATTTTTGAATATTACCGAACTAATCACCAATAGTAGTGAACACCAAAGCTGTCAAAAATTAATAACCTACGGCGTTCCTGACGCCACGCTGCAACCGCAGCAACAGCAGCAGTCGCCGCAGGAGACGGAGCTGGCTCGCCTGATCCGTCAGGATATGGCGAGCTTTAGCGCTCGTTTCTCGGTGCTCGAGGGGAGGAGTTTACGTCCCCCCTTCCTGCAGACCAGCGCAGCGCACTGGCGCCGACATATGCGGCTAAAGCCGCAGCGCCCCGTGCCACCCAACCTGCACAAGCGTCTGCTGCTGTCAAAAAAGGGAAGGGGAAGGCGGCCAAAAAGGCAGGTGCGACCCAACCCGCTGCACCCCGTGCCACCCAACCCGATGGACGAGACAGACCGGCGTCGCGCAACCCCCCGTCAAGATCCAAGGCGGAGTGGACGGTTGCGGGCGACGCAAAGAGGCCCAGAAGAAAAAGGAGGAGGGAGTCGCGGCGGCCAAGCACCGGCCTGCAAGGCTCAGGACTCCCCGCTCGACTGCAGTGGCTCTAACCCTGCTGCCCGGAGCAGAGGAGCGAGGCCTCTCCTATGCGGGCATCTTGGCCAAAGCCAAAGCCGAGATCTCGCTCAGCGATCTCGGCATAACGGGCCTCCGGTGCAAAACGACTGCCACCGGAGGCCAACTCCTGGAGGTCTCGGGGGCCACCAGTGGTCCCAAAGCTGACGCCCTAGCGGAAAAGCCCAGGGGCGTCACTGGGGTCGGACGACGTCCGAGTGTCCAGGCCCACCAAATGCGCGGTTTTGCGCATTTCGGGCCTGGATGACTCTGCGACGACAGAGGAGGTCGTCGCCGCCGTCTCCAAGAACGGAGGATGCCCGCCTGATCAGGTCAAGGCGGGCACGATACGGTGGGGGGTCTCCGGACTAGGGACCACCCATGTGATCTGTCCCGGGGAGCGGCGGCCAGGAAGCTAAGGGACAGCAGACTCCTAGTGGGGTGGGTCTTGGCGCAGGACGCGCTCTTACCACCGAGGCCTTTCCGGTGCTACCGGTGTCTGGACTCTGGAGGGTGTCACGGGGTCACGGTGCACCGCTGAGGTAGACCGCAGTCAACTCTGCTACCGCTGCGGTCAGCCCGGTCACAAGGCTGGCACCTGCTCTGCCAAGACGCCGCACTGCGTTATATGTGCGGCGTCTGGAAAGCCAGCCGACCACCGGATCGGGTCGAAGCCACAACCATTGCGAAGACACAGCTGGCTCATCCGCCTAAGCAGTCCAAGAACATAAAGAAGAAGGCAACCAGCTCCTCGCAGCCGGTTCGACCACCGGCTGCGGCACAAGAGCGCAGTGGTCGATCGATGTGGCCGCCGTCGCCGAGACGTACTTCGTGCCACCCAGGGATGACTGGGTGTGCGACGATAACCGCTCGGTGGCGTTGATCCGGAGGTCCGCCGCCGACACGCTTCCCTTCGAGACTGTCACTCGAGGGCGGGGCTATGTCGCGGCAGTCTGGGGTGACATCATGGTCGTTTTGGTATATTTCGCCCCCAGCCTTTCTCTAGCCGATCTTGAGAGTGTCACCCTGGAATTGGGCACGATAGTCCGTCGTGGCTGTCCTCGCCCCGTGATCGTCTCGGGGGACTTTAAAGCCATGTCTACGGCTTGGGGTTCCCCCTCTACGGACGCGCGGGGTGAGCTAGTGGAGGAGTGGGCGGTCTAGCTGGGCCCGCTTCTCCTGAATCGGGGTTCGGTGCAGACGTGCGTGCGGCAGCGGGGTGGGTCTATAGTGGACCTCACGTTCGCTAGCCCCGCTCTCGCGCGCAATGTCCTCGACTGGCACGTCGTCGAGGACGTCGAGACGCTATCCGACCATAGATACATTCGGTTTAGCGTCTCTGCCCGAACCTCGATTCGGCCGATTCAAGCGGCAGGTCGGCACGGAGACGGTCCGCGATGGGCGCTGAAGCGGCTGGACAGGGAGGCTCTCCTGGAGGCCTCGATCGTCAAGGCCTGGCTGGATTCGCCAGACAGGCCTGCCGACATCGACGAGGAGGCGGAGTGGTTCCGGGAGAGCATGTCGCACATCAGCGACGATAGCATGCCCCGAGTCCGGTCGTTGCCAGCCAGGCCGAGTGTACTGGCGGGCGCAGTCGATTGCGCAGTTGCGCAACGCGTGCACACAGGTGCGACGCCAGTACGCGAGGTGCCGACGATGGAGGAGACGCCGCCGCTCCTTTACAGCGGCGGCCGAAGAAGCACAGAAGAGTGAAGAGGCGGAACTGTACGCTAGCTACAGGGAGGCGAAGAGCGCACTCCAGTTGGCCATCTTCCGAGCCAAAGCCCAGGCGAACGACGAGATGGTGGAGACTCTGGACCTAGATCCGTGGGGACGCCCCTACCTGATGGTGAGGGGCAAATTGCGCCAGTCGTCTCCCCCGCTGTCCCGGTGTCTCCAGCCGCAGCTGCTGGAGGAAGTGATCGGTGCTCTGTTTCCGTCTAGAACGGAGCACACACCACCGGCTATGGTTCCGCCTCAAAGTGACGCGGAAGAGACTCTCAGGGCTACTGAGCGCATGCCTGCAGCGAGGCCAGTTTCAAGATCTCAAGATTTTTTGCAACTTTAACTTGTTCTAGCGATTCATTGCCTATTTTAATCTGTGGATTATGTTCCTTAATACATTCCATTTGATATTTGGTGCCCAGTATAATATAGTTTGATTTATTCGCATTAAGAACCAAATTGTTTTCTTCAGACCATTTAGATTTTCCAAATCATTATTTATGGAATTTACTGAATTTGATGTATTTTTTGGATCAAAATGTAAATAAACCTGCGTATCATCGGCATATTGATGCATCTTACAGTATTGTATCTCGCTACTTAAATCTGCTGTATATATAATAAAAAGGATTGGGCTTAAACTTGATCCCTGGGGTGTTCCACGCGTGTTATATTTAATGTGCGAAATCAGCGGTTCTTTTTGTTCTCCATTTATAAAAACATACTGTTTTCTATCCTTTAAGAAAGACTTAAACCATTTACAGGCATTATGAGATATTCCGTAGTAGTATAGTTTTGCTAGCATAAGTTCTATATTTATACAATCGAAAGCTCTTGAAAAATCTAGTAAAACGAGTATACTTCCATTGCCATTGTCTGAAGCCGATAAAATATCATCTGTTACTGCTGTTAACGCAGTGGCAGTTCCGTGCGCCTTTCTAAATCCAGATTGATATTCTGGGAGTATATTATGTGTTTCTAAATAGCTGGTTAATTGTATACAGACTATCTTTTCTATTATTTTTGCCATAGCTGGGAGAATACTAATGGGTCTTAAGTCTTTATAATCTTCCACTGATGTGATCTTTGGTAAAGGTATTACTTTCGCTATTTTCCATGAATCTGGGAACGTGTGAGTTTTGATAGACTGATTAATAATATAGGTAATGATCTCAAGTGTTACAGGTAGTGTTAATTTTATCATAGTTATTGAAATGTCATCGTGACCTATTGCATTTGAAGAGATTTTGTTAATTATATTAAGTACTTGTTCTTGCGAGCATTCTTTTATGGAAAATTCGGTGTTTGAGACTCGATTGGTTGTAAATTTATCTAATGTCTTTGCATTTGTTTTTTCATTGCCTGGCAATGTCATAAAAAAAATCATTAATTTTATCAGGTTCTTGCAAATGAGGTGGTATATATTGTCTTTGCCCAAGGGGGATATTTTCTTAAAATGTTGCCACATTAAATTTGGCCTATTAGCATTTTTATTTACATAGAATGTTATATAAGCTTTTTGTTCCCTTTTTATACTCGCATTGGTAAAATTTTTAAGCATTTTATAATATGACCAACTTACATCACTTTTACTACTATGGGCTTTTTTTAACGCTTCGTCTCGTTTTTCCATCATAATTCGAATTACATCTGTTATCCATGGACGAGGATTGTTTTTTAGTTTAATGACTTTAACAGGAGCGTGTCTATCAAATAGATTTAGTACTTAACAGTTGAACTTAGCTATCATATCGTTAATGTTTTCTAATTCCCTAATTTTATTCCATGAAATAGTTCTCAAGTCTTCTCTAAATTCTTCCTCATTTATATAATTAAGACACCTTTTCGTGATAAATTTTCCCCCATCTTTTTGTTTTTTTATATCAAAGTCTGCTAATATTAACGCATGATCACTTAAGCAAGCAAGCAATTTATTTAAACACTCCCTCAGGAGTGTTTAAATAAATAAATATTCGGCAACGCCTGTCAAATAATGCACGTGGCCGGTATTGTAAGACGACTGGAATTGAACGAAAAATATGATTAAATATCATTCTAAAAACCACTAATGTGCCTCGATTAAGCAAATATAAATTGTTTTACTTACGGTTTAGTAGCCTAAACCTCTTAAATATATAAAATAATGAGTTGAAGACGTAGGTAACCCTCCGCTTATGTATGTATATAATTCGTGTATAATCTGAAACGAATGCAAAACCAATATACGAAATGTAGAAACAACATACACACATCAACATTGTCTAGGGATATTTTGAATTTACTCAATTATTTCAAAATTTATTAAAGATAACATGCAACATGTTTATAATTTTATAAAGCCCATTTATCTGACTATACTCCAGAATAAAAAATAAACCATATTATTTTGCGTAAACAATTTTATCCTTAAATAAAGAAAAAACGTAAAATAATGGTAAAACTAACAATTAATGTTTGTCTCAAGAAAATGTGAAAAATGTAGAAAAGTTATTGTTTTTAACAGTCGTATGAAAAATCAGTAGTCTGTAAAACTATCCAGGACATTTATAACGTCCTGCAACAATTTTTCATACTTTGGATTAAGTTATCCAAGTCTTGCTGCGGTATATTGTCCCAGGTCCGACGAAGATGCAAAAAAGTGGCTCATCCGTCGCAATATTTGCAGGAAAATTCCTCAAAGCCCTACTTTGGAGTATGGCCCACGCGTGCTCTATGGGGTTTAGGTCAGGTGATTGAGCGGGACAGCCTTAGACCGATACGTCTTGTTCCTACAACCATCTCGTCACCACTCCCGCTGTGTGCGGACGGGTGCTATCGTGCATGAGCGTGAATTCTTGGCCCATTTTTAGTCTATGGGGCTAAATTATTGGCACAAGCATCTCGTTACGGCATTTTTTGGCCGCCATGGTGTTTTTGATCCAAACGAGGTCTGTTCTTCCACCAAGATAAATTCTCGCCCAAACCGTAATTATGCCGCCGTGGTATGAATGGACTTTCTGAAGATTTTGCAGACGGCTATCATGACCAGGGAATCGCCAAACACGTACGCTACGTGTATCGGGATGGAAACCGAACCGGGACTCATCGGTAAACAGCACTACAGACCACTGGTTATCATCCGAGAGCAAATTTACAAGAAACCACTCTAGTCGTCGTCCACGATTTTCTCGGCGTAGTGCTGGAGTACGAAACGGTCTGCGAGCATGAAGGTTAGCTTCATGCAGCCTTCTCCTTACAGTTTGGTCACTCATAAGCAACTGGTCCTCTGGCTGAAGCCTCTGAACCAATTGAAGTGCCGTAACATTTGGTTCTCTTTTCGCGGCAACTTGCAAATATCGGTCTTGTCGTTGATTGGTTATGCGCTTCCCACCTGGATATCATTCAGTCACTTCACCAGTAGCACGGTAGCGTGACCTAGATATGACGTTTTGTCTTGTTCCAATCTCCCCAGCAATTCTCTGTTGAGTAGCCCCAGCTTGGAGCATGCCTCCTGCCCTTAGCATTTCTTCTCTCGTTAAATGGTGCCGCTGCATGATGCACACAATAGGTTTAACTCGAAATTAATCGATAACATGTTATAAAACTTAAATTGGACACAAAAAAATATCTTAATATGACGGTAGGTAAACGAAACCTTCGGCCATCGCTACCATTATGTCGCGTAAAAATTTTATTTTTATTTATTTTTTTCAAATTCAAATTTAGAATCGTCCAAGAAGGTTTACAAAATAGTCTTACATCAAAAGATTTTAAAACCGGATATGATTTTTTGAGTTTAAGAATTTTATACAAAATATCCCTAGACGGTGTTGATGTGTATATTATATTCCAATATTCCGGAATATTCGCTGAATATACTCACGATTAAAAAAGAATATATCGTTTCAAAATACACAAGTGTCGGTATGCGACCGGCGCCTGCACAACGATAGAATGACGACGCAGGAAACGCAGTGTTGCCGTTCCACGAAATTGACAGATAATAAAGACAACGACGGTTACGGTTCAAATTAAGTTTTGTTATTAAACCGATAAATGTTTATAAAAATAAATACTATAATTTTAGTAGAAATAAATTATAGAAATAATAAAATTTTTAGGGTTACAACATTAATCAGTTGTGTGATATGGAGCTAGAGGACGGCCAAATTTTTACCTATGCAGATGACACTGCCATCGTATTCGTGACAGACACTTGGTCTTCTTTAAAGAAAACAGCGGAATTAGGACTTAAAAAAGTTGCAAAGTGGCTAAATGAAAACTTATTGACTTTGAATATCTCCAAAACGAATTACGTTTGCTTTACGAAAGTTAGCAGCGCTCAACCGAAATCCGATTTTATGATAAAAATACATAAATGCCCTGACGACCTCGAGTCTGATTGTGACTGTCCTCAAATAAATAAAGTTGCTAGTGTAAAATACCTTGGTGTTATGGTTGACCAAAGATTATCTTGGTATTCGCAACTGGAACTGATGATAACTAGGGTTAGAAAGTTTATCTGGATTTTTAAATCTCAAAGCAAAGCCCTTACTAAATAAAGTGTACATAGCTTTAGTACAATCGATCTTGAGCTACTGCATTCCTGTTTGGGGTGGAGCAGCTAAGACTAGATTCCTTGAACTGGAAAGAGCTCAAAGATGTTTGATAAGGGTGATGTACAGCAAACCATATAGATTCCCTACCACTGCACTGTACGAGATAAGTGGTCTACTTACGGTTTAAGAAAACTTTATATAATAGCAAGAGTATTAAGGCTTTATAAAAGCTTGAAATATTTACCTCCATTAACAAATAAACGCAGGAAGTACACAGTGCCATATAATGAATCTATCAAAAGTAAATTTGCCTCAAGACAATACTCAAGACAATCTATTTATTTGTTTCATAAAATAAACCAGGAAGTGGACATATATTCCCGTACATACTATGATTGCAAAAAAGCCTTAACAGACTGGCTGTTAAAACGTAACTATAAAGAAATAGAATCCCTGCTTGAATACATCACCTAACAAACTGTTGGAAATAAACAAGGCAAACACAAACACACGCATTCATACAGTCCCTTATACACACACAACACACACACACACACACACACACACACACACACACACACACACACACACACACAAACAGACAAACACTGCTCACAACATGCATAAGCCAACACACTCACAAAAACACATGCTTAAGTCTTACGCTTCAGATACTCTCACATCCTCACGCCACACATACCCTCAAACATATTAATACTATTATAATAATACACATTTTAGATAAAATTAGTTATTGTATTACCGTGATTGTCATTATTTAAGTTTTAGTATGAGAAAATTATTATGTAAAGTGTAGTATATTTTGTAACTGCTGTCTCGTAGTACTTACCGCTGATTGCATAAGGGAAGAGCGGGGCCTCCTACTACAGGTATTGATATACTTAAAAGGGGGTACCCAACGATGTATAAACAAGTGTACTACTTTGAATGAAATAAATTATTTTTATTATTTATTATTTATTATAGTGTTGGTAAAGGGACTTTTATCTATTGACTGATTTATTACTCAACGGCGCTGTCACATTTGAGCAGTCCCACTATAAGCGTTGTATTGAAGCTCATTTCATCAGCTGCTCCAACAACAGTGGGTCTTTACTCTATTAATATAAATTAATCGAAATACAGTTACACTTTTCCTATTAAGTGTTGTCTTGTAATTAGTTAAAGGACTGTAGACACTGTAATGGGCGAGCGATGCGACAGCGACGCGATAACGACGCAGTATCACATGTGAACGGATTGAGAAGTCTTTATTGTAAATTGAATCGCTTTAATTAATGAAGAAAGTGCAAATGAAACGAGTCTCCGGAGCTTGTCTAAGCGTTACGACTGGTAATAGATATTATCCGACTTCAAGGGTGTAATCGTTAAACTATAATAGACACACTTAGCTGTGTTTAAAGTTATTCTACATTGTCATTTGTTCTATTTACTATATTAATCAAATAAAAACCACTTATGCTGTAATGTAATGTTTAAGGAAAGCGAACGACGACGTTTCTCTTATTAGAGCCATCTGTATCCATATCCACAGCCTGTAGTCAGCTGGGCGATGTGGTCGCAACAGCAATTCGAATGAGGAGAGCTGTTCCCTGGAGGTAACAATACGGCGAACCACAGTTATTTATAGTCATTCATAATGAAAAATATTTTTTAAATATTTCATCTAAAGAATCTAAGAAACAATGTAAATAAAAGTATTGATTAATAATAATTACATTGGAAATATATTCATGTAACTAAAATTAAACTACTAATATCAATCACTTTATCCTTCAAAAAGCAGTATACATTATAACCTAACCTAATGTATCATTATATGAGTTTGATTTTACGGACTCATCGGAGTCCATTAACTCCAAGATCTGTATCGTAATGTACCGCGAGGCGCGTTACGAACAAACGATCTAATGTACTCGCGTTCACGCTAAGCGCCGCTCGATAAACCGCTTCTACAGCTAACTTGTGGACGAGGTTTGTTATCATTATTACTAATATGCTTAGATTATTAAATAGACTTAATAATAATAAGTAAAGAAAGATCACCACAAGTTTTACTGCAGTCCATTACAAATGCTGTCTATTTATAAATTACTTCATTTCTATACTCGTTTTTAAACACTTCTCCCTTAAGATCTTTCAACTCGTTTTATTGTAACTGATACATGTTTTCTTAACTATAATGTAGCAATAAACAGATAGCAAAAGAGCGAGACAGAGATATCTTAGAAACGATACAAAACTGTACAGCGACAACGAACATCCGCTGGCGCAAGTGCAGGCGAATCAAAATCAAAGTTGAAAATGTTTATTCAATGTTTAAGCAAGAGTAACCATTCCATGGTTACTCTTGCTTATTGACGATCTAAAATCTACCATTAGTTCGGAAATTAACACCGGACCTGAGAATAACTGGAGAAAGTCAGGCGATTGCTTTTTAAATATTCAATGGTACTGACGATGTTCATTCATAGATTTCAGCCATGAAATTTAATTCAATGGGCTTAGTGCTGCAACTGTCGCGCTTAATTGGGATAGCGCCCTTTGTGCACGGCTCCGAATACCGAGTATCTCGAGCGATCGACATTTGTGGAAAAATAGTTTTGACATGCGCCAGTAAGAAAACATCATTTATTAAATCGAATTGTTCATTAACAAAGACTTGTTTTCAATTATTTTATTGAACGTAACTAGCACCGCCTGCTTTGACGGATTCAGTACGATCGGCTAAAACCAAAAAGTGAATATGGAAAGTTGAAACCAAACGACGTATCGGTATAGCATTGCGATGTGATGTAACGCTAGGCTCTGAGAGCTACAGTATTATCATTTCAACTCCTTTCACAAGCTTCACTATTTTCTGAAGTGGAAAATACGATATATTTTCCTTGATTTCATCTAACGCCTCGTCATTTGCATCAATGCGTTTACTGTAAATAATATTGCAGGTATAGTGTCGCCCGTTAGTGTGATTTATAACACATTTCATAAATTTGAACGTCTGGATCTGACCTTGGATATAACTCACGTCGCATCTCGCGTGCTGATTGCCTTAATAGTTCTCACGGGGACGTTCACCGCGGCGGACAGAATAACGCGCATAAGTGAGATCCTGATACAACTCGAGAAGGTAATCCTCACGCATCGTTGAGCTGTAACGCAGACGTGTCTCGGTATCGTTTCTTTTGTATGAGTTATGTGCAAAGTACTTTATTATAAATATTGATTAACATTGATTTCATTACACATCATAAAGACAAAATATAAATGTATGTGTGCGAAATAAAATCGTATTAGATGTTTGGTATTTTTTCAGATCGACTTAAATGTTCGTCTTCGCCGCAAAACGTCGGTCAATCCGAGATTGTACTTCATAGGATGGACATTCGTGACAACGTCATTCCTCTTGCGGCTCTCACACGCGATAAACTTTATCGTCCTTGATCGTCACCGTACGTATCGAAATCTTAAATACGAGTTTAGATGCAATAGAACAATTCAATTTCCAACGTGCTAGAGAGAGACAGCTTGTATTCTTTTTATCAGATTTATCTCCAAAATGCAATCCCGTGTAAGCCTTTATCAAGTGACGGCTTGGTGGAATATCAATAATATTGTTAAAGAACTTAAAATGAAATATCTGTGATTGAGATTTGGAATTAGAGAGACAATTTGGAGACGCAGAATTTTCACATTTTTTCACAGCCGTTTGTGTACAACATTGGTATTTCAACTAACTGAAATCCTTGTTTCTTTCTTCAAAATTTCAGATTTTTTATGGCCACTACTTAGTATATTCTTATACCAGATTTTAATACTTTTGGAAATGCAATTAATAACATTAGCTGCAAGAGTGCTGTTGACATTGGAGACAATCAACGTAAACTTGGAAGATCTGATCCCGGCGAAATATTCAATCTGTCAGTATCTGTTTGGGGAATTTATATATCCACCAATTTCATTACACTATGCATAATAAGTGATTTGAGTATAATTCGTTTAAAGTAAACATTATCGCACCGCTTATTCGCTTTTTACAGAATACTATTGGAGTATTCTGTGATTTGTCTAAAGCAGTTGATTGTGTGGAGCAAAAGACGTTTCTTTATAAGCTCAAATACTATGGCATTAAAGGTAAAGCTCTTGATCTCATTGCTTCACACTTAAGTCAGAGACCAGATCTACGTTAAATATGGCTGTTCCATAAGGTTCAATTTTGGGTCCCTTTTTATTTCTAGTATATATAAATGATCTTCCTTTCTATGTTAAAGGTATTTGTGATATTGTGTTGTTTGCTGACGATACTTTATTAATTTTTATGGTGGAAAGGAAAAAAAACTGAGTATGACGATGTGAACGGTGAATTTTCACAGATACACGATTGGTTTATAAAGTAAGTCATCAAAAAAATACTCTCCTTAAAGGCAATTTCTTCTAGGCACGCCGGACCCAAAGCCCAGTATACCGAGAGTTGCGTGGGAAAATGTAAGCGACTTTAAAATAAATACTGTGAAATTTAACAAGAAATCAAATGAATGTCGCACCGGCGCCAAAGATAAATGTGATGTTGGTAAGATAATGCGTCAAACTGAAATAATTATATTTATGACAATGATATGTTCAAGTAATTATGAATAGTGAATAGCAATTAGACCTTTTTAAGTTAACTAGTACATTGCGTTATTTAAATGATAGAATTACATTTTATGAATGTTTAATACGTACTGGGTAGGCACCAGTCACTCATCATTCTACTCAGTATTGTTGTGTTCCGATTTGAAGGGTGAGTGATCCAATGTAACTGAAACATTGATGATGTAAGGAATGGTACCACAAAAAAATTATATCATGAGTCATATGTTGAGGCTATTCGTGGCAGTATTTTTGATGTGGCTTGTAAGCCGAATTTCAAATCTAACTAAGGTAATGTTGATTGCACAACTTGGTTCTCATCAGCGATATATCTTCTGTGATGGACCAGTAGTTAGAACACGTGAATTTGAATGATTATGGGCTTAAAGTTTAAATCCTATTAGAACCACATATTAAATTTTAATTCTTCGTCTTGGATTTAATTTATTAGTGTTGTCAAAAGGAGTTGTTTTCCAGATTTATTAGATGCAAACGCTGCATTAACGATTCGTCAGTTGGCTTTGAATTATTTCGATATATGTGATATAGTGAGAGCGATCACGAACAAAGAAGGATTCCTGATAATTTTGATGTTTTTATATCATATGGTGCACTTGGAAAGTAGCTGTTATAAAGTTATACTTGGAATTTCAGGTTTTGAAGGTAATATTTCTATTTATATATTATATGTGTGATCAAAGTGACTGCTGAAAGTCATCATATGACATTCTTAAAACATGTATCACACATGTTTTAAGAAGTCAGGCCTTAGATATATTGAATGTTGATTCGCTTCAAAGCCTGTGAGTTCCTACTGGTATTCAAGCCTTCTTATACGTCGGACATTCATGCAGAGCAGATAAAAATACTATTTATTGAGATTGTATAGCACTGAACAAAAACTAGTTGATTTTGATAGTATCGTTATATATATAGTATCGACAAGCCATTTTTAGAAATGGGATCGATCCACGAAGGTTTAAAGATACTCTTAGTCACAGGATTCATATAATATTTATCTTTCTCCAAAAATTGCGTTAACAATGTTCAATCTCATAGCATATTCAATTATTTTCCATTGATTCCGTTGATAGCTACATGTACCGTTTTGTATAATTTTTCAGGTAAATATTACTTGCTTTTACCTGCCATCAGTCGTAGTATCATAGACGTTATCGCATTGATATTTTGTACGGAACCGTTTCATCAGACGCACGTGCAGGTATTCCAACTACATTTTCCAGTTTCATCAGGATTCCGTTAAGTTGTATGGCTATTTCATCACCATAATAAATTTGTATTAGTATTTTATGTTATTTTTATTAGAGAAGGTAGTAAGTTTGTTTGTTTTTTAATGCAATGTTTATGTAAGAGTCGATAGTAGTGGTCAATTTATTTCATTTCTTTATACTATTTTTAAAACAGATGGATCGGACACACTTGACTATCAATTATCTAAAATGTCGAAGCCGTGAGAACGAGGAAGTCAGCAACGAGCTGGAGACGTTCCTGCGTCTGATGCTGCTGAACAAAACGACGTATTCGCCGCTGAGTTTGTGCACTTTGGCAAGGCCGCTAGTTGTTAAGGTTACAATTTTTTTTCTAAATAAAACTTCATGAATGAACGGGCATTCATGAAGTGCGCAGGCCGTGGTATACGCGATATTACATTTTTGTCTTCCCTAGCTAAATCTTCGGCGTTTTCCCGATTCCAAATTGGAGCGTGGGGTTAAGCTAAACCAAATGCATCAACGCTACATATTGATTAGTGATTACATCGCTGTAGTACGCAAGCAGTCTCCGATAGTCGAAGAGGAAGAATTCGGAATTTTCAATCCATCTATCTATATTCTTTCTTTTATCATATATATAAAATAACTTGTCCTGACTGACAGATTCATCATCACCCAGCGCAAACGATGAAAATTAGGGCCATGAAATTTGGTGAGCGGGATCGTTTTATTGAGTAAATATCCACTACGGAGGGAATCTTTTAAATTATTACCGTAAGAAAAAGGGGTTAAAAGTTTTTTTTGTTATTTCGTCATTTTCATGCTAGAAACATGATTACGATGATGATATTTTCACTCGCGATGATATTTTTATTATATTTGATAGTCATTTATATTTACAGATCTTTGGCAGTCTCGTGACGTATCTTGTTATAATATTGACATACGGGCCTGAAATGAGTCAACCTACACTTGCAATTACTAACAAGAAAGCATTCGCTTAGTTATCACATGTACCTAAAGCAATATCATAAATTGACATTAAAAATAATGATTGTGATAAAACGTATCGCTCGCACAATTTTAATTCGTCGTATAAGCACTTTAAGTTGACGTGGACATTAAATGATTTGAGTGACGTTCTGATTTTGATTTCCCACCCTGATGTAAGCCTATGGATGTGATGTTTTATGTTTCAATAACCGTTTAATACTACAGCATTTCCTGGACTATACCAACTTTATATTGTAAATGTAAAATGAAGAGATTTTGTACAAGCAAACTTAAACTTCAGTAAAGTATAAAAACTGCTGTTTTTTGAGTAACACCTGACAACAATTCCTTAAACAAATTTCAAAATTAAATGACGCTTGCATTAGATTGTGTATTAAGTTCTGGTTATAATTATGGGAAAGTGGTATTATATACATATAATATAAATGTATGTACTGAACATAATGGGAAAAATGATACATAGCGAATAAAATTTGAGTTTTTAGTTTCAGCAAACGCTTATCAGTTGTAGTCGTGTTAGAATGTGTGTATGTGCATGTGTGTTTTTGTGCATCATAGATAAATCCTTATAGCCCCGGACAGTTATTGTTTGTATGTTTGTGTGTGAAATGGAAACAACTTTACAACGAATGGAGGCACAATATGTTAGTTATACACTAAATTAATAAAATCTATATAATCGATGAACTTACACGCTGTATAAATTGCTGTATCATAAGTGAAAGCTTCCCCACGTCTCTCAAAATAGACAAGATGACTCCTATCCACAAATCTGAATCAAAATCAGATCCTAGTAACCATCGTCCTATCTTTGTGTTAAAAGTAATATCCAAATTTTTTTAGAAAATTATTTTTAATCGACTTGAAACCTATCTTAATTCTATTAGTTTTTAACATTAATAATTTCAAGCACGACCTCAGTAATATAAATTGGGATAGTGTTTTTGCTGCTACCACGGTAGATTCTAAGCTTAGCATCTTTAATTCTTTACTCATTGAGCTTTTTGATATTCATGCGCCATTGAGACCTATTAAACTTAAGCATCTACCAGCTCCATGGCTGACGCATGATATCAAAGCTCTTATGTCTAAACGAAATTCAGCGAAAGGTAAGTACAAATCTAGTCCAACAGAGCAAAATTTACTTAGATATAAGCGGTTACGTAATAAATGTAGTACATAAAGTGTGTAGAGATGCACAACGTAGCTACATACATAATTCGTTAGAGGGTAAAGATTCTGGCAAGGCTTGGAGATTTCTAGAATCTATGGGAATAGGGAAACAAAACAGTAATGTAAAGTTAAATGTTGATATTAATAACCTTAATAAATATTTCACGTCAGTCACTACGGATAATACAAACAGAATCAGCACAGTTAACTTTCTAAGGGATCAGCCTATATTTAATAGAAATCCGTTCTGTTTCCGTAATATATCTACTGACGACATCAGAAAGAACATCGCAGCTATCAAGTCGGATGCTATTGGCGGTGATTGTGTAAGTCGTAAGATGATATTATAAATAAATAAATAAATAAATAAATAAAATCACTTTATTTCCAGAACCAAAATTCCAATTTTACAAACACTTATTATTTAATGACTTTACTACTTCAAATCGACAAATAGGAACTTAAAAAACTAAAACAAAGACCTTAACTTAATATTCTTAATATTCTGAGCACAAGCTTGACCGCACAATAACCATTAGCATACCCCTTGATGATGTGTGTGTATTTCGGACCAATGCTCTAACAAATATCCTACATTAATGCTCGAGCATGCCTTTACTAATGAATTATTGCTTTGAGTATATCTTTTCCAGGTGCTCGCAATTCTTACACGCATCAGTGCCCAGAAACCGTTCCTTTCAGTGAACATTTCTGATGCGCTGCAGTATCGTGGTAGTCCGAACAGTAATCGAAAGGCGTTGTTATATTCCACCCGCATAGCGTTAATGGCACTTTGTGTGTATTTGATCCACAAATTGATTATTATCGTTAGACATCATCCTTCCCATTCTTGACCACATATTCAATTATTCCCTGTCTTCTAGTACTTTTCCTGATGATTGGCGAATAGCTCATGTCCTTCCACTTCCCAAAACACCTAACCCGACAACTTATTCGCACTTTCGTCCCATTTCTATTCTTCCATTTCTTTCTAAAGTTCTTGAACGTATTGTGCACCATCAACTCTTCGATTTTCTAAACAAAAATAAGATATTAAGTCCATTTCAATCTGGTTTCAGACCTGGGCACAGTACAACAACAGCACTTATTAAAGTATGCGATGACATTAGATATAACATGGATCTAAAGCAAGTAACTTTCTTAGTTCTTCTTGATTTCTCTAATGCATTTAATACTGTAGACATTGAAATCTTACTTGCTATTCTTGAACGTTTTAATATATCATCTAATGCCATCAACTGGTTTAAATCTTACTTACATAATCGCCGTCAGTGTGTCCGATATGATGGTAAACTTTCCACTACTTGCCACATTAAAGCTGGAGTCCCGCAGGGAGGAGTACTATCCCCTCTACTTTTCTCAATTTTCATAAACACTGTAACCGATTTACTTACGATACCTTATCATCTTTATGCAGACGATCTTCAAGTTTATTTATCATCTCCTATTGAAGATGTTTTCAATACTATTGAACAGATTAATCACAATCTTCAAACTATAAACTCATGGAGTAAGTCTTATGGTTTACATCTAAATTTTTCTAAATCACAACTCATTATTTGTGGTAACAAGCATCAACTATCTTTATTAAATAATCTACAGCTGCCTTCAATAACTACTGATGGGATTTGCATAAATTATACTGATAAGGTTAAAAATCTTCGTGTCATTTTAGATAGCTCACTTACCTGGGCACCGCAGTTGTCAAACGTTAGCCGAAAGATTTTTGCTACAATAGGTACCATTAAGCGTTGGAAAAACCTGTTACCTATAAAAACAAAAATCACTTTATTCAACTCACTATTACTTCCTATCCTCGATTATGCTGATACTTGTTACATAAATCCCACACAAGAACTGTTGGATAAGTTGGAGCGGTTACAAAATCTATGCATTAGGTACGTATTTGGGTTGAAGAAATTTGACCATATTTCTCAATACCGCGCTAAACTTCAGTGGTTAACTGTTCGGCATCGTAGAAATTTCCATGCTCTTTGCACTCTCTTTACCATCCTTTTCCATCCTCACAATCCTCACTATCTTAAAGAACGCTTTGCTTTCTTTACAACTGACTCTCCTCCGCATCCTAATCTTCGGTCCAGAAGTGACAATAAATTAAAATTACCAATAAGTCACTCTAAGTGTTACAACGAATCTTTTACAGTTAAAACTGCTAAACTGTGGAATGATTTGCCGTATACCATTCGGCATTCAGAAACAATTAATATATTCAAAAATAGATTAAAACGTTATTATTTGGCTTTGCAAAACGAATATGTAGACGATAATATACCCGTATCTGTTTAATTTATGTTTATTATTAATATATAGGATATATATGTGCATGTATGTATGTATGTATGTATATGTGTGTATTTATAGATTATGTATATGAGGTGTACATTATTGAATATTATATTTTTATAGATGTATGCGTTTGTGTATATTGGATGTATGTATTTTTTATTGTAGTCGACATTTACTTATTATTATTTTGACATAAACTTTCTATGCACTTAACGTATTACTAATATTGTTTTTGAGGTTGTCTGTAAGAGATCACTAATAGTGATAAGACCGCCTTTGCATACTAATTTTTTCTCTTGTAAATTTCTTTTACTTATTGTCAACTTTACGTGTGTGCAATAAAGAAGTTTATCTATCTATCTATCTAGTTTTTTTGTATCCGAATCAGTATACATATAAGCAGACTTTGGACCAATGTCTAATACTTTATCTGCCACCGTCGATCTCGTTACTAAAATAAAAAATAATATAGACGATAAGAAGTATTTAATACGAATTGCTCTTGGTATTATTATAGACTTGAAAAAAGCGTTAGATACACTGAGCCATGAAATACTATTAAACAAACAAAAGGTGTCAACCAAACCAAAGCTGTCAAAAATTAATAACCTACGGCGTTCCTGACGCCACGCTGCAACCGCAGCAACAGCAACAGTCGCCGCAGGAGACAGAGCTGGCTCGCCTGATCTGTCAGGAGATGGCGAGCTTTAACGATTTTACGTCCCCCCTTAGCTGCAGACCAGCGCAGCGCACCGGCGCCGACATATGCGGCTAAAGCCGCAGCGCCCCGTGCCACCCAACCGGTACAAGCGTCTGCTGCTGTCAAAAAAGGGAAGGGGAAGGCGGCCAAAAAGGCAGGTGCGGCCCAACCCACTGCACCCCGTGCCACCCAACCCGATGGACGAGACAGACCGGCGTCGCGCAACCCCCCGTCAAGATCCAAGGCGGAGTGGACGGTTGCGGGCGACGCAAAGAGGCCCAGAAGAAAAAGGAGGAGGGAGTCGCGGCGGCCAAGCACCGGCCTGCAAGGCTCAGGACTCCCCGCTCGACTGCAGTGGCTCTAACCCTGCTGCCCGGAGCAGAGGAGCGAGGCCTCTCCTATGCGGGCATCTTGGCCAAAGCCAAAGCCGAGATCTCGCTCAGCGATCTCGGCATAACGGGCCTCCGGTGCAAAACGACTGCCACCGGAGGCCAACTCCTGGAGGTCTCGGGGGCCACCAGTGGTCCCAAAGCTGACGCCCTAGCGGAAAAGCCCAGGGGCGTCACTGGGGTCGGACGACGTCCGAGTATGACTCTGCGACGACAGAGGAGGTCGTCGCCGCCGTCTCCAAGAACGGAGGATGCCCGCCTGATCAGGTCAAGGCGGGCACGATACGTTGGGGGGTCTCCGGACTAGTGACCACCCATGTGAGCTGTCCCGGGGAGCGGCGGCCAGGAAGCTAAGGGACAGCAGACTCCTAGTGGGGTGGGTCTTGGCGCAGGACGCGCTCTTACCACCGAGGCCTTTCCAGTGCTACCGGTGTCTGGACTCTGGAGGGTGTCACGGGGTCACGGTGCACCGCTGAGGTAGACCGCAGTCAACTCTGCTACCGCTGTGGTCAGCCCGGTCACAAGGCTGGCACCTGCTCTGCCAAGACGCCGCACTGCGTTATATGTGCGGCGTCTGGAAAGCCAGCCGACCACCGGATCGGGTCGAAGCCACAACCATTGCGAAGACACAGCTGGCTCATCCGCCTAAGCAGTCCAAGAACATAAAGAAGAAGGCAACCAGCTCCTCGCAGCCGGTTGGACCACCGGCTGCGGCACAAGAACAGCCGAGGACTGGGGAGGAGGCGACGGCCATGGACACCCAATAATGGCTCTAAGTCGTCTTCTCCAAGCCAATTTAAACCACTGCGCCAGGGCTCAGGCGCAACTCTTGCTCCAGAGCAGTGCGCAGTGGTCGATCGATGTGGCCGCCGTCGCCGAGACGTACTTCGTGCCACCCAGGGATGACTGGGTGTGCGACGATAACCGCTCGGTGGCGTTGATCCGGAGGTCCGCCGCCGACACGCTTCCCTTCAAGACTGTCACTCGAGGGCGGGGCTATGTCGCGGCAGTCTGGGGTGACATCATGGTCGTGGTGGTATATTTCGCCCCCAGCCTTTCTCTAGCCGATCTTGAGAGTGTCACCCTGGAGTTGGGCACGATAGTCCGTCGTGGCTGTCCTCGCCCCGTGATCGTCTCGGGGGACTTTAAAGCCAAGTCTACGGCTTGGGGTTCCCCCTCTACGGACGCGCGGGGTGAGCTAGTGGAGGAGTGGGCGGTCTAGCTGGGCCCGCTTCTCCTGAATCGGGGTTCGGTGCAGACGTGCGTGCGGCAGCGGGGTGGGTCTATAGTGGACCTCACGTTCGCTAGCCCCGCTCTCGCGCGCAATGTCCTCGACTGGCACGTCGTCGAGGACGTCGAGACGCTATCCGACCATAGATACATTCGGTTTAGCGTCTCTGCCCGAACCTCGATTCGGCCGATTCAAGCGGCAGGTCGGCACGGAGACGGTCCGCGATGGGCGCTGAAGCGGCTGGACAGGGAGGCTCTCCTGGAGGCCTCGATCGTCAAGGCCTGGCTGGATTCGCCAGACAGGCCTGCCGACATCGACGAGGAGGCAGATGTGCGACATGCTCTCCCGGAGTGGTTCCGGGAGAGCATGTCGCACATCTGCGACGATAGCATGCCCCGAGTCCG
The DNA here is from genome assembly GCF_905220365.1 of Vanessa cardui. Classification (NCBI taxonomy): domain Eukaryota; kingdom Metazoa; phylum Arthropoda; class Insecta; order Lepidoptera; family Nymphalidae; genus Vanessa; species Vanessa cardui. The sequence goes on from NC_061134.1 coordinate 14,427,392, forward strand.
GTCGTTGCCAGCCAGGCCGAGTGTACTGGCGGGCGCAGTCGATTGCGCAGTTGCGCAACGCGTGCACACAGGTGCGACGCCGGTACGCGAGGTGCCGACGATGGAGGAGACGCCGCCGCTCCTTTACAGCGGCGGCCGAAGAAGCACAGAAGAGTGAAGAGGCGGAACTGTACGCTAGCTACAGGGAGGCGAAGAGCGCACTCCAGTTGGCCATCTTCCGAGCCAAAGCCCAGGCGAACGACGAGATGGTGGAGACTCTGGACCTAGATCCGTGGGGACGCCCCTACCTGATAGTGAGGGGCAAGTTGCGCCAGTCGTCTCCCCCGCTGTCCCGGAGTCTCCAGCCGCAGCTGCTGGAGGAAGTGATCGGTGCTCTGTTTCCGTCTAGAACGGAGCACACACCACCGGCTATGGTTCCGCCTCAAAGTGACGCGGAAGAGACTCTCAGGGCTACTGAGCGCATGCCTGAAGCGAGGCCAGTTTCAAGATCTCAAGATTTTTTGCAACTTTAACTTGTTCTAGCGATTCATTGCCTATTTTAATCTGTCGATTATGTTCCTTAATACATTTCATTTGATATTTGGTGCCCAGTATAATATAGTTTGATTTATTCGCATTAAGAACCAAATTGTTTTCTTCAGACCATTTAGATTTTCCAAATCATTATTTATGGAATTTACTGAATTTGATGTATTTTTTGGATCAAAATGTAAATAAACCTGCGTATCATCGGCATATTGATGCATCTTACAGTATTTTATCTGGCTACTTAAATCTGCTGTATATATAATAAAAAGGATTGGGCTTAAACTTGATCCCTGGGGTGTTCCACGCGTGTTATATTTAATGTGCGAAATCAGCGGTTCTTTTTGTTCTCCATTTATAAAAACATACTGTTTTCTATCCTTTAAGAAAGACTTAAACCATTTACAGGCATTATGAGATATTCCGTAGTAGTATAGTTTTGCTAGCATAAGTTCTATATTTATACAATCGAAAGCTCTTGAAAAATCTAGTAAAACGAGTATACGATAATATTACGTATATTCGGCGGGTAGACACGAAAACATAAACACGCAAATTTTAGAGCTCTGTATTTTTTAAATATTTAAATTATTAATTTTCGTATATGTTATAATTTAAGTGTACCTGTGTATAAGTTGGCGGTCACTGAACTTTCTTACAAATCATCACCTTTTTAACTTAATCACTTCACATAAATATGGACACATCAGCTGAGCAGCTTTTAAAAAGCATGGAAGAGCTTTCAAAATTATTTAACTCCAGGATGGGTGAGTTTGAGAAAAATTTGCCGCAACCCACTTCTGCTTCCAATCCAACAGTGAAAGCCATAGCTGGAGAGTTCCAAACTTTTAAGACCTTTGTTTGGAAATCATTAGGCATTCTCAAATCTCAGATTGACCTTCTTATCCTTGGCTTCGATCGCTTGGAGACACAGTCTAGAAGAAAGGTCTTACTTCTTCATGGCATTATGGAGAGTGTGGATGAGGATGTAGTAAAGAAGACGATGACTGTGTTCACAGAGCAGATGAAACTGACTAATGTTAAACCTGAGTCACTTGAATCTTGCCACAGGTTAGGTGCCAAAAAGAACTCGGCTCGGCCTGTTTTAGTGCGCTTCACAACTGTGCAACTTCGCTCAAATGTCTGGAGAGCTAAAACATCGTTGAAAGGTTCATCAATTAAAGTAACGGAATTCTTAACAAAGTCCCGACAGGAAGTTTTTGTTGCCGCTCGAAATCATTTTGGGATTCGAAGATGTTGGTCTGCAGATGGCATCATAATTATTGTTCTGCCGGACAAATCCCGTGTTAAGGTCGTGTCTCAAGATGAACTGAAGCAGCTGATAGCTAAGTATCCTAAAAACACGACAGCTCCATAGTGTTAAAACATATTTATTAATTTCTTAAGTTTGTTATTGTTACCATAATTATTTTTGTCATGTTTTAGCATTCTAAACATTTTATATTGTAATTGAGGGTACACTGAAGTCTCTTTGTTCACTTCATTTATCTTAATTTCAAACAGTTAAACGTTATCTTTTTAAATTTCACAAACTTTTTAGTATATTAAGGTATTTTCAATAAAAATAACATTCATAAGATTGACGACAATATTTGATTATGTCACTGTCAACTGTCTATTTCACATTGTCTACTGTCTGTGAGCATTGCGTTTGGTTATTGCATTTACCGCTTTTTAATTTTTGATTTAACTTTTATTTTAACTCAGCATGTTATTATTATTTTTTACCTCTTATCATTTTTTCCGTATTTTTTTTTTTTAATGTATAAAAATATAATTTTTTTTTTTTTTTATTAACATTAATAAAATTCATACCTATGTTTATCCTGCAGTCAACTTATACATAGGAATAGTGTTGTTATTGGCAAATAGTTATTTAGTTTTTTGTATTTCTAGTCTATACCATAATTATAAGATATTTATACTGTTTTTTTTTATAGTGTTATATACATATTTATATATATTTATTTATTTTATATCTATTTATTTCTACTTTGATGAACTTTGAAGATGATTATTTTTCTTGTACGTCAGATGATTATGAAAGTGCCTTAAGCAGTAACAATGACTCACTATCTGATACTGAACTTCTGGAGGCAAAACTCCAGAAAGTATTCCTCCCAAATAAGAACCTCCTTTCACTGGTGCATATCAACGCGCAGAGTCTACCAGCTCATCATTCTGATCTTCTCACATCCTTTGACACTAGTGTAGTCGATTGCATTCTGGTTTCTGAAACATGGCTAAAACCCTCCCTACCGTCTATTTCTTGCTCTCTACCCGGCTACCAACTGTTTCGCCACGACCGCGTTGGGCGTGGTGGAGGTGGAGTGGGTATTTATTTGCGCGGAGATATTCCGGCCAATATTACTCTCTGCTCCCCTCCACATTCTGTAGACTCTATAGAATATCTTTTTTTAAGTATTGAGATACATCATAAAAAAATTCTACTTGGTGTTCTTTACAACCCTAGTGACAAAATTAATTATTTTAATGACCTTGAAAACATTTTAGCAAATCTTTTACCGAACTTTGATCACGTAATATGCATGGGTGATCTAAACACGTGTATATTAAAGGGCGATTCACGAGCACAGAAACTGAATGCATTGCTGTCTTCTTTTAATTTACATTTACTTTCAATGTCTTCGCCCACTCATTACTTTCCTGGCTGTAAGCCTTCATTGATTGATTTGATGTTTGTCTCTAACCCTCATTTTGTTATTTCTCACGGTCAAATGTCTGCTCCCTTTTCCTATCATGACTTAATTTTTCTTACTTATAAAGTGCGCCCTCCTAAGGTTAGAGGCAAAGTATCTATTCAGCGCGATTTCAAGCATATTAACCTTGAACGTTTGAAAGAGGACGTAAGAAATATCGACTGGTCGTCACTACTATCTTCGAATAACATTGATGCCATGGTCAACGATCTAACTACTGAACTGATTCGTATATATGACATCCATGCTCCTGCACGACCAGTGCGGATGAAGCATGCACCAGCTCCCTGGTTAACACCAGTAATCAGAAACACCATGGCAAAACGCGATAAAGCGAAGAGTCGATATAAAAAGTATCCATCTGAGGAAAATTTTGTAGAATATAAAAGATTGCGTAACATCTGCAACAGAATGTGTAGGGACGCAAAACGTCGCTACATTCACTCAACAATTAAAAATCTCTGTCAATCCCAAGTTTGGAGTTTTTTAAGGTCAATGGGTGTGGGCAAAACTCCTGTAGCCTGCCACAGTTCCGTTGACCTTAAAGCGCTAAATTCTTTCTTCACTAGCCCTCCCACTACTGTAGATCCTATAACGAAATCAGAGACTCTTTCTTATTTATCTTCTCTTGAACCACCAAACTGTCCCTCTTTCTTTTTCCAGTTGGTTTCTGAAGATGTTATCAAGAGGTGTGTCCGTTCTATTTCAACCAAAGCCATTGGTAGCGATAGCCTCAGCCTTAATATGATTCTACCAGTGTTGGATGACATTGCACCAGTGATCACTCACATTATAAATTATTCACTTTCATGCAATGTCTTCCCAACACTCTGGAAAAGGGCTATCGTTATACCTCTTCCCAAAACCAGCAATCCTACCTCTATGTCCCAATATCGTCCTATATCTATCCTCCCTATCCTCTCTAAGGTCATTGAGTCCATTGTACACGAACAACTTTATTCCTTTCTTACAACTTACAACCTGTTATGTCCTTTCCAATCCGGTTTTCGTCCATCCCACAGCACTGTTGGTGCCTTGCTGAAGATAACGGAGGATGTGCGGTGGGCTATGGATAACACCAAGCTCACTGCAATTGCTCTATTGGATTTTAGCAGCGCCTTCAACTCCGTTGATTTTGACATACTTCTTGGTACTCTTCGAGCAGTCAACGTCTCTCCTCTTGTTATTAACTGGTTTCATTCATACCTTTTCGGACGCCAGCAATGTGTAAAAACCGACGATTCCTCGTCAGATTGGTTAGAGCTCACGGCTGGTGTCCCTCAAGGCGGCGTACTTTCACCATTACTGTTTTCTATTTTTATTAATAACATTTCCCGATTTATTACTTCTCCCTTCCATCTGTATGCAGATGATCTACAGCTTTATCGACATTTTAGTTTGGCTGAGCTACCCAGGGCTGTTGATTTATTGAATATGGACCTGTCTGCTATTCAGTCGTGGGCTAGATCTTTTGGCCTTCTTGTGAATCCCAAAAAATCACAAGCCATAATTGTTGGCAGTAGCAGGCTTAGAAGCAAGCTAGACTGGGGGCTAGTCCCCAAACTACTTTATGACGGGATTCCAATTTCTTACTGCGATTCAGTTAGGAACTTGGGTCTTGTTATTGACTGCAATATGTCCTGGGTGGCCCAAGTCAATGATGTTAGCAAGCGGATACACTACACTTACCACTCTCTTAAACGTCTCCAATACTTTCTCCCTTTCAGTACAAAAATTATACTAGCGCAATCTCTTCTTCTACCAATCCTCGACTACGCTGATGTCTGCTTTTTGGATGTGACTGAGGAGCTACTTAATAAATTAGAGCGTCTTCAAAACCTGGCTATTCGGTTCATTTACGGCTTACGTAAATATGACCATATATCTGCATTTCGTACTCAACTTAAATGGCTCCCTATCCGCCTTCGCCGTGATATGCACATCCTTTCAGTCCTCTTTAATATTCTTAATGATCCAAATTCTCCTGCTTACCTTCGCTCCCGTTTCAATCTTCTTCCTCCTCCAACACGTTCTAGACGTTCCTGTATTACTTCAGAGTTAGAAGTGCCTAGATGTAATACAAAGTTTCTGCTTAACTCCTTCACGGTACGTGCAGCAAATCTCTGGAACAGTCTCCCAAAATCCATCCAAAAGAGTCCAAATATCAACCTCTTTAAAAAAAGAGTAAAAGAGCACTTTCTCTCACAACTTTCATAAATTTGACAAATTTACCATTATCTTTTTTTTTTTTTTTTTTTATTATTATTTATTTATTTATTTTTGTACGGTAGATATATTTATAATATTTGTGTATTTAGATGTAGTATAAGTATAATAATTTAATATATATGTATTTATTCTATTATATATATTTATGTAAGCGTAATATATATTATATTAATATTGTTTCTTTTATATAATGTTACTAAGAGTATCTAATGTTGCACTATTTATACCTGCTATATAACACTATCTCTTACAGCTGTGGGTTGGCTGGAAGAAATTTCTTTTAGAAATAAGCCCGCCATTGTAAACAAAAATTTCATGTTTAAAACTTTTATGTAAAATTTCTCAGTGCAATAAAGAGTATTATATATACTTCCATTGCCATTGTCTGCTTACTGCTGTTAACGCAGTGGCAGTTCCGTGCGCCTTTCTAAATCCAGATTGATATTCTGGGAGTATATTATGTGTTTCTAAATAGCTGGTTAATTGTATACAGACTATCTTTTCTATTATTTTTGCCATAGCTGGGAGAATACTAATGGGTCTTAAGTCTTTATAATCTTCCACTGATGTGATCTTTGGTAAAGGTATTACTTTCGCTATTTTCCATGAATCTGGGAACGTGTGAGTTTTGATAGACTGATTAATAATATAGGTAATGATCTCAAGTGTTACAGTTAGTGTTAATTTTATCATAGTTATTGAAATGTCATCGTGACCTATTGCATTTGAAGAGATTTTGTTAATTATATTAAGTACTTGTTCTTGCGAGCATTCTTTTATGGAAAATTCGGTGTTTGAGACTCGATTGGTTGTAAATTTATCTAATGTCTTTGCATTTGTTTTTTCATTGCCTGGCAATGTCATAAAAAAAATCATTAATTTTATCAGGTTCTTGCAAATGAGGTGGTATATATTGTCTTTGCCCAAGGGGGATATTTTCTTAAAATGTTGCCACATTAAATTTGGCCTATTAGCATTTTTATTTACATAGAATGTTATATAAGCTTTTTGTTCCCTTTTTATACTCGCATTGGTAAAATTTTTAAGCATTTTATAATATGACCAACTTACATCACTTTTACTACTATGGGCTTTTTTTAACGCTTCGTCTCGTTTTTCCATCATAATTCGAATTACATCTGTTATCCATGGACGAGGATTGTTTTTTAGTTTAATGACTTTAACAGGAGCGTGTCTATCAAATAGATTTAGTACTTCACAGTTGAACTTAGCTATCATATCGTTAATGTTTTCTAATTCCCTAATTTTATTCCATGAAATAGCTCTCAAGTCTTCTCTAAATTCTTCCTCATTTATATAATTAAGACACCTTTTCGTGATAAATTTTCCCCCATCTTTTTGTTTTTTTATATCAAAGTCTGCTAATATTAACGCATGATCACTTAAGCAAGCATTGTGTACTACGTTGATATTTTTACACAGTTTTGGGGTATCCGTTATTATTAGATCTAAAAGTGTTGCTGATGTTATTGTTACTCTTGTACACTCTTGAACTAGCTGTGTATAATTTTGTTGGTCAAGGAAACTTAAAAAATCTTTTGCGTCTTTTCCCTCATTATTTAAAAGGTCAATATTAAAATCGGTTAACAGGCATTGAAAACTGTATGCTGACAAGGAGCTCAAAGTTTCGTTTAATTCCTCTATAGATTTCCATTTCTATAGATAAAACGCATATCATAACCGAGTTATCATCCACGATGCTGAAAACAAAGATCCTTAAACATGCCAAAAATTATAATACAAAACACTTGGGTTTTACAAAAAATGAATATGAACCAATTTACGTATCAGAACAACTTACAGTCAAAGGGGCCCGCTTGTTCTTTTTAGCCCGCGATCTTGCCAAGTCCTATATAATATAATTAGTCCTATATAATTAGTTTTTATTATAAAACTATTTTATTCCGGTGTAATTTATAATTTATTAGATTTTTATGTAAAACAGCTATTTCGATTACTTCAATCCAAAATCACACTTTATATGATGTATTATTACAATAAAATAACAAAAAACACACTTTGCAATCAACCACAACACAGCAATTTACTTAAAAAAACCAGTGAAAGTATGGAAATAAGTCAAACCCACCGCTTGCTTGGAAATATATTATTATTAATAAACTTCAAATTTTGAATGAAATTGATAATAGTGAATCACCAGAGTCGATTTTTTGGAGTATAGAAGATTTACCCGAACATATGAAATTTAAAAACCAATATTTCACCGTTGTATCCCAAAACATAAGAAGTATTTACCGTAACTTGGACGACTTTAATGTAAATTTGCTTTTATTTAAATTTAACGTGGACGTGATAATTCTATCAGAATGCCGAATAGATAAAGATAAACCAATTCCAGGTCTTTCCAACTATAGAGCCTACTGTACAACAAACCACCTTAATCAGAATGATGGGGTTGTTGCTTTTGTTAGGAACGATATCCAAGCAAATGTTAATGAAGTAATGTTGATGGGTGCTTCCTGTATCGAAGTTACTACGCCTACATTTGTTATTTTGGGTATTTATAGATCACCGTCAAATATAAATGCGGATTCTTTTGTTGAATCATTGAACAGCCATCTAGAATTACTTACATCTCGCAGTAATATTATACTGACTGGTGATATAAATATAAACTTGAATCCGAAAACAACGGAGCAAACATTTGAGAGGAACAATAGATCAAATTACCTCAACGTGTTATCTCTTCATGGTCTTCTTCCAGCTAACTGTCTACCAACAAGGGAAAACAGTTGCATTGATCACGTAATCCTCAAACTAGAAAAAACAAAGTATTCTGCTTTTTCTGCTGTTCTGAATACTACGATAACAGACCACCATATGGTATTTTTATCCGTGTACTGTAATAAGCTTCTTAAGGAGAAAAAACCAAAGAAAATTGTAGTGAATTTTAAAGAAGCCTACCATAGTTTGACCCTACAAAATAAATATTTAAATTACTTAAACACTTCCAAACAAAATGACCCCAACATTTTGGCTAACCTACTAGTTGAAGTAATACAAATTTGTTTAAAAAAACACACTAGAAGCGTTTGCACTTCTAGTAATAGACGTATACTCAAACTCAAGCCTTGGATGAATGAGGGTATCCTGCGTTGTATTCGATTACGAAATATGTTGCAGAGGAAATTGCGAGCTAATCCATGCGATTAAATTTTAAAAATTACATATAAAAGATATCGAAATTTCTGTAATGGACGAATAAAAAAATTAAAAAAAGATTATTTTAAGAAACAACTGGCTATTAAAAAAAAGATTCAAAATTATATGGAAGACGATTGACGCTATAACTGAAATAAAAGCACCGAAAATACCTTGCACCAATCTTCTCAAGCTAGAAGAGACTCCTTTACAGTCAGTTAATCAGGTCAACCATTATTTTTCAAGTATTGGTAGTTCCCTTGCTCAGGCTATTACTGATAACTTACATGCTGTATGTACCGGTCCAGATATTTTTAGTCCCCAGATAACTTCTTTTGTGCTATTATGTACAGATCCATTAGAAGTAGAGAGTACGCTTATGAACTTAGATACAAATAGTGCAACAGGATGGGATACCATCCCGACCGCATTCCTAAAAATGGCCAAGGACATTGTTCCTATAATAAGTAAAATAATTAATTTGAGTTTCGAACAAGGTACATTTCCAGAGGCCTTCAAGCAGTCTATAAACACACCAGTATATAAGAGTGGAAACAGGGATGATATAACAAATTATAGACCAATATCTGTTTTGACCTGTATTTCAAAAATTATGGAAAAAATAGTGAATAGAAGGCTCTAGAGGCAGAAGGCACTACTTTGACAAGCATATGCAGATGACACTGCCATCGTATTCGTGGCAGACACTTGGTCTTCTTTAAAGAAAACAGCGGAATTAGGACTTAAAAAAGTTGCAAAGTGGCTAAATGAAAACTTATTGACTTTGAATATCTCCAAAACGAATTACGTTTGCTTTACGAAAGTTAGCAGCGCTCAACCGAAATCCGATTTTATGATAAAAATACATAAATGCCCTGACGACCTCGAGTCTGATTGTGACTGTCCTCAAATAAATAAAGTTGCTAGTGTAAAATACCTTGGTGTTATGGTTGACCAAAGATTATCTTGGTATTCGCAACTGGAACTGATGATAACTAGGGTTAGAAAGTTTATCTGGATTTTTAAATCTCAAAGCAAAGCCCTTACTAAATAAAGTGTACATAGCTTTAGTACAATCGATCTTGAGCTACTGCATTCCTGTTTGGGGTGGAGCAGCTAAGACTAGATTCCTTGAACTGGAAAGAGCTCAAAGATGTTTGATAAGGGTGATGTACAGCAAACCATATAGATTC